>NW_024429211.1:6472628-7069719 GCF_017639785.1 Mesocricetus auratus | reverse complement strand
ATAACTCAAATGCACTGTGATGAAAGAGTTTAAGTATTACTCCCGCTAAGGCCATAAAAGTATGAAGAATTCAGCAATAACTTCTTTGAAAGCATGAGTTTGATGCCTTGAGTAAAGGTTTAATTTGGCCTGTTTCAGCTTCAGGAATCTCAAGATGTGAACACCACACCTGAGGGCAGACAGAAGTCCTGTCAGCAGGGCTTCTTCAGGGGTGTTTGGGACACAGTGGTTACGGTGATTGAGGCACACCTTTGCTGGAGTTTCCTTATCCTTCCTAGTCCTGAAGCATCCCTTCAGACCCAAATAACAACACAAAGACTTATATTAATTATAAAAATGGTGGCCGATGTCTAGGGCTTCTTATTGGCTAGCTCCGTCTTAATTATTGACCCGTAACTACTAATCTATGTATTTATCTTACCAGAGAATGCCTGGTGTGTCCTATCCTCTGGGTCTGTGTATGGAATCTCTCTCTGCCTATTTTTCCCAGAATTCTCCTGTTTCCTAGCCCCACCTACCTTCCTGCCTCTCTGGCTATTGCCCAAACAGTGTTTTATTTATCAACCAATATGAGAAACATATATACAGATCAGCACACCTTTTATTTATTAGTGGGAGACACTTGCTGCTATCCCTCTGTCCAGTGGATAGAAAATTTTCACCCTTTTCTTTTTACCCCAAGGCGAGCAGAAGATGCACTCAGCTGCAAAGCCATCAGCAAAGGGGCATTCTCTTATTGTCAGCCATGTGTCCCTTCCTTGGCCCTATCAGAGAACCACTCACCTGCACCCATTCTGTCACTGGCTCCTATTCTAACTATCAAATACTGCGACTGAGTGATCATCACATTAGGAATGAAGTTCTACTGCAATGCACTGGTAGCTGATAAACGGGCCAGGTTTTATCTGCAAGAATACAAACAGTCCATCAAGCACTGTTCAGCACACCTAAAAATACGCTGCTCACCTTCTACAAATTAAAGCTACAAAGCCTGCCCGTGTGAATCTTTACATCTTATGATTCACCTTTTGCGGACTGGGGTACAAGCACGGAACACCTGCTTAGCACACGTGAAGATCTAAGTTTGCTCCTTGACTTCAGAACCAGCAGGACAAGCGAGTGAAGCTACTAGCACCATGTGTAGAAGACCGTGACGATGAGGAATGCCTGAGAGCTGGAGACTGCACGTAGACCAGCATCTCTCTATTGTTCATGTTTCCCGTAGTCCTCCCCTAAAAGATCCACTCCAGCTGTTCTCTGAACACGACCTGGCACAGGACGACATTGTGTGGCTTTAGGGTCTACACCAAAGCACGAGTCCCTCCACCCACATTTTCCATCTTCATTTGCCTAGACCACAGCTGTTCAGTCCAGGAGACCAGCGGACAGTGAAGGGCATATTCCTAGTCTATTCCCAGATTAAAGACAATGGACAATTCAGGAGACAGGGAACACAAGAGAAGATGTGCTAACTCTAGGAAAACCTGCTGTGGGAGCAGGAGGGAGAGGACAAGGCTTGCAGGGGGAAGTTGCACCCTGCAATGGTGGTTTCATAATTTAGCATTGCTGCTACAGGTTTTCACTGTGTCCTGTGACAGGATGCAAAAGCCCATGCTCTCTCTCTCTCTCTCTCTCTCTCTCTCTCTCTCTCTCTCTCTCTCTCTCTCTCTCTCTCTGTCTCTCTGTCTCTCTGTGTCTCTCTGTCTCTGTCTCTCTGTCTCTCTCTGTCTCTGTCTCTCTGTCTCTGTCTCTCTGTCTCTGTCTCTCTGTCTGTCTGTCTCTCTCTCTCTGACTCTCTCTCTGTCTGTTTCTCTCTCTGTCTCTTTGTCTCTCTCTCTCTCTCTCTGACTCTCTCTCTCTCTCTCTCTCTGTCTCTTTCTCTGTCTCTCTCCCTCTCCCTCCCTCGATCCCTGGACACACACTTGTCTGTGGCATTTTCTGTTTTCACACTGTCATTTTTTTTTCTGGACAGCTTGCAGCTGAGTACCAATTAATTTATTTTAAGTGCGCTTTACCGGAAAATGTCACTGTGCTGCAACACACACTTTCAAAGATGAAACAAAGGAGGACTGTCCATCAAGCATGGAAGCTAAAAGGTAAAACCCAGGAGAAGAACTAGCCCCCAAACTCCCTCCCTCTTTTCTCATTGCAAGGCTAGTGTTTGTCAAAACTGTGTTGGCATGACTGTACTTCTAAAGAACAGATTCCTTATTTGACAGCTACTTATTTTCCCCCAGAACAACCAACCACCAATATTCCCCAACCTTCCATTGCTTGGTCCTTTGGCTCTCTAAGGGAACTGGGTTTATGCTGATTCCGCCGCTCTAGGACCTGCCGCTAGAGGGCAGCAGTCTGCTCAGCAGCGCTGATGGGCCCAACCCAAGCCTCCTATTAAGCCAACTGAGCCCACAACTTATCTCTGCAGAATGAGATTCCTGCTCTGACGGGTGCGGCGGCGACTTCCTTAGCTGCTGCATAAAGTCTTCAAAGCGATGCAAGAAAGATTCTGAAAATCTGGAAACTTTACTCAGGAAATGATCCTACAGAATTAGGCAAAGTCACATTCAGGAAAATAAGTAGGGCGATGCCTCATGGGTGCACCTAAGCTAAAATAATCGTGAAAGGGCGGAGGGAACGATGTGGGGAAGCGGTACCGAAACTCAGGAAAGTACAAAGGTCTCTCTGGAGACTGCAATCAATACCGACTATGCAAATCAGCAAAGCACACCTGGAGATTTAAGTTCCGGTAACATGAAAATGCATAACTACGAAAGCGCATGAATAATGAAAACAAGTGAAGTTACTTAGTGTTCCTATGGCCCATTTCCTGGAAACAATGAAAGCAGACCAGTGATAAGCCGGGGAAATTGTAGTGATTCAAAGGGTAACTTCTAAAATAATACAAGCTACCGTGTAACGACCGAGATAATAGAAGAGGGGCGTAAGGAAAAAAGAAAAATGGACTTTAAAAGACTTCAGGGAGATAAAGGGAGGCAAAAACCACAGCTGTGCTAATTGAAATGTCCCATGAGCCTCCTGGAGAAGATGATGGAAAACGGAGCTGCTCCTGTGTGACCGGGTGAAGAAATGAGTCAGTTAAAACGAGAGAGAGAGAGAGAGAGAGAGAGAGAGAGAGAGAGAGAGAGAGAGAGAGAGAGAGAGAGAGAGAGAGAGAGAGAGAGAGAGAGAGAGAGAGAGAGAGAGAGAGAGAGAGAGAGAGAGAGAGAGAGAGAGAGAGAGAGAGAGAGAGAGAGAGAGAGAGAGAGAGAGAGAGAGAGAGAGAGAGAGCACTTTGGAAATCAGCAAAAGAAGTGAAGGCTGGCCTGGAAATTGTGCAAGAAAATCCGTGTAACGAAACAGCTAGAAGGAGGCCAATGCAGCCCAGACCATGCATCCCCCTGGCGGGGCCAGGGTGTGGGACAGAAGCAGCTTCCAAGAGAGATTCCCATGGTTCAAGTGAAAGCCAGGATCCCGTCCCCGAGCACAAGCCCACAGAGCGCTCTACCTCAAACCCATTCGTGAAATGTGGATACAGCGGTTTCTCCCAGACATTCTGGGATCTCTTTGTGCCAGTCTGTATGATGCAGAGGGCAGGAGAGGGTGCCAGCGTGAGAGAGAAGCCATTTTAAAAATGATGACAGTGAACACTCACATGCCAAGGTGCTTTCTGTCGGCCTCCTACTGCCCCAGGCAGGAGGAAGGCACATGGGATCAGTTATGGGAAACAAGGTGCAGAGAATACTGGGAAGCCAAGGATGCCTCTGGAAGGCTACCAGCTCAGACAGGGAAGTTCAGAGGAAATAGATCCACTCTCAGGTGGCCAGGCATGGGTCTCCTCACCACAGGGTAGCTGTGCAGTTTGATCAACCACCAGAGCCCTAGTCTACTGGTATAGAGCTTAGCACCTTCAAAGTTCTAGTGGTATCCTCAGTAACACAGATGGACCCCTCCATTAGGGTGACTGACAGCTAGGAGGTGTGAAGACCTCAAAGACAGGTCCTCCAGCTGCATGAATTTGGTGTTGTGTCACTTCCCATACTCCCAATGCGTCTTAAAGACACCGCCTGTCCATCTAGAACTAACAAACCAAATGGGTATGACCTGGGGGTTCTTGGGAGGGTGAAGAAACATATCTTATCCACAGACTATAAAACTAAGAGTGACCAGCATAATCTATCAGCGTCCATGGAAGAGAACCAAGGGAGAGAAGACAGCTAGATAGACATTAGATGTTTGTCCAGTACGTGCTCAGGAACTCCATAAACCATATAGAAAGTAAGAGGACACAAGTTTCCTCGCCACCGTCAACCCTGCAAGCACGGAACTAACACACTCCAGCCTCTTGTTTTCAGCATTCTTCTCCCCTCCCACCCTCTCTCTCTCTCCCCCCTCTCTCCCTTCCTCCCCCCTCATTCTGACTTTTATTATTTCAGTGTACTCGCAGCAGTAATTTTACTTTACTGTACTTCAATATTTTTATGGCCTCATTCTTCAATCATTTCATACACTCATAAAATTTTGCATATCTTTTCATTACTGAATAATTTAAAAATGTCCTTATCATATTAGTTATTTATCTCATTGCTATGGTGAACCACCTGACAAAGTTAAAGGAGGGAGGGTTTACTTTGGCCCACAGTTTGAGGGCACAGTGTCCAGCAAGGCAGGAAAGCATGTGGGTGAGAGCAGGTGTAGCTGTGGGGACCGGAGCACATGGACAAGGCTGAGGGTCACATTGCATCCAGGGTCAAGCATCAAGGAGAAGACTATGCTGGTGCTCAGCTGTCAACTTCTGAGACCACCAAGGAATCTAGACCATGGATCTGCATATCCAAAATCAGAGAGTGAACTCTACCATCAGTTACATTTCTCAATAAATGTATCTACAGACAGGCCTAGATATTTGTCTGCTGGATTATTTTAACAACTCTCAGGGTGATAGTCAGGGTTATCTATCAGAAGTCTACCCCCATTAGCACTCAAGCATGCTGTTTTATTTTTAAGTTTTAAATAGTCATTTGAGAACAATGGACTGTGATCACATTTACCCCTTTCCATCACTCCTCCCACCTGGCTTCCCTGCCCATGCAATAACTTTACGTTTTATTTTTTTGACCCATCTAGTCCCATCTGTACTGCTCATGAAGTTTTGACTGTGTGGACTTGCATTGGAGCACAGTTAGTTTACCAGAGGTTATGCACTTAGACCAAAACCCAAAACCGACTCTCCTTCCAGCAGCCGCCAATTGCCGATATCTCATCACGCGGGGGGTGGGGGGGTGGGGGTGGGACTCCATGCTGGAATTTTGTCTGCCTAGAGGTTTTACATGTCTCATGCATTATTTCACACCCGCTGTAGTTATCTACAGCTTCTAGTTCTTACCATCTTTCCACCTCCTCTTGCACAACGGTCCCCAAGCCTTTGGAGAGGAGGGTGTAGTATAGATGTCCCATCTGGGACTGAACATTCCACAATCTCTCATTCTGTTTCCTGTCCTGGGTTGTGCCTCTGTATAAATCACCATCTACTACAAACAGAAGTTTCTCTGAAGAGAGTGAGAGATGTACTAATCTGCTGGGTTATAATAAATCATTAGGAACCAGCTTGATACCATGTCTACTGAGCAGAATAATAGTAGAAAGTTCTTCCTTAGAGCCTATGACCTGTGTGTAGTCCAAGTTCATGGTCCTGGTAAAAGTGACAGATACGGGTTTTAGCTTGTGCTGTTGGCCTTAAATCCAATGGCAAAGTGATTGGTTACTCACATTATGTACTATTGCATCAGTTACTCTCATTATGTGCATGCTACTATTGTATCAGTTACTCACATTGTGTACATGCTACTATTGTGTCAGTTACTCACATTGTGTACATGCTACTATTGTGTCAGTTACTCACATTGTGTACATGCTACTATTGTATCAGTTACTCACATTATGTACATGCTACTATTGTATCAATTACTCACATTGTGTACATCCGACTATAGTGTCAGTTACTCTCATTATGTGCAAGCTACTATTGTATCAGTTACTCACATTATGCACATGCTACTATTGTATCAGTGAGCTTCTCTTGCCAGGCCATTTGTTGTAATTGCTCATAGGGTTCACAGCTAGGTAAGAGTGACAATTATTTTTCTTCTCACTAGCAAGTGTAGCATTTTGCAGAGCTATGGAAGGGAGCCAGTAGTAATGAAGCTTCCAGGACAACACCAGGTTCACACATCCATTGCCTTTGACTCGAGTATATAATGCCTTCAGCAAGAAAGCCTTAATATCAGTTTCTAGAGAGTAACCAATAAATACCATTGGCAATAGTCTGTAATGTTTGGGAGTCTATGGGACCTCACTGGTCCACAGCTTTCAATAAGTGTTTGATTTACTAGCCTATGGTATTCGGTGTGCACATTCCACCTGAAGTCAGTAGTTTTAATCCATCTCAAAAAGTCCCCAAGTTCATGACAGTTTGAAAATTGTCTAACAAGTATATGTGTTCAATTTCTTTTGAGACATTGGCAATCATTTTAACTATGAGTCCTATGAAATAAAAGCCATTAAATCAAGCTGCATACTTATAGTATGTAATGGCAGAAACCACTTCCCTTCTTGAGAATATCACAGGGGCATATCAAGAAGAAAATCAGGCCAAAATAAGAAGGCTTATCCCCATTGTGGGCAGTGAATGAAAAAAAAAGGAAATTAAATGGAAGACATGGCTGCTCTCAGGTATGGTGGAGAAGAAGCTTTATTGTAGACAAAAGGAACAGCATAGCCAGATGCAGGAACATCTGGGAGAGTCTTGAGTGAATGTGACCCCGAGCCAGGCCAAGTAAGCAGAAGTGGGAGGGGGGAGGGGAGAGTCAGAAGACTAAAGGGTAAACAAAAGGGCCAGGTAATGAAAATGACTGGATTATATGGGGAAAGGCAGCTGGGAGAAGGGAAACCCAGCCCTAGGGCTGGCGAAAGGTGGGGGAGGGGCAGAGTGTGCTAGCCATACCTTATAATACAGAGGGACTGAGAGATGTTGGGAGAACCTGGCTGCCAGGTCCTCTTTGATTCGTTAAATATACACCCCAGTTAGTCCTTGGTCCTAGTTTGAGACCTAACAGCCAGTACCTTCTGGTAGCAGCCCAGATGAAGGAGGCAGAGCAGAAGGAAGATCATCTTGTCTTTGTATGATTGCCTTCCCTCTGTTAGTTGTTGCTGCTCTTGCTGCTGATTTTGAAGAAGGTGAATGCTTCACTGATACAGGAATGACCTTTCCAAGAATCATAATGGATTAGGGACCAGTAGCTCTCCAGGAACCTTCTGGGCTTCTAACACCAGTTTGGGACTGCCGAGGCAACCCAGAATTAAGGGCCATGTGGATATCAGGTTCTTGGATCTGAGGTGTGAGTCTGCTGGTATTGCTATTTTAAAACTGACTTCAATTCTTTAATGTATACGTATATACATCATATACATTTACTTAAACCACTGGTTCTGTTCCTGTAGAGAATCCTGACTAAAATACAGTGGTTAAACCAGAAAAGAAAAGAAAAAAACCTCTCTATTCTATTTTTATTCAGGAGGGATTTCCTTTGGGGGCATTCTCAGTTTTGGCTCTCTCCTTTCAAGTTAATTTTCATCTTCACAAATTGGGGCCTTCAAGAAGTGAGGTCTTACCCTCAGGCAAGGATATGAGGTTTTTATTTAACAATCTTAACCTTATAACTATTGTAGCTACTTTCTCCATACTTAACTTGTCTGCAACTTAATTAAAGCTTCTGTACCCTCTGTAATTCACTGTACCACACCCCTTCACATCTTTCTGTCCTGGGTCTCAGTCTCTCTATCCTCTCTCCCTCTCTCTCCCTCTCTCCCTCTCTCCCTCTCTCCCTCGTCTCTCTCTCTCTCTTTCTCCCTCTCTCCTTCCCTCTCCCTCCCCCTCTCTCCATCTCCCTTTCTCTCTCTCTCTTGTCTCTCTCACTCTACACACACACACACACACACACACACACAATTTAGGCCTTCATTTTTTGATTCACTGGAGTTCTCAGGACACAAACAGAATGCAGTCAGAATGTTGTGTGTTTTTTTTTTTATTTTCAGGAGGGGGGATATAATTTGAAAAGCCTCTAGTAAAATTCCTAACAAAGTCCTGTTCTCCTTTGAAACATCATGAGACAGGCTTGCATTGCTGCCATTTCTCTTGGTATATGCTGGTGTTTTAAACGCGTGTGCGAACGACCCATGAAACTCTGCCTGCAGACTACCATAGCTTCTCTAGTCAGCTGTTTGACAGTGGTCTATAGGCCTTGAAGCTGGTTTTCAGTCCCAAAGGAAGGCCTATGAATCACACGGCTAGGTTTGTCACAGAAATGGGTTCTCTTCCTCGAGAAAACAAACAAACAAACAAACAAAAGCCATATTAGTTACTTTTCTTGTTGCTGTGACACAATACCACCCAGGAAAGGTGACTGATGGAGGCGGGGTTTACTTTTGATTCACAGCTTAGGGCAGAACCATTGTGGCAGGACGGCTAGGTGGTGGCAGTGGCTCCAGCTTTGCAGCAGGAGCATTAGGGATCTGGTCACATGACATCTGTAGCTGGGAGCAGTATGAAGAGGATGGTGGCGTTTGGTCCAGTCTGGGAACCCAGGACTAAAGGTGCTCATATCCTGCGAGGCATTCCTACCTCAGCTAAAGTGTTCTGCAAAGGCCGTCACAGGCATGCCCACAGGTATGTCCTCTCAATGAGACCAAATCTACATGCAGTTGAGAATAAAAGTTATATAGACAGCCAGGCATGGTGGTGCATGCCTTTGATCCCAGAACTTGGGAGGCAGAAGCAGGTGGGTCTCTGTGAGTTTGAGACATGTTTGATCTATATAGTGAGTTCCAGGACAGCCAGGAACAAACAAATGTCATCTATCACATTTTGTTCCATATGTACACTGTATTTCCTTAGTAGGATTTTGTCACTTTTGATTAAAAATGTTCTTATATTTTTATTTGATAGTCCCCATCTTTGCATACTTTTACATATGTTACATGTGTTTCTATGTTCTTTATGGGTATTGCTTTCTCCTCTCTGCATGGTTTTGGAGATTGAGTTTCCAAGAATCTGCTGATCAATGAGAAGATCACCAAATAAAAATGAAAGAGACTTCTAAGTCAGGAGATGAGCAACTGCGGTACAGAAAACAAAAACATGGAAAAGCAACAGAAAACAAAAACATGGAAAATCAATGAAGCATGATGCTGAGTTTAGTGTTAATTATTCACCTGGAAAAATCTAGACCCACCAGAGAGACTGGACTCTGAGAATACCTGCAGTTCTATCTCCTGGTTTGATATTTGAGATGGGAAGTCCTGTCAATGCTGGGCACTGTCATTCTCTGGCTGAGACCCTGGAATGTGTCTGTGGAGAAGAAGGTATGTGCATTATCTGTTTGCTGTGTTTGTTCCTGATGGTGGATGGCACATGCTGCCAGCTGCTTGAAGTCATTGCTGCCTCAACTTCTCCACAATGGTGGCCTGTGCTTTGGATGGTGACCTAAAACAAGCTCTTTGTTCTGGAAGTTGTCTTTGTCAGGGTATTTTACCAGAGAAAGAAGAGAAGAAATTAAGAAACATTGCTCCTCCACTCCAATGGGCACAACTTTTTGTCTAATGAACTTGAGGTTGCTGAAGTAAATATAGAGATGGTTTAAAATTTCAAAAGTTTGCTGGTATATAAGATATATGACCAGAAAGAAAATATAAGCAAGTGAATTATTTCTATCCAGTTTAGCAGAACAGAGTAAAGATGTTAGGATAATGGATGAGAAAATCAACAGTATGGATAAAGACATTATTAACATGTCAGAAAATTTCAGCAAATTAAGATTTTGAAAAAAAAACAACCAGATGTTGGAAAGGAAAAGCTCAGTATATTAAAAAGATTAATGGAAAATTAATGAAAAAAATAGTGGAAAGCATGACCAACAGGATCAACTAAGCAGAAGGAAGTGTATCGGGGAAAGAATACATGATCAACAAATTACTATATTTAAACACTGCCAAAGTGGGAAAATAATATGACCACAATGTCTACAAAGTCTGGGATGTGATCAGGAGACCAATCCTAAGCATACACATACCTTAAGAAGTTTCTGAGGTAAACACTAAAGTATAATCCATACATAAACTTGCATCAGAAATTTTCCCAAATTTTGAAGGAACTGAATATATAAACATAGGAAATAATTAAACTCAACATAAATACATCAGAAAAAGAAATGCACCATGACATATTGGGGTTACGATATCAAAAGTACAAAGCAAAGAAACAACATTGTAAATTACATGTAGAAACACCATATCATAAAGGCAACAAATTGAATAACACTGTACTTATCATTATCAACTATAATTTGGGAAAGCATAAAATGATATATTTTAGGACCGGAAATGAAATCAGGAGTTTTATATCCAGCAAAGATATCTTTAAAACTTGATAGAGAAATAAGGACAACTTAAAACAGGCATAAAATAAAGCAGTTTATGACTCCCAAGTCAACTTTGCAGAAGATGGTTGAAGGAACACTACAAATCGAGAATGAAGAGAGTCTAAAACATGAGATCACAGGAAAGAATAAACGTTACAGGAAAAAATAGATGAAAGAAAAAACAGAGCTAAGAAAGACACTATTTTGTCCCAAAAGAGGAGAAGAACAAACAATCCACAGAAAAACAACCAAAAAATTTACGGGAATTAGTAAGCATCTCTCAATAATAGCCTTAAATGTAATTGAATTCAATTTACCAATAAAGAGACATACATTGGCTAATGCCTTAAGACTAATTTCAATGGTCAGGTCTTTCCAAACAACACACTCACTGGAGAAAACACAGACAACTTGAGAGAAAAATGATGGAAGAAAATCAAGGGAAGGCGAAAACCAGCCGGTCTACATATCAGTATTATTATATTTCACACCAAATTTAAACAAAAGTTAATAATAATTAATGATAAAAATTATAACTAACAAGGACAATATATCTTAATGAAGGGAACAACTCTCCAGAAAGATATTGCCAGAAAAGTTGTCGTAATTGCAAATAAATATGTAATAAGCTTTGGGGAACTCAACATCTGAAAATTCACTTTAACGGCCATTAGAAGTCATTTTTACTCAAGGACCATCTTTGGTTAATTACTAGAGGGATGCTAAGTCATTATAGCATATCTGCGTATCCATGCTTGTTGCTGCCCAGGAAGCAGGGAAGCGAACCAGCCTAGAGATCAAACAGGCAAATGCTCACTGAAAATATGTGATACATCCACACAATACAAATCCATTAAGCCATAGATAAAAACGAAATCATGACATCTATAGGAACATAAATGGACCTGAAAATTATATTAAGCGGAAATGAACCAGACTTAGGAAAACAAACATAAAGTTTTCTCTCATACGGATCATCTTTATTTAAAAGTCTCTGTGTGTAGGCTATGAGAGATGGAAGGATATCAAGAGAAGGGTGGAGGTGATCTTCATGGGAGGGAAGTAAGGAGACATAGAATGTATCTGACACGAGAGAAGAATGAGAGAAGAGGGGAACAGTGTGTGAGGGAAAAGGCGGGTAAATAAAGGTCACAGTGTAAAGGCACTGGAGGACGGGGGTCGGGGGGTAAACTGGGGTAAAGTCTAATTGCTCATATAAAGGAAAAGGCGGGTAAATAAAGGTCACAGTGTAAAGGCACTGGAGGACGGGGGTCGGGGTAAACTGGGGTAAAGTCTAATTGCTCATATAAAGGAAGACACCGCAGTAAAACACAGTGCTTAGCACAAAGACTACAAAGACGCTAAATAGCTCCGTACATAGCTTGCAGATATATATCGAAGCTGGAATTATAATAAAAGATTGCACATAATGCCTGCGCTTAAAAAGTCAGGGCACTCGGGGACAGAGCGACGGCTCAGACAGTAAGAGTGTTTGCTGCTATCAATAGAGGAACTCGAGTTCAGGTCTCACCGTTTACCTGACAGCTAACAGACATCTGAAACTCAGATTACAGATTATCTGCTGCCTTCTGCGTACAGAGCAGTCATGTTGTGATCATCTACCCAGGCCAAACAAACAAACCTATATACATAAAACAAAAATAAACCTACAAAAGGCTTCAGAGTGCTTGTCAAACTGGACGTCTGGAAATCTCCAAAAATCAACTATACAGTATCATGGTGAAAGATCTAAGTATAAGAAGATGAAAGTCAGGTCTCAGTTTTAAAAAAAAGTTGTGATATTGACTAATAAGATGACTCAAAAGTGACTAAAGGCACATTCTGTTCAACCTGGTGACCTGAATTTAGCCCCTAGAACTCACATGGAGATAGATGGAATAAACTGATAAACTGATACTACAAGCTTGTTTTCTGAGATCCACACACAAGCACTGGTATGGGTACCTACACATACTACATGCACACACACACACACACACACACACACACACATACAATCTGCTAACATTTCACATTAGAATATGCATAACTTAAGAGAAACTCAGGAACATTTAATGGTGATAAAATTTCATTTAGGAAAGCTATAATCATTACAAATTCGCATTAACTTAACAATATACACGCACACTAACTGATAGAACTACATATATAATTGAAGTAATTCTCAATCATTTTGGAGAACTCTAATGTCCATTTTGGATGAATATACATTAAAATTACTACCTAATAATGAAGTAACCTCACTGGTAGTTACCTAATATCTTAATAAATTAAAAAAATACCTTTCATCTCACCTGCGTTCTAATCCTCCATCCCTTAAGATCCCTCTTCCCTTTTCATTCGTGAGTCATCTTGCCAAGCGAGTTGCTTATCTTCTCTTTACCATCCATCTGCCTACCTGTCTACCATCTGCAAGCCCACACACATAACTCTGGAAAAGTTCAGCCCATGACTTCCCTTTGTTCGAGAGCCACATTTGCTAGAGAAGTCACTTCTTCTCTTGCCTACTACCCAATACCACTAACACCACTAACACCACTTGCACCACTAACACACCATCGCCTGTACCCATTCCATACCCAGTGGCCTACCTCCATACCCACAGCTCAAGAAGCAATTTTATTCACAGGCCACCTTGGCCTGGTCAGTCTATTTTTCCATGTGTATCTTTCACCTCCCAGGGACAGGCCCCCTTATTAGTTATTCAATATGAAGTAGTCAGCCCTGAAGCCATAATTACAAACAAAACAAAACAAAAACAACAACAAAAAACAAAAATGACTCAGGGTCTTGGTATGTTGTGGTGCTATGCATTTTCAATCCCATCACTCAGAAGGCAGAGGCATGTTGATCTACATGAGTTAGAAGCCAGGTTGGTCTACATAGAAGATAATATATTCCAGGTCAGGCAATACTACATAGAATGATCTTTCTCAAAAATAAAAATAAAATCCAACCAAAAAGTTGGAAGAAAAACAAAGCAGATTCAGCAGGTTGTGTTTATGCTATACACACACACACACACACACACACACACACACACACACACAGAGAAAGAGAGAGAGAGAGGGACAGAGATTGATAGAGAGACAGACAGAGACAGAGACAGAGAGAGAAATAACCAAAGGGTGGAAAGTTTATCACACGGGAAGAGAAGGGACACATATGGGAGTGGTCAAAGGAGCTGGATGAACTAAAGGGAAACAGGGAAGTGGTGTGATTACAAGCCTCTCCTGCCCTTCTCCAATGGTCCTTTCCTAGTCTTCTAACTTAAACTTGCAAATCTAGACATTTGACTCTAAGATCTACATATGGGTAACAATATGAGATGCTTGTCTTCCTGGATTTGTGTTACCTTACTAAGAGAACGTGGGATAATGGGATGTAGGGGGAAGTCAGATGGCAGGGAGATGGTTAACATTAAAGATTTTTTTGAAAAAGCATATGGTCTCTTGTTCTCTCTCCTCTGTGTGTGTGTGTGTGTGTGTGTGTGTGTGTGTGTGTGTGTGTGTTGTTTGTGTTCATATAAAAGTGTTGTGCTGGTGCTACCACGCACAGATTCTAATGCTTCTCTGACAAGCATAGTGCCAGATGTGGAATCCCTCCCCTTGAATCTATGACACTGGAGACCCCCAAAACAATACAGACCATAACATGACGACAAGACCCCATTGCTGAAGACACCATACATTTTGGTCACAGGATATAAAGTATTCAAGTTGGTACTAGTTTCCTTTCTGCAGGCAGGATTTCATGGTACGTCGAAGTCTTCTTCTGGAGCAGATGTGATATGGGGAGAGTTGTCAACAATCTTACCCAGTTGTAAACCCTACAAAAACGACCAGTGTCAAGATATGCCTAGGAGTTGAATGATGGCACACATTTAATAGAGGTAACTAAACACCTTATGATGAAACTTAAGGCCTGCTCCACAGATGGAAATACATATCTGATGCTGTCAGTCTGGCCAAGAGCCCACGTCCTAGGGGTTAACCTCTTATTAGTTTTCTAAATGGACATAGAGTCAAACCACTCTAATTCCTATCTTTATACCCACGGATTAGTGCAGCTCTCAGATCTCATCAGAGAATTGTATGTGGTCAACGGTGTTTAATGCAGAAGCTCATGATTAGTCAGAATATCCGTCTGCGGAGTGGAAAAAGTAGGTTACAGCCACCCACATCTTACTGCAAGTGGAAAGAAACCCCGATGAGGTGAAATCAGAGAAAGCAGGAACTCAATACATCTCCCCAAACACCCAGCTATGTATCAGAAAGGAAACAGAAGGGGGAAACATTTAAAACACTACGCAACTTTTAAATCACCTTAGTTTGAAAAGGCTTGTGGTCTTATAATTAAGATTTATACAGCTGTGGCTAATGTCTTTTATTTCTAGTCTTAACTCTTTGGGGAAAAGAAATGCAAAGTTGTCACTTTGGGATGCTTTGTTGGACGCTACAGATTGTAAACTAAGTGGTTACCTTGTTTATCAGTTTTGTTCTTTTGAAAGATGTCAGATTAGTGATTGATATGAAAGACAACCTGTTTTTTGCTGGTCCCATTCACTTGGAACATTTTTTTCTATACATTGACTGTAAGGTAATAATCAGTCCTTGAAGGTGGAGTTTGTTTCTTGTACATTAAAAAGAAGATGGATTTTTTTTCTAATCCAATAGGCTAGCTTGTGTGTGTGTGTGTGTGTGTGTGTGTGTGTGTGTGTGTGTGTGTGTGTGTGTGTGTGTTTTAATTGGGGCATCCGGTCATTGATATTTAATGTTATTATTGAAAGATGTATATCAACTTCTTTCATTTTATTGATGTTTTGGTACTTATATTCTTAGTCTTGCTTTGTGTAACAACTGTGTTAACAATGTTTATTTCTTGTATGTATTTCTGCTTCTTTGCTATCAATGTGATCTTTCCAGTATAATCACTCAAGCTGTTTGTTAGTCGTAAATTCCTTTAGCTTGTTTTTGGTTACGAGAAGGTTTTCTTTCTCCTTCATTATGACAGGTGGCTTTGCTGTGCACAGTAGTTTGGGTTGTCATCCGGTGTCTTTCAGAATTCCTCCACTTTGTCTTCAAACCTTGATATCCTATCTTCCACATGGTTCATTCTGTTACTGGAGCTTTTTACTACACGTTAGAGTTACTAAAAATTTCATTTCCAGCATTACTTAAATTTGGGGTTTCTTTAGAATTTCTACCACTTTGTTGAATTATATTTTAATATCCAGAATTGTATAGCTTATTTTATCCAGCTGTTTGCCGTGTATTCTTTTACTTCAATTGGAAGCTTATTCTAGCTTATAACACCGATCCTGGAGCCATCAGAAAGCATTCCTCTACCTACAGTGACGAAGCTGAGGCCACGTGTGAAAGACAAGGACTAGAGCACTGTTGAAGAGGCTGGACACTTGTCCAGACACTATCTCTGGAGACCCTGTGAAGTGGTGAGAACTGCCTTGGACCCTCCTGTTAGTCAGTTACAAGAAGCCTCATCTCTCACACACTGCTGCTGTACACTTCCTTCATTGTTCCAGAAGTTCATCCCTCTGCCTCAGTGGACATAATGGTGTCTGTGTCCCGATTTTTTGTTCTCTTGGACCAGAGCCCACTCATGTCTTCATTCAATCCTGATTACTCCCTTGAAGGCCCTACCTCCATGTTCCACTACATCTTACAGCGTGGAGGTTGGGATTCCTCAGAGCGATCTTGGCCACGTGCACTTGCTTGATGGCAACACTTATCGCCACCAGAAAAACCCTACTTCATGTGATCTTCACTTGGCAGGACTGGGTGAATCCCCCACAACTGTGGTATGCATTTTCTGATTTTAATTTGTTCTCAGTGTCGTTGTGGAGCCCCACATCTTTCAGATTTTGTTTCCCAAAGACAACTCATTCGGAAACTGTTCTGTCTGGAAAGGCAGGAGAGGAAGAAGAGACAGGGTTTCTCACTATGCTCACCCCAGCTTCTGATTTTCAGGAGGAAATGCGGAGATATAGAATAACAATCTTTTAGGGATGGATGGGGAAACAATAACCATTGCCCTTTATTTATTTAATCCTGAGCATAGCAATTACATGATAGCCACATAGCTTACAGTAACCAAGAAGTAAACACAATAAATGAGCAAGACAATCTGAACCGAAAAATGAAACTGTAACAAATGTTTTGGAGTGTTGCATCCCTTTGAAATAGAAGCTGCAGTTGTGTTTCAGACATCATGCAGAGGGGAATCTAGTCAATTCTCTTTTCCATGTACCTCTACACCATGATTTTAAAACAAAATACCATGACTATTCCCACTTGACTTTCTAACCTGGGGTTTGGGGGTGGGAGGGTGGTGTGACTTGAGTTGAAGCATGAGGGCGAAATTATGACAAGAATCAAGGAGAGAATGGACTGATTTCCCGGCCTCACTGTGGTGAGACTTATGGTTTAGCTCATTGCTTGACTTACACTGTCATTTAACTCCTGTTTCACCATGACTTTCAGTAATGGAATAATAAATCAGATGATTACAGCCTGGTCTTCACTGTGCTCAATTTACAGTCTCTTTAATGAGCATCTCTTGGTCTACACTTTCTCTGGTTTATTTTACTGCTACGTGTAACTAAACATGGAAAACGCTCATTTGCATAGATTCAGCATGAGGAGTAGGCAAAGTGTGCTTGACCTGTGTGCCACGGGGAAAGTCCTACACCAGCATTAGTTGTTATTGCAACAAAGATAGCTATTGTCCTGTGAATGCATAACAAAAAGATGTGATCTAATGATTTTTTATGCTCCTGCTGGAGGTGAATGTAATTCCAGGAGGACAACACAGTCTTAGATGAACACCTGCAGAGAAGAATTGCAGAGTTGGAAGGCATGGATAAACTGACCAGTGCTTAGAGAAAAAAGTATAATAATGTTAACCTCAAACACACACACACACACACACAGGAATCTCAGTGTAAACCAATATTTCCTAGGTAAGAACTTATTCCTACAAATGAAGGGGTGCTCTGGCTCAGTAGTATCTGTCATTACTAATTTGTTTCTATTTATAAGTTGGAGGGTGTTTATGATTAACTTAAATAAAACAAGACGGACATATCAGGAAGGACAAGGGGGAAATGGAGTGTGTTGGGAATGGAGGCAACAGTAGGCTTACAAAGACTTGGTTTGAAGCTTGCACTGTACAAATGCCATGGGTGGGGCCTGGATTGTAAAAGAAGTTGGAAGAAGGACACAGTCTAGTCAGGAGACACATAGTGCAGTGCCATTCACATGGCTCAGAGACACACATAATTCATACAAAGAGCGGTTCTTGAACATGTCACATTACCCAGTCAAGTGAAGGAGACAGCCATGTTAGAATGCCAAAAGGTCAGAATCATGGGAAACAAGGGATCAGCTTATGCCCTTAGAGTATACTGGTGCAATGCCTGCCTAAATGATGGCCTTATCGCCCCAAGCAACAACTAAACTTTCCATCCAGAAGGAAGAATTTTCAGATCCCTAATGCAGGTTTGTATCCTCAGGGAAAAAAACCATCATGACTACAGAACTTCACAGTGTTATTTGCTTATTATAATGAAATAGTATTCAAAGTGTACATGTGTGAAACTGTAAATAGCTAAAAATCGTAAAGACTTAGAGTTAAAATGTGATGTGCGCGTGTGTGCATGTGTGTGCAGCCTTAAGTTTAGCTATTGAGAAAAGACTGAGTCTCTAGAACTTGAGAAATTCATTAAAAGAATTTGAGTGTCAGTTAAAAAGTCACAGAAAATCACAGTGGCTCTGCTCTTCCGTGGTATATCACAGGTCCCCAAGCCATTATGCCCATAGCAGGTTTCAGCCCCGGGGATTTATTTCCTCCTAGGTTCTGTGATGTCAGCTATGGCATACTCCCTCCCGTGTTGTTTTCCCCAGCACGCTGCTAGAGCAGAGCCTCCTGGGGCAGCAGGTATGCCTGCTATATTACATCCCCATCCTGTATTAGTGTCTACATGTTCTGAGACTAGACAATTCCACAGCACATTAGGGAGTAGACCCATCGTTCCGCATTGTTGCCCTGGTTTGGTGTTTGTTGCTGAATGTCCTACAAATATTTGAAAAATTAAGGAATGGTTGGTATAAAACTATTTGGAAAAAGAAGTGTGAAAAGTGAATGAAGACTACATGGAAACTGCAAGTAGGGAAATGTTTGCATTACAACAGAAGCGTCCCAGTCTATTCTAAACATACTTTAAGGAGGAAACAGAATACGTTTCCTTTTATCAGCTAGAGGTATACATGTGGTTCCGTGTTCAGATGCTGAAAATGTATTGCCTTCTACTCTACAGAACAAATGTGCTCAAACATGACCACATTCATTCACAATGTTTCTTTGACCACCAGGGAGCTACTTTCAAACACCAATATAACTTTGACAATTTAAAGGGAAGTAAAATAAAGTAATTTCTATCCACCTACTCAATATTACAAACTTCCTAACCCTTGCTCTCCTACTACTGTCCAGAAAGCCACTGGCTTTAACGACAAGAGACATTGATTCTGATGGAGTATGGGGGATAATTGCTACTTTCACAGACTTTTGTGTTAGCTCCCAGCCCCTTGAACTATTAGCCATGTAAGCGATTGGAGAATTTCTAAAGATTTGTTAATAGCACAAAGTTTCTGAGCGCACAATAACCAAGTTTAATTCCAAATCAAATGCGTGGTGACCCAGAGGTTTTGCAGACAACCCCTTTCAATGTTGCAACCTGAACTTCTCAGCAGTCTAGGCCCTTTTGGCATCCCGTCTATGACCATCCACAATACCCACAGTGTCGCAGGTCAGCTTTGACACTACTGTATTTATGACCTGCAGAAAGTTATAGTACGTACAAAGCTCTCTAGTGTTATACAAACAGAACAAGTATAATTACAAACAACCATTTCTAAGTTTTCTATCTGCCTGACCTCTGTGTATTTTCTAATCAAAACACACATATCTAAAATTTGGAAGCTGACATGTACATAGGAGAAATAACATGCAATGTTTGTCTTTTTTGCATCTCAGAACATGGAGTTTTGTGAGTATAGAGGTGAGAGGAATTTAGGAGAAGCTGGGATAGGGGAAAGCATATGATCAAAATATAAGAAAGTATTAATACAAATGGTTTTTAAAATTATAATTCTTACCTAAATATATAAAAGTCTTCCTAGTTGTCTTAGATTCCTGAATGAACTGTTATTCAGTACACATGTGAAACATCATTAAGTGAATGCTAGAGATGAGGACAGAGTTTCTTAACAATTTCTGGGATACCATTATTTCTGCTGCTAAGTATGATATTCCTATGCAAGGCAGAGGTCTCAGCGCTGATGACTATAAAATCAAATTATTGACCAACTCTGAAAAATCATTGAAGATGCTTTATGTTCTTTGTTATCAGATGTCAGCCAAGATTTAATTCGTCACTAAAAATAAACAAGCATATCCATTTCATTAGTATGAAAATTTGCTTCTACCTTTGGTAGCAAAATTACATCTACAGTTAAGCGTTGTTTTTTACATAAATTTACCATTTAATACACATACCTTTTTATTTATATACCTACTTTATGTATCAGCATACCTGGGTTTGCATAAAAAATTTCTCAGGCAAATGTGGAAAGGTTAAGAGGAAGTTTTAGTTCATGACAAGTCATTCAGGATGAATCAGGCAATATTTCCATTCTCTACCTACTAGCTACACAGTCGTGTATATTTCCTCATGGATTACTTCATTTAGATGATACAACTATTCCTATTAGTGACTGTCTACTTCCTAATATAAAGCTAAAAGGGCTCATCAGATGGGGGCCAGGTGAGAGTTCAGTCCTCACTCAGCATATTTTAAATGTCTCTGTTACTGTGCTCTTAAAGTTTACTGGGATTCTAAGGACAGCTTACCTCTTATCATATTATTCAGCACAATGATTATCCATAAATGCTGATTGTCCTCCTGTTTTTTTTTTATAGCCACAAACACAAATTTAAGGCGCTTAAAGGAATGGGCTGTTAACATCTGCATAAATAAGCCCGGAGTTATTCTGGGCTGCATACAATGTGTGTGAACCGTAGCCAGGCAGTAGCAATTTTCAGGCTTATTATTCAAACCCCAAATCAACTGCAGGCAATTTGTTACTCAAATGTGTTTCCTGGGGACAGCAGCCATCACAGATGAGCACTGGCAGGGACAAGGAAGGAAGGAAAAATGTTTCTGTTCAAGTCCTGGGAAATATGTGGCACGCTCACTCCCGTCTGCCTGAACACTGCTAGTTGTTCACATTTTCTTTCGGGCAGAAGACACAGGGTCAGCCTGAAATTCACCTTTGGTCAGCAAGTTTGGGAGCCTTGTGTTGTAATGTTCAGTGTTCCCAAGAGCTCCATCAACGGTTGTCAGTGCGCCAACCATTTCCTTCCATCGGATGCTCTCGCAGCTACATTCAAAGTGCATGGCACAGTTTGGTCTTGAGAGCCACACTTCAACGGACCCAATCGTACCCAAGAATCCAGAAGGATGGCACAGCATGGTGGAGTGACAGAGAGCTTGTTTGGGGGCTCTAGCAGTGGAGAGCAATGACTTAGATACCCTTGACCAAAGATCATTTTCCTGTTTGGTCAAAGACATTTTCCCATAAGCATGACGCTTCTGGGGCTTTGCACATGTCAGAACCAACAACCAAGATCAACGGGGGTGACAGATGTCACAGCCTTTAAAAAGGCAAAGAGAACACTGGTAAAACTGACCAACACCAGCCGGTCAGAAGCGAAGCATGACACAACCTTTGGAGACTTCCAGGAGACACATTCAGGAAGCTCAGCAGGGACAGGGGCCTGTTGTTTCTGTAGACACTGGTGTCACCGAGGAACAGAAACTACTCATCTCTAGTAGCTGTGAGAAACAGTGATCATCAGCAATGAAGGTGTTTGGAAACGGCAGGACCAGGTCCTCATTCTGACAATTTTAATTGCTTAACCTCCTTAGAGGCTATGGCAGAATAAGTAGCATCCCCTAAGTGGCCCCACAGTTCCGAGAACTTGTACTTATCATAGACAGCAAATGGGCTTTGGGATCCAGGGTCTCGAGATGGGTCCCACCTAAACACAGAGGTCCTGCTAAGGCTACAACAGGGCCAACTCTGAGAGAAATGACAGAAACACAGGCTGCAGTCAAGAGCCCTGCACTAGGGAATTTCACAGGGCAGAAATACAGGATGGCCAGCACCGAGGAGAGGCGCTGACACCCTTTCAGACTCCTACTCCCTGGAACTGCAGAGTGAAACATGTATTGCTGCTATCCACTCAGATTTAGCCATCTGCTGCAGCAGGGTGGAAAATTGACTCAGCTCTGGCAGCTGGAAACGTAGTTGGCTTAGGAAGTGCACAGAGGCCAGAATGCCAAGGACTCTGGCGGAAAAGGCTTAGACCTTCTAGGAAAAGCTATGTTGTCTAACTGTGGGTTCGAGAACGCTGCCAGGTGGAGCTCAGGGGGGCATTTCCGGGCCACGCACATCAGCTCGGGGAGTACGACTGAGGTTATCGTGGGAACGTGGAGGGCAGACATGGCGGCGATGGCTCAGAAGGCAGTGGAGTTGCGCAGCTCAAACTCGAAACGAGGGCTTCTTGTTCCAGAGTGATGGGAAGCCTGACAGATGTGCGACTCGCAGTTCTCTGAACTATCGTACTTGGGATCTGTCCTGCGCATTAACGTAAGGAGAAGGCCAAGGGAAGCTATATTTTTTTCTATATGCTAGTAGGGGAGAGAGATGGGGAGGGCTTAGCTGCGACAGTGCATTAAAATATAACTGGGACCGACAGCCTCCAAAACAATACAGAGAAACCCTGTCTCATAAAACCAAAAAAATATGATAACTGAAATAGTCATTTTGTTTCACTCGACTTTTGTGCTAAATAACTTTCCAAATGTCCATAAACATACTTATGTGACTATTGAAGTTATTGTCCGTGTCATTAATTTGCTGAGATGCTCAGTGGACCTGAAAGTCATACAGCCAATCTTTTCAAAGATCCCTCTATGACAGAACACACAAAAATAAAGGTTACCAGAGAAATTAACTACATGGGTAAATATAAAAGATACTACTTAAGTATTTTGTTCATAACACACATTCATTTACCTTAAACACAGCTGTAAAATCATCCTAACAGACATCTACAGCATCTACCAGCACTCGGTGAGACACCATGCATCACTCTGAAGCCCTTGTGTAGTGTAATTACTGTCCAGAAAGAGTTTTAGGCTGCACCATTAAGATAATTTAGGGGAATATAGGATTACTTGAACATGCAAAGAGTGATCTCAACTTTAGAGATTGATAACAGTCACAAGTCTGGGAATTCCATGAATATGCAGAAATGAAACAATATTATTTCTAAATAACAGGCAGTTCCCATAATAAAAGAAACAGGGCCAAGAGAAGAGTCAGAAGAAATAAGAACAATGTGAAGTATTGACAAAAATAACCTTACAACTTCAATGTAGCAAAAAAAAAGCACTTGTCACAATAAATGCACTGCCATGAAAATACAATAGCCCACATAGCAAGAAAGAAACTTTAACACAGAGAGAGGAGGTGTCAGAAATCAGAGCTTGAACCCTGTTAAATGGTGAAAACCCACAATCTTTTCTATAACTGATCTCATCAGTCCAATTCAAAAAGAAAGAAAAATTGTACACAAAGCAATTAGTAAGAAATGAAACAGCTACAATTGGAAGGGTATAAATAAAACTATCTGCATTCACATACAGCATGATATTTAGAAAACCAAAGGGAATCTACAGAAAAATCATTGCACAGGAACAATGTGCAAAAACTAATTGTATTTATCTTCTGTAACACCAGCCAATAATGGAAGAGAAATTGCAAAACAACTCCATTTTTAAAACATCCAGATGGCATTTTCCAAAAAAAAAAAAAAGGTCAACACTATTCTAAAATTCTGGTGGAAGTTAAAAACCATCAGAATAGCAAAAGCAATCTTGGAAAAGAATAAAAATAGAAGACTCAATATCCCAATTCCAAAATTCACTAAAACAGTCCAGTAATCAAAATACAGTTATAAGACAAACTTACCCATGAATGAAATGTATTTCAGAGTTCAGAAATATATTTCTTTTTGGTCAACTAATTATCAGCAGTTATTATCGGTTTGCAATTGCTAGCTATGGGGTAGGGAAAAATCCGTTTTCTTCAGTGGAGTGACACTGAATATATCAACCATAAGCCAGGGCTGGCCTCATTCTCAGGAGTCTTTGGCCAACACAAAACAGACTCCATGGTTTGTTTGGTTTTTGTTGTTGTATGGGGGTGATTGTGTTCTGTTTTTGTTTGTTGTTTTGGTTTTTCCATGGGAGAGAAAAATATAAAGCTGAATGGATGGGAAGGAGGAGGTTCTGGGAGGAATTGGAGAGAGGAAAAGATATGATTAAAATACATCCTATTAAAAACTTAAAAATAAAATTAAAACATCTGGCAACTAATCTACCAAAAAAGTGAAAGATTGTATAACGAAACTTAAAGACAACAAAATAAAAACAAAATAAAAAATAAATTGAAGAAGATGCCAGAAGATGCAAAGACCTTCCATGTTCACATTTTGAAAAATGATCATCCTACTAAAAGAAATCTACAGTTTCAATGCAATAACAATTACATTCAAAGATAATAATTCACAGAAACTGAAAAAAATCTTAAAGTTCATTTCATGTGGAAACATCAAATCCTAGCATGGCCAAAATAATCCTGAACTTTTTTTTTTGAAAAAGCTAGACTGGAGATCCTGTCCCATTCCCCTTCTCTGGAGTACCATGCATATCTCTCTTAGGGTCCTCCCTGTTTCCCAGACTCTCTGGTGGTGGGATTGTAGGCTGGCACTCCCCTGATCCATGTCTAAAATCCATATATGAGTGAGTACATACACATGTTTGTCTTTTTGTGACTGGGTTACCTCACTCAGGACTGTTTCATCTTGTGGCATCCATTTGCCTGCAAATTTCAAGATTCCATTGTTCTATTTCTGCTGAGTAGTACTCAATTCTGTAAATATACCACATTTTTTCTATCCACTCTTCAGTTAAGGGACATCTAAGTTGCTTCCAGGTTCTAGTTATCACAAATAATGCTGCTGTGAACATAGTGGAACAGACATCCTTGTTGTATGAATGGGCATCTTTTGAGTATATGCCTAAGAGTGGAATTGCTGGGTCTTGTGGTAGACTGATTCCCGTTTACCTGAGGAATCTCCATATTGATTTCCAAAGTGACTGTACAAGTTGTTACTCCCACCAGCAGTGGAGGAGTGTTCCTCTTTCTCTACGTCCTCCCCAGCATAAAATGTCATTGGAATTTTGGATTTCAGCCATTCTGACAGGAGTAAGATGATATCTCAGAGATGTTTTGATTTGCATGTCTCTAATGGCTAAGGATGTTGAGCACATTCTTAAGTGTCAGCCATTTTAGATTCCTCTATTAAGAATTCTCTATTTAATTTTGAACCCCAAGTTTTAATTGGATCTGTTGGTGTTTTGGAGACTTGTTTCTTGAATTTTTTGTAAATTTTGGAGATCAGCCCTCTGTCATGGGGGGAGGGGAGAGGCTGGGAAAAAGAGAGGGGGAGAAGAGGAGAGGAGGACATGGGGGAGCAGGAAGTTTGAGTTGGGGGAAGAATAGAGGAGAGCAGGATGAAAAATACCATAATAGAGGGAGTCATTATAAGTTTGATGAGAGATCTGGCACTAGTGTGATTTCCAGAGATCTACAAGGATGACACCAACAGGCAAACTAAGCAATAGTGGAGAGGCTACCTTAAAAGCCCTTCCCCAATAATGAGATTGATGACTACCTTATATGCCATCCTAGAGCCTTCATCCAGTGGCTGATGGAAGCAGAAGCAGACACCTATAGCTCAACAGTGAACTAAACTCCTGGAATCCAGTTTCAGAGAGGGAGGAGTGATGAACACAGGGGTCAAGACGGGGCTGGTGAAACCCACAGAAACAGCTGACCTGAACAAGGGGGAGCTCATGGAGCCCAGACTGATGACTGAGAGGCCAGTATGGGACTGATCCAGACCCCCTAAATTTGGTGTCAGTGAAGAGGTCTTGGCAATCTATGGGGCCTCAGGTAGAGATTAGTATTTATCCCTGGCTTATGAATGAACTTTGGGAGCTCTTTCCACCTGGAGGGATGCTCTCTAATCCTGGACACATGGGGGAGGGCCTAGGCCCTGCCCTGGATGATATGGCAGACTCTGGAGATTCCCCATGAAGGGCCTCACCCTCCCTGGATAGTCAGTGGGGATTGGATGAGGGTTTGGGGGGTTATTGGAGATGAGGGAGGAGGGAAGGGAGTGGGAACTGGGATTGACATTTGAAACAAGCTTGCTTCTAATTTAAACAAACAAATAAACAAAAGCTAGACTGGTAAAATTCTTCATTGAATCCATCTGGGCCTGGACTTTCCATAGTTGGGAGACTTTCAATGTTATGCAGATATTTAAATTATTTCATTTTAAAACTATGTTTTGTCACATAAATCTATAAATTCATCTTGTCTTTTGAGATTTTCAAGTTTGGTGGAATACAGATTTTTTAACTATGTCTTTACAAGTCTCTAAATTTCCCTGGTGACTGCTGTTATAATCTCTCCATTTTCATCTCTAATAGTTTAACTTTGATTCTTTCTTTTCTATTTGGCTAATTGGTTAAGGGTTTGTTAATCTTGCCACTCTGTTCAAAGAGTCAACTCTTTGCTTCCATGATTCTTTCTTTCATTTTTCTATTTCATTAATTTCAGTCCTGATTTTGATCATCTCTTCCTTTCTATGTTTTTGGACGTTGCTTATTCTTATTTCTTTAAGACCTTCAGATGAATTTCTGAATTATTAATTTCAGATCTTTTCAAGTTTTTAATATAGGCCCCTAATGCTGTAAACTTTCCTTTTATGGTTGCCTTCCTTGTTTTGCCTTCCTATATTTAGGTATGTTGTGTTTTCATTTCTGTTCAATTCTAGGAATTTTTTCAGTTTTCTTCTGGAATTCTCCCTTTACTCAATTTGTATTCAGTATTGTATTGTAGAGCTTCCACGAATTTGTGTAGTTTCTGGGGTTTCTATTGTTGATAATTTTCAGGTTTGTTTCACAGCAGTCAGATAGCATGAAGGATGCAATTCCAATTTTCCTTCATTTGTTAAGACTGGTTTCGTGCTCTCATATATGAACTATTTTGGAGAAAGTTTTGGGAAACGTGCTACAGATGTCTTTTAGGTTCATTTGATTTTTGATGTCATTTAACTTTTTAGTTTTTTCCCCCCAAGATAACCTATCTATTGGTGAAACTGAGACAACAAAATTATATAGTATCACTGTGTGGGAATCTATCTGACTTTAGATCTGACAGTGCTTTTTGTATAATATGAAATTGAGTCTTCCTGTGTTTGGTGAATATATATTTATGATTTTAATGTTTACTGTTAATTTTTCCTTTAATGAGTATAAAATAACCCTCCTTATTTTTTCTGATTAGGTTTGGTCTGAAGCCTATTTTGTTAGCTACTGGAATAGCTACACCTGCTTGATTTTTAGTTTCATTGTCTTTGGATACCGTTTTCTATCCTTTTATCCCATGATGGTTAATCTTGGTTGTCAACTTGACTACATCTGCAATTAACTAAACCAAGCATATAGGCAATCTGTGATGGATCTTATGTTGGTTGTATTATGTTGGATACAAGAACCACCACAAACTTGCATAATTTGAAGTCAGAAGACCAACTCTAAATCTGGGCTACATGAAAAGACATGGAAGAATGGAGTTTTTTTTTACCTTTTGCCTGCTTGCAGTCATACTTAGTGGCAACTTCTTCTATCCTGTTCCTGAGACAGTTCTTTGCTTGTGTTAGACCTCTCTCTATCTCTCTCCCTCCCTCCCACCCTTCTTCCCTCCCTCCCTCCCTCTCTCTCTCTCTCTCTCTCCCTGTCTCTCTCTCCATATATATGTATGTATGTGTATGCATATGTGTGTGTATGTGTGATGGGGGAAGTGCTTCTGTGTATGTGCTTACCTTATTGGTTTTTGAATAAAGCACTGTTGGCCAATAGGGAAGCAAGATAGATGGGACTAGGAGTCGAGAAGGATTCTGGGAAAGAGGCACAGGCAGTCACGATGTAGGAAGCCAGAAGAGTAAGAGGTCTAGATCCTGATCTCTGGTAAGCGAAGACCACATGGAAATATTCAGATTAGCAATTATGGGTTAACGATTAAGTCAGAGCTAGCTGATAAGAAATCATAGCAAATGGCCAGCAGCTTCATAATTAATATAGTGTCCTGTGTGTAATTTGGGGGCTGAGACAGCAGCGGGACCGAAGCGACCGGCAGGAAGACTACACATTTCATGTTACATGTGTGTGTACATATGTGTGGGTGCTGTTTCTTTAGAAAACCCTTACTAATACATACCCTAAAGTGGTGTCTATCACTAGCCAAGATGTGTGTTCTTTTATAGGCAGCAGAAAGCTAGATCTCATTTTTTTATTCAGTCTGTTAGTCTGCGTCTCTTTATTGGAAAGTTTAGAGCATTCATGTTAAGAGTTACTATTGGATAGTGTATATTAATTCCTGACATTTTGTTGTTTTCGGTATTTCATTATTTTGATCCAGTGGTCTGGTATTATTTGTTCCTTGTACCTCCTAAAAAAATTCTTTTTATTCCTTCAAGTACCGTCTTAGTCATGGATTTTATTGCTGTGATAAAGACCATCACCAACAGTAACTGGGGGACAAAGGGATTTATTTCAGCTAACAACTCTCAAGCCACAGTCAATCACCGAGGGAAGTCAGGGAGGAAACTGAAGGCAGGAACCTGTAGGTAGGAATGGAGGCGGAATATTGCTTAGTGGCTTGCTTCTCATGACCTGCTTGGCCTGCATTTTTATGTAACTGTCTACTACCTAACGAGGGGTTGTCCTACCCACATTTGTGTGGGCCTTCCCATATCTTTACCAATCAAGAAAATGCACCACAGAACTTACCTATTGGTCAATGTTACGGAGGTATTTTTTTTTCAATTAAGGTTCCCCCTTCCAAGGTACATTTCTAGCTCTTATCAAGTTGATATAAAACTAGACAGCATAAGTATCCTCTGTAGAACTGACTATTGGCCATCAATTCTATCTGTCTTAGTCAGTGTTCTAATGCTGTGAAGAGACACCACCACCACCACAACTTTCTTTCCTTCCTTCCTTCTTTCTTTCTTTCTTTCTTTCTTTCTTTCTTTCTTTCTTTCTTTCTTTCTTTCTTTCTTTTTTCTTCCTTCCTTCTTTTCTTCTCTTTCTTTGATTTTTTTTTGTTTTTTTGAGAGAGGGTTTCTCTGTATTGCTTTGGAGCCTGTCCTGGAACTTGCTCTGTAGACTACACTGGCTTTGAACTCTCAGAAATCCATCTGCCTCTGCTTCCCGAGTGATTGGATTAAAGGCATGTGCCACCAATGCCCAGATCCACAACAGCTCTTATGAAGGAAAGCATTTAATTGGGGCTGGCTCACAGTTTCGGAGGTTTAGTCCATTATCAGTGTGGTGGGATGCTTGGCAGCATTCAGGCAGACATGAGGGAGCTGAGAGTTCTACATCTGGCTCTGTAGGCAGTAGGAAAAATGGGGGTGGGGGAGACTGGGCCTGAGTTGGGCTTTTGAAACCTCAAGCCCACTCCCAGTAACACTCTTCCTCTGACAAGGTCACACCTTCTAATCCTTTCAAATCATGCCACTCCCTAAGCATTTAAAAATATGTTCCTGCAAGGGTGCGGATAGGAGTTGGGGGGTGAGGGGTGGGGAAGGGGTAGGGAACATGTTTCTTCAATCCACTACACCGTCTATTTATTATATGCTTTTTAAGTCCATTTGTTTTCCTACTCCTTAAATTATAGCTGATAATCTGGCTGAATATTAGTCTGCACTGACATCTGTTCTCCAATCCTTTCTGCCTTGCATAGCCTCCAGGGAAAAATCAGCGGTTATCCCGATGGGCCTGCATGTGACTTGACCTTTCTTGCTGCTGAGCAGGCACAGAGTTAAGCTGGTTCCTGTTAACTTACCAGTATACCTATAGATTAGTGCAACTCTCAAACTTCCATTAGAGAAGCTTCTATTTACAGTAGCTGGGGACTAACACAAACACTCACAGTTGGCCAGATTTAGAGAGTAAGGAACCACCATCAAATGTTGAGCCTTACATGGGACATCTTTATCACACTGCCATCCTCTGAAAGTTCAGGGAATTTCTGGGAGTAGGTGGAAGAAAGATTGAAAGAGCTGAGGTGGATGACTGTAATGAAAATTGTTTTCCAGACACAGCAGTTCATTCGTGTGTGTGTGTGTGTGTGTGTGTGTGTGTGTGTGTGTGTGTATATATATATATATATATATATATATATATATACACACACATGAACTTGCAGCAGTTGTAACAGCATGCACAAACACCTTCCCAAGCTCAAGCCAGACAAAAATCCCAGCATGGGGAGGCATGATGTCCCATCCCTAACTGAGGATGTAATTGCAAATGGCAGCTGCCGGGGAAAAGAGGGTCAGTTTGCTTTAAGGGTGTAGCCCTTGTAAGGGTGACATTCTGTAGCGGAAGGCCACACACCAGAGAGTACATGGGGAAAAAAAAAACAAAATTAGACATGATGGATTTAATCGATGAAACGAAGAAAAATTAACACAAGTTTGTGTGGCTAGGGAACAGGATGGATCTTGGAGAAGTAGGGAGACAGAAATAAGAATGAATAAAGGATATTGCATAAAATTTTCAAAAACTAATTAAAGACAAAAAATGTAAGGAGGTTTTCAGAAGATATATCTTCATATAAGATTTGAAAAGCTGCTTAACATATACAGTCATTAGAGAAATGACCAAAAACAATGCAATGCCACCACCCATACTAGGACATTAAAACATTAAAAGCATAAAAGGCACCTGGAGAACGTCAAGGGACCAGAATCCTGCATTGGTGATAGGGTTGCCAATGCATGAAACCACTAGGGAAATTGTTTTCTAGTTCTTCAAATTGTAGGGAGTTACCAATTCCATTATTAATATACATCTAAGAGCATGATTGAAGCATGCATATTAATTTTTAGTAGAATTACTTAAAAAAGAAGCAAAATCATCAATCTATAAGTCTACTGTGGCCTCGAGGTAACTTGTCTCCAAGGCTTGTAAGATGGATGATTGTTTCCCAAGGGTCAGTGTTGAGGGATAGAATGGGGTTTACAAGAGATGTGGCCTGGGATGTGTTCCTTAGGTCCCAGAGGAAGTGCCCTTGGAAGGAATGAAAAACCCCTTCTAGAAGCACTGTGTTAACCCTTAAGCCTATTGCGGTAAAAGCCTAAGCCAGATACCAGAGTCCCTCTCTGGTGTCCTCCTGTCTGCGTTACCAAACCCTATTGCCGGCCCTCACATCATTGAGATGATACAGCTAATGGAGTCCTCACCAAATCTAGTGCTATCCTTGAGGATATTCATCCTCCCAAAATGTGGGGTAGATTAGCCCCAGCTATTTTGTTAAAGTAATGAAGAGCTGATCAATTTAGTGTCCATTCAGTGAGGGTAGATCATCGGGGAGCTGGGATTCACCAGTGTGGTACAGTGGCCGTGCTAAATGTGTGAGTCCCTGAGTTTCGTGGTCAGCAATGAAAACAAGAGACAATTACAACACCAACCAAACACCAAAAAAAGTCTATCAAATATGCTATGTCCCAGCCCTGGAACAATGCTCAACAACAAAAAGGATTACAATAAAAAATATGGAGTGACAGAGATGGAGGAGTGATGAGCAAAGGGGTCAAGACCGTGCTGGTGAAACCCACAAAGACAGCTGACTGGACAAGGGGGAGCTCTTGAACCCCAGACTGATGACTGAGAGGCCAACAGGGGACTGATCCAGACTCCATGAATGTAGTTTCAGTGAGGAGGCCTCAGAAATCTCTGGGGCCTTGGGTAGTAGACTAGTATTCACCATGGCATACGAATGAACTTTGGGAGCCCATTCCACATGGAGGGATGCTCTCTCAGCCTGAACACATGGGGGAGGGCCTAGGTCCAGCCCTGGATGAAATGACAGACTCTGGAGATCCCCCCAAGAAGTGCCTCACCCTCCCTGGGGAATAATATGGGAATTGGGCTGGGGGTAGGGAGTGGGGGTGGGGCTGGTGGAGGGAGAAGGGCAAGTCGGGATTGACATTTGAAGCATGCGTGTTTCTAATTTAAATAAAAAACATACTTATAAAAAAAGAAAAAATATGGTATGCTCTAACAACAGAAATCATTGTCTTGTGAAGAAACCAGACAAAAGGCATCACATATCCCATTATTAATTTCTACAAAGCATCCTAGCTACAAAAACAGAAAGTGGGTTTCAGGAGCTAGGAACAAGGATAGGCAGTAACTGCCAATGTGTGTGCCATGGATGTGGTGTATGTGTAAGTATTTTAAAATTAAGCTGCGCTGGAAGTTTACTTAACTATAGACAAAGACATAGATTCATGATATGTGACAGTTTCTGGCAGAGGTCGCTGTCTTAACTGGAGCCATTCAGACACGAGACAGCGGGTCTCACTTTAGACTCCCTGTTATTGTTAAAGCCTAGCCGTTACGGGCAGAATTCATCACCGCACAGGCTCCCTTGAAGTGAACCCTGTGCAAAAAGCCATCTACAGAGTGAAAAGTTAGACAAAGTGGTGTCCCTTAACTATTACTTCTTAATAATGTGTTCCAAATAGCTTAGGTCAGAACGCCCGGTGTTTGGGTCTCTTAAAAATTCCTTTTTAGCATGCATCCATTGTATACAGGCATAGATCTGGTTACAGTACCTTCCCATAAGAATACTGTGTACTTTGAACACACTTAGTGATGTACATAGCCCAGGTTTGTTTCCAACATTGAAAACAAGGAAACACAACACAAACACCTAAAAGTAGATAACCCTAGTGGTATATCAAATAAAGCAGCATAACTCATCACTAAAAGAGATTTCGGGACTGACACATATACGGAATTTGAAAACATTCAGGTGAATAAGTTAGACACGGAAGAGCACGTATTACATTAATCGTGTACATGAAATGATCTGAAGAAGCCGGCCTCCTAGGACCCTTTTTCTCGTTCTAGTCATCTTCCTCCTTCCAAATTGTCACTCTTTCTCCTTCACATTAAGTAGATGTACATGTAATGTACATGGTAGGTACAATGGTAACGAAGGTCAGATACTTACATCTGTGTATGAATCTGGTTTATCTCAAATTTAACATAACGATCCCCAGTTACACCATCTTCCTGCCATTGACAGGTTCCTCGTCTTTGGCTCAGAGACACTGCATGTCAGTTTTGCATCACACTTAGCCTCACAGAGTCACGCCCACCTCCGCTTGGTGGGCTGTTGTGATACCCAGAGGTTTCCGCAAGACAGGCATTTGGTCCTCTTAGGTGTAGGAAATCCATCCGCAAACGTAGACAAATTTAAATTATCATTTCTTCTTCCTCAGCTTCAGAATATTTGCTTGTCGCGTCTGGACACCTAGTATCTGAAGCCCTCCTGGGGCAGCTAGAGAAGCTGGCAGGGGATGGATGTGGAGCCTGGACATGCTTGCATTCACTCTGTCTCGAACTGCTTTATTCCCAGCAGCTCCTACCCACATAAAAGTGGAACATAAAAGTTTACATCGACAATATGTGACAAGTTTGTGGGACACTCTTCTTGGTCTCACTATAAGGCTACCCATCTTCCTGTTGCCTGTGTCAAAGCAGACGGGGTGAAGGTTTACCTTCCGTTTACTCAAGCAGCTCCAGACTGACTCTGGTGAGAGTCATGCCTGAGGGTCACCCATGCTCCACAGGGTGTGTGATCAAGCAGTTCTCCTCCCCACCTCATGGGTCTAAATTTGACAAGCTGTTCCAGAAAAACAAAAAAACATCAAAGATGAAGTTTAGCTGAATCACTGCAGTTGGCTGTGTTCTGTTAATGAAAGTAGTTGATCTTTGCACAGTGAAACGAGGGGTCGGACAGAAAGCTGCAGTTGTGTCCTGGGATTTTGCAGTGATGCCTCTTCAACGTAGGTCTGCGGCCAGGCTCTTGCCTGGTGGTGACAATGGCAACAGTACATATACCAACATCACACTTCTCTCAGTTCGTATGGTGTATCTCTTAGAAGATGTATATGCTCTACCTATTCCGGATAATCGCTTCCCGTTTGTTACAGGTTTGGCCTTCACAGGACAGGAGAACTATTTGAAGCCTCGTAAGCCTCTGGGGGAGCCCACCCCCAAGGGAGTGGTGGATTTGCAAACTTTTCCCCGTTCCTCTCTTTCTCACTTCATAGGCATACAGCGGGGACTTGGCCTTGCTGCGAGCTCCCCCCCCATTGCCCTCTGGGACACATCACAGGTCCAAGGAAGTGCATCTCCACGTCCGGGGATGGAACTCTGCAAACTGTAAGACAAAGTCAACCTTACCTAAGGATGGGTTTTTCTAATGCTAAAATACAGAGTGCCTTAAGGCTAAAATAATGTCACTGCAGTTTTTTGAGCAGCCTGGGCAGATGAAGATATTGGAGAAACGTGATCCTGATAGAGTTCCGTAACTCTAGATCTTGGCGCTGGAGAGACATTGGGCCTTAGGAGTGTGCCACAGTTTGGTTTCTGACACCCACATCAATGACATCAGCATCGGGGCATCTCCCGCTCCAGACACATTTTTTTTCTGGCTTCCAAAGGGCACCTCTCAGGTGCACATATTCACACACTCGCACACATACATACACATCAGCAGGTATTAAAATAAATCTTACATATGTCCCAATGCTTCAATGTCAGTCTTTTGAGCACCAAGTGCATTTTGCTCTTAAAGTCTGTGATTTATTTCTTTGTGAACAAATTTCCAAATTATTTGTCAGAACTGAGTACGACTTGCCTCACACGGATGTAAACGCTGGTGATCAAAGTTTAGCACGGCTTCTGATCAACGAGTGTGAAACGGAATCAAAGCACTGCTGGCTGGCTGTCAGTCATGGCCTCAGAACTCAGAGCTGCCTTTCCTTTAACGCAAGTAATGGGCTTGCTTTATGGATCAGGAAACTTGGCACGATTGCCTACATGCAGATTAATTTGGCTGTTGGCGACATTGAAATCCTAAGCAGCATCAACCTGCTTGGCCACCTTGCTAAAAGTGCAGCCATTGAGTTCCTACCCTCTGTGAAAACAATGGGAGTTCCCTCTGGTAAGTGTGAAGGACTCTCTGGGTTGGGCAGAAGGAGGGAGAGGTGATAATGCAGAGTCCACAATGAAACATTTATTCTGAAATACCGTACTAAGTAACTGAGAAAGTTTACAGGAGACAGGGCACAGAACAGGAAAACCAAAATCAGGGGGACGCATAGTACCCTGTGTGTGACTCCTCCCCCCATTCCTGAGGGATGAGTAGGTGGAGCTCAGCAGGTACCCTGCTCTTCAGGTTACTAGGACTAGATGCTGTTCTCAGTATGTAGCCTTATTGCTTTGAGTAACTCTCTCTGTCACCCTGTGGTGGAATGATTATGGAAAAGCCTGTGCATTCAGGCTCGTTTTTCTGATGCTGAGCATCTTTCCTCTAAAACAGCCTTGTTGGGCTCTCTGCTGGTATGAATTCACTGCCACAGGGTAGGGGATGCGGTATTGCCTTGGCCTCTGACTGTGAGGATACGGTGCTCTGGAGCGAGCAGGACCACTCAGCGTGCCAAGTGCAGGTCTGCCGAGAGAAGCACAAGCAGGCTCAGCTGCATTTACTTGGAGATGAGTTATGTACTAAGCCATCAGAGCGTCTCCACCACATGCTGGAGCACAGAATGCTGTGTCTGAGAGTATGCCATCGTGCATCCATTTTGTTAATGACATCACTCCATTAAGTAGGCTCTTTACTTTCCCATTTTCACTTATTAAAAAAAAGAAAAGATTCAAGGAAGAAACGGCAAGAAGAGAGACTTGGATTTGTGGTTTATCCCGTGTGTGCCACATGCTTCCTGACACTGTGGCCTTTGCAGTTTGAAAGCCTTAGTCAGTCCTGGAGGGCGGGCTACCAGGAGGCAGACACAGCATCCAAGTCTCCAAATTATCTGAAACTCTGTGCTCTAGTAGGTAATGACTTCATGGATTTTTATAGTAATAGTTGAAAGAAATAATAAACAAGGCACTTTTCAAAATACATTAGTGAGTAAACCAGGTAGGTGGGTACGGTGGTTTGAAGTAAGACAGCCCCCCCAAAGGGAATGGTACTATTAGGAGGAGTGGCCTTGTGGGAGGAAGTGTGCCCCTGTGGGGGTGAGATTTCAGTTCTCCTGCGCTCAAGTTGCTTCCAGTGTCACAGTCTACTTCCTGTTGCTTCAATATCAACATGTAGCAGCTCCTGCTCCAGCACCATCCATGTCTGCATCTGTGATGAACTAAATGTTTGAAACTGTAAGTCCCCACATAAATCAAATGTTTTCCTTTGTAAGAGCTGCTGTGGTCATGTGTCTTTTCACTGTAATAGAAAAACCCTAACTAAAGACAATGGGTTAAGGCAAGATATGTAAACCCTAAACTACTGTTTTTCCCCTCCATGGGGTAAAAAAAAGTTATATATGACCAAATCATCTCCAAACAAGCAGAAAAACAAACCTAAAATTACAGGAACAAAGCACAATGGGAAGGAAAGTTACAATTAGGACTGATACCCAAGTAAAAAAATCTCAAGGCAGGAAAACGACCTGAAAGTAAATGTAGTTTGTAGTTAAGGAATCTCTAAAGCACTATGAACAGTAGACACTCAGAACTTTTGGCGAGGAATTTGTCTGTCATGACACAGCTACCACACTAGGCTGGTGAGTCTCACACACCCATCCACGTGCCACGTGGAGCCAAGCAGTGCATTTGAGGTGTTAAAGGGATTGGTGGACAACAGACTGCCTCATAACCAAATCCTCTCTAATCCCTGGGTTTCTCTTTAGTTCTTTCTGGTGTTGGTTTTTATGTGTTCAAGACACAAAGTATTTGCTTGGTCTCTAAGTGGACTCGTAGCCTATTTTGGACCTGGAAGGAATCCCATTCTTGGGATAAAAGTCCTTTTGGACTGCTCATAAAAACATCACTCCTTAGAATGAAGAGTGGCCTGTGCACACAGACAGCTTGAGGAGAGACTAACGTGTGGGGGAAAGGCTAAAACAGTTTGGTGGGGGGAAAGCCAGGAGAGAGGAGCCCAGGTGTCTGGGAGACCTCTGAACCAAAAGGAGTCCACGAACACGGCTGGGAGAGAGGCGACGAGGTGTCTACGTAATTCGTTCCACATTCTCAGGGCATACCCAGGACACCAATGGAGAAGAAAGTTCCAGTGTGTTGCAGGCCACAGAGAACTGGCACCAAAGCATTTCACATGAACACCAAATTGTCTGAAATCTCCTTAACATTAGTGATGAAAGACTTGGGCACTACACATTCTACAGGGATCCACACTACACACTCCATACTAAATTTCCAAGAAAACATTGGGTTCCTGTTACCTGGTAGGATGATTTTCTTCAAACCAGTCATTCTAAGCATGAATATTAAATTAACTGAAACTATTTGGGAAAAAATGAGAATGTAGAAAAAATGGTATTTTTTTCACTCTCTTCCCACCTTCAAGAAAACAGTTGGGAAGAAGATATGACAGATTTACTTAGATATCAGTGCATATTACACCACTGAGAAATAATTCGATTTTGTCAGCAAGCTTCAGCAACTGTGAGGCAGGCTCCCAGACACCCGTATGATCTGCCGTCTTAAAATCAACTCTTAGTTATACACACATATGCACATGTAATTGCAAATATAAGGACCCAACTAATTATTAATGTGTGCCTTAAATAGTCTACGCAAATGTGATTTAACCCTTGGTCACAATATGAAAATATGAAGACTATACTTTCAGGCTTCATTTCTATAGTTTGTTACAATGTGAAAATATGAATTTCTGGTCTGCATTAAGTACAGGGTTAGGGTTAGGGTTATTGTTATTAAGGATATTTTAGTTCTTTTTATATTCTAGCTATAAATCCCTTGTCAGAAGTACAGCTAGCAAAGATTTTTCCTCATTCCGTATGCTGTCTCTTCACATGATAGCTTCCTTTACTGTTTAGAATATTTTTAATTTCATGAAGTCCTATTTTCAATTGTTGGCCTTATTTCTTAAGTGACCAGATTCCTTGTCAGAAATGCCTTACTGACATGTTTATATTGAAATATATTAGGTACTTTTTCCTCTATTGATTTCAGAGTTTTGAGTCTTATATTGTCTTTAGTCCACTTGAAATTTATCATCCAGGGTGAGAGATTGAGAATATAATAGCAATGAACATGGCTGAGCAAAGACCTGTGGAGTGGGATATCGACTCCTAGGGACATATGACAAGCCGTGGAATAGTGATGAGTAAAGGGGTTAAGACTTTGCAGGTGACCTGAGGAGCTCACAGACCCAAGACCAATAGTTGAGAGGCCAGCATGGGATTGATCCAGACCCCCTGAACGTGGGTGTCAGGGAGGATACCTTAGCATTCTTCAGAACATAGGGCAATAGATTAGCATTTATCCCTGTCATACAGATGGACTTTGGGAGCCCATTCCATGTGGAGGGATGCTGTCTCTGCCTGGACCCATGGGGGAGTGCCTAGGCCCTGCCCGGGATAATAAGACAGACTTTCGAGATCCCCCATGAAGGGTTGAGTGAGGATTGGGAGAGGGGTTTGGGGAGAGGAAGGGAGGGAGAGGGAGCAGGGATTGACATGTGAAGCAAACTTGTCTCTAATTTAAATTAAATAAATAATAAAGAAAGAAAGAAAAGAAATGAAGACAACATAATTTCTTAAGATTGACTCTTCAACTATTTAATACAAAGTTATTGAATTGGATAGAAGTCCAGATGAAGGACTGAATGGTAAAAATGATCAATGACTTCATGGAAGCAAATACGCAGATTAATTGAGTAAGAGAAAATATCAGGAGAAGCGAGAAGAAAGTGAGCAACAAATATGTTAAAGCAATGGTATAGAAAAGAAAGTTAACAGGGAGATTCATGAGGTAGCTATCCAAACAAAAATTTTGGAAAAGAGAACATCAGTGAATTAGATAAAAAAACAACAAACAAACAAAAAAAAACTACTGTAGACTCCACTGCCACAAACCACACCAAGTACAAGACAGAATATGAGGAGTGGAAATGAAAGACAATAAAATCTTACATGCAGATATTACTGAAGAAAAATAATCATGACTATAACTTCCAAGAACTATGAGACACAACTAAGAAACAAAACCAAAAAATCCAGGCAGTAGAAGAAAAAATCTATGTAGTAGGAGAGAAAAATAAAAATGAATAGCATAGGACATCTGTTTATGATAGTAAAGCATGGCTTTTCTCAAATCTAGAGAAACCAATGGCCATTCTATAACAAAGCGTTCAGGATGACAGCAGACATAACCAAGAAGGAGCCTCTCCAGAACACAAGAGAATCAGAAAATTACATGAGAAAGAAACAATATTCACTGCTTTAAGAAGTAAAGGCCAATTCACTTTCTAAGGCAAACACATAAGAATAACACTGGAGACCTGAAAAGTAACCTGTGTTGTGGGATACAATATTTACTTATTGTCTTGCATAAAGATGTCTTGGATTTGTTTGTGTTACTGAATAATTGTTTAACTATGTAAAGCTTTTTCTTTACTTAAATTAGAAACAAGGTTGCTTGATGGGTCAATCCCAGGTCCCTTTCCCTTTCCATCCCCTCCTCCCACACCCTCCCATACCCCCCAATACCACCTCCTTTCCTCAGGGAGGGCGAGGCCCTCCATGGGGGTGTCCATAGTCTGTCATTTCATGCAGGGCAGGACCTAGACCCTCCCCAAGAGTCCAGGGTGCGAGTGCAACTTTCACTGTTGGATGGGAGCCCAAAGTCCATTTGTATACCCGGGATACATACTGATCTACTACCCAAGGCCCAATAGGTTAGCTAGGCCTCCTCACTGACACCCACAGGAGACTGATAACTAGGAGAGGCCAATAACTAGGAGAGGAAAGAATGATTGCTTAACTATGTAAAGATGTTTTTCATTTGTTTATGCTGCATTTGTTTCACGATGTAAAGATGTGTTGCTGCTTTACCTGGCCTGCCTAAGACACCTGATTGGCCTAATGAAAATCTGAATGGCCAATAGCTAGGCCAGGAAGGATAGGCGGGGCTAGAGGGCATAGAGGAAGGGAGGGAGCAGCTAGCCAGGGGCCAGCCAGCGAGACACAGAGGAAGCAAGAGAGCAGGATGGACAGTAAATGAGGTAAACAAGCCTCAGGGAAGTACATAGACTAATAGAAATGTGTTAATTAAAAAAAGCTAGCTAGAAACAAGCCTAGGCTAAGGCCAAGCATTCATAATTAATAATAAGTCTCTGTGTCATGATTTTGGGAATGGTGGGCTGAGAAAGCCTGCTACAGACCTTAAAAGTGAGGAGAGATATAGGACCCTGACAAACTAAATGTCATCATGATTTCTACATCCAGCAGCATTGTTTTTAAACTGACAGGGAAATATTTTATGACCAGCATAAACTAGAGCAATTCGTTAACAACGAGCCAATGCTTAAAATGACATCTAAAGGAATTCTGAGCACAGATGAGGAAGAAGGAAAATTTAAGACACACGGAAGAATAAACTTCAGGATAGGAATACATGAGCTAAAGCTAGGAATGAATTAATGGTGTAAGAGTACAGTGAGCAAAACAGCTTCTTACGTGAGTTTGGGAATATAAAAATGAATCAGCAAGATTTGCCCCATAACTATCCAATTTAAAAACACATATGAATTGATTAGATGCAAAACTCAAGACCCAACTGCCTGTTTTGGAAAAGACATACAATGACTGGGATCGAGAGGACGCAGCTATGGTACAATCATGGCTGATCACTGTTGTGTTAAGTACAAGTTATCAAATATAATACTATAACATAATATGTATGTTTGTAATTAATATGTACTTCCATATTACTTCTGAACTGCATTTGTGTGTTTCCTATTTTATGATACAAACACTAACAGATGTTAGAGGACAGCTATGTTCTCGTACAATAGTGGTGGGTGACTTTAGTAGCTCACTGCCACCAACAGGCAGGTTATCCAGACTGATAATGAGTGAAAAATATTCAGAGATTTGCTGTGCAATAGATCAAATGGACTTAACAGAATGTATACAAAGCATGGCCTCTAATAGCTGCAGAACACACATTCTTCTTAGTCATCCATTGAACTTTCTTGAAAATAGATCATACCATTTGCTATAAGCCAAGTCTTAATGCATATGAAAGTATCAAAACATTTTTTGTATCTTATTACGTCATAGTGGAATATGACTACAAGCCAACAATGAGATAAACTATACAAAGACATGGAGATTGAGTAATATACTCTCAGATGATTGCTGTTCATTGGAGAAATCAGGAAGATTTTTTTTTACATTTCCACTATCAAATTACGATGAAAATACAAGTTATTAAAAAGTAACAAAATATAGCAAAGAAGTTCTAAGAACAAAAGTCAATACTACAAGTTTTTATGTTAAAAAAAGGAGATATCATGTAAATTAGTGGTGCATAGCTGTGTTAGAAGACAATAAAACAACCCAAGGCAAGCAATATATGGAAAGAAAAGATTAAAACATATTTTAATGAAATTAACACTAAAAGAACAATGCAAAAAGCAGTGAAATAATGAATTTGTTGTTTGATACAACAAGCAAGAATGTCAAACTCTCAGCCAAAGCAAGCAAAAGAAAGAATCCAGAATTTTGAAATTTCATTATGAAAATGTGTATATTTTGACAAATACTAATGAAATTGAGAGGCTTACATACACAAGTACACACACACATAAACATGCACACAAATACACATGTGCATACGTGTACACATCCAGACATACACACAGATATCTACACAAATGCATGTGTATACACACACACACATACACACACACACAAGCGCGCCAGGACTAGAAAGAACATAGTCAACAAACACACATACTAACATATACACAAATGGACTCACATAAAACTAGAGCTAACATTCCACTAAATAGATGAACACTGAAAGCATTCCCATCAGTATCTGGAATGGGACAATGATGTCCACTCCCCCTCTACTTATTCATATAGAGCTTAGAGTCTTAGTCAGAGAAATATGGTAGGAGAAAAATGAGACAGATACAGACAGGAAGAAGCAAAATTGTCTCCATTGGAGGGAAATATGATCCTGTACTTAGAAAGATTCCAACAGAATTTCTTAGGCCTGATTAAACACTCTAAGCGAAATAGCAGGATAAAATCAACATGCAAAAATAAGTAGCTTTGCTACACATGTCAACAGCAAACTCCTGAGAAGGAAACCAGGAAAAAACATCCCAGGGATAGAGATGCTCAATAAAATGTACCTATGAGTAACCTAGAATAAGGAGAAGAGATAGCATTATAGTGAGAACTTTTAAAACTGAAGGAAGCACTCAGGGAAGACAATAGAAGATGGAAAGAACTCCTGTGCCTGTGGATTTGCAGAATAATGGTTTGAAAACGACTGCATCGTTAAAAATGGTGTGTATGTTCAAAGCAAACTCCATCAAAATCCCATCACTGTCTTCACAGACAGGGAAAACTTTTCAAATAGTTAGATCAACCCCAAGCAGCAAGGACAATGACAGAAGATTTGTAAGACCTCATCTAACATTATACCACAGCCCCAGCAACAGAGCCAACAACGGCAGTATCATAAAAGGCATTTCCTGAAGTTAATTCAATTCATAGAATAGACTAGAGTCCCTTCCACTCAGTTCACAGCCTAAGCCAACTTATTCAGAAAAACTCATCACAAAGAAGCAAACTCTTCAGAGGATGCTGGTGCGAATGAGCACCCACATCTAGAAGAAGAACACTCGAGTCGTATCCTTCACTCTATTAAAAATAGCTAAATGCATTAAAAAACAAAGCTTTAATGTGGCACTTCTACTTCTGCAGCTGCTAGGAAAACCCCAAGGAAACATGTAAGGACACAGGTGAAAGATGGACATTTTCCAAAGGAATCAACTAACAAGCATCTGTATGAAGAGACAGCTTTCTGAAGTATACGCATGCGCGTGTGCATTGTGTGTGTGCATTTGTGTATGCACACATGCATGCATATTGTGTGACTGTGTGTATTGGTGCATGTGTGTGCTCATGCACGTGCGCATGCACACACAAACATGCATTTGATACAGGTTCATATTTAGGACCCGGAAAAGAATCGACCACCGGAAATCCAAAATCATCAATCAATGAGAGAATGAGTAGAACAGAAAGTTGTAAAAGTATACTAATAGCTGATAAATATATGAAAAAAAGAAACATCACCACCTGCAGTTATTAACAAATCACAAATTTAAACCACACTGAGATCCTATCTCACCCCAGACTGAGTGATGAGCATCCAGAAAACAAAATGAAATGAATTGCGGAAAGGGTGTGGAGAGGAAACTTAAGAAAATGAAACAATATTGTTTGCAGGAAAACGGATGGAGCTGGAGTTTCTCTCTCTCTCTCTCTCTCTCTCTCTCTCTCTCTCTCTCTCTCTCTCTCTCTCTCTCTCTCTCTCTCTCTCTCGCTGCGCTGCGCGCATGCGTGTGTGAATCCATTGATACCATTAATGCTTTCTTGACTTGGTTGTGAGGCTCTGGAAAGAGCCCAAGCAGTTTCTTGGCTGCAGCTGCAGTCCAAATCCACACTGAAAACCACAACACACTCCGCAGCATCGTCCCAGGTGCTCCTCGGCCAGGTACCAAGCATTCTGGGTAGCCCCTGAAAACTGTACAAATTGCCAGTTACATCAGGGGTCCAACGACCCCTTTCACTCCACCCCGCTTGCCATCATGGCTGCAGCTGAGTTGATTCCTTGTGTCCAAGCGCAGCAGCCCTTTGTCATCTCCACATCAGCCTTCTCTCACAACTGCAACGGCTCTGCCTTTCATCCGCACGCCTCCGTATGCGATGCTCGCCATCAAGCTATAGATAAAACGGCAAAACACCGCATCATCTACGTTCTAGCTTAAGAACTGTTGGGCGACGGCCGAGTGAGGCCCACTCTTGAGATGTCAGGAGCAGCTACCTCCGTCTGCAAAGCCCTCAGCGGGACAGAGCGTTGTGCCCGCGGTGTTTCTCCACTTTGAACATTTGACTTTTGTACTATGAGAACGAAAAGCAGACTTCTAGTATTCAGGGTGCCTGATACAGTGCTTGAGGCGTCCGTTTGTTTCCTTATTGCCTTCCCCACAGACTAAATTAATATCCACACGGAAATGCCATCTGCTATGTCAAGTGGAAAGAAATTTAATGATTTTTTTAGGTTAGGTCATGGTAAACATTGCCATATAAAACTAGTTCTTATTCAGAGACTTCCGGGCCTGCAGAGCCATGCACAAACTAGAAAGCTTTGGATATTCAGTACAGGTTTCTCAATGTTGCCACAAACAAGTTGCCCTCGTGTGAGACTATGTATTTGATAATCCTAGGTGTGAGTCCAGATATATGTTCTTCTGGAAGCCAAGAGGAGAGGAGCAAGGAGGGGTCGCAGAGCGGCAGTGGCCAATACTAGCGAGCAGGTACGATCTGGACCAGTTTGTGATGACATGCACCAAACCTGCCGTCCGGAGTCAGTTCAGTGAGCATCCTTCTCTCCATCCCCCAAGCATGCTGACTGTTGACCTTTGCCGTACGGTGGGAATTAGGGAATGAGTCTCTCATCTAGGAAGGGCATCTTGGTTGATTCCAAGATTTAACCTTTATGGACAGAGCTACTATAAACATCTATGTTCAGCTTTTTTTGTAAGACAGACTTCAGTTTCCAGATAATCCTGAAGTAGTTGAATTTGGGGGTCTCTGATAGCAACGTGCAATGGAGTGCCAAGCATCCTTCATGTAGGTCAACTTTCTTCACTGTAAATGATCCCATCAGGGGGGGTTCTACTCTTCCAAACTCTCATCATCATCTGGAATGGCCCGTGTCCTAAGTTCTGATCCCTCTAACGTGGGTGTAGCATATTATTTTAAATAAAGATCTACTTTAGAGTAACTAATGACACCTAATAAAGTTTAAGAGACAGTAAGCAGGGTACCCAAGCTGCCTTTATCTTTTTCTTGTTTTTTTTTTTGGATTTTTGCCTTGTTTCTTCAAAAAATATTAATACGCTGTTCTGGTAAGTTTCTGTCCCTCAATTCCACTTATATCTGGGTTCCCCTCACACTTATTTTCTGTTCCCAAACCCTTCCCAACGTCTCAGTGCATAATGTTTTATTTTTCTTTACTATGTGGCATTTGTGATACCTTGACGGTCATGAAGGGCACAGATTGGATATCTCATCAAGTATCTTCCAACTTAATTTAGGCCAGCAGTTTTGTAATGGTGAACCTGGAGACTTGAGTGTCTGGAAAATCCTACAGAGAACAACAATGGTAATCACATGATCCATACTGATTTCCAAAGTGGCTGCATGAGTTGGCACTCCCACCAGCAGTGGAGGAGTGTTCCCCTTTCTCCACACCCTCTCCAGCATAAATTGTGTTCAGTGTTTTTGATTTTAGTCATTCTGACAGGAGTAAGATGGTATCTCAGAGTTGTTTTGATTTGCATTTCCCGGATGGCTAGGGACATTGAGCACTTTCTCAAATGTCTCTCAGACATTTTATATTCCTCTATTGAGAATTTTCTATGTAGCTCTGTAGCCCATTGTTTAATTGGATCCGTTGGTGTTTAAAAGACTTGCTTCTTGCGTTCTTTGTAAATTTTAGAGATCAGCCCTCTGTCAGTTGTGGGGTTGGTGAAGATATTTTCCCATTCTGTGGGCTGCCTTTTTGTCTTGTTGACTGTGTCCTTTGCCTTACAGAAGCTTCTCAGTTTCAGGAGGTCCCATTTATTAATTGTTGATCTCAATGTCTGTGTTACTGGTGTTATGTTCAGGAAGCGGTCTCCTGTACAGTATGGAGATTACTCAGGAAAATGGGAATCAGTCTACCATAAGACCTAACAATTCCACTCTTAGGCATGTATCCTAAAGATGTACATTCATACAACAAGGACATCTGTTCCACTGTGTTCATAATAGCATTATTTGTAATAACCAGAACCTGGAAGCAACCTAGATGTCCCTCAACTGAAAAATAGATAGAGAAAATCTGGTATATTTACACAATGGAGCACCATTCAGCAGAAAGAAAATGGAATCTTGAAATTTTCAGGCAAATGGATGGCACTAGAAGAAACCATCCTGAATGAGGTAACCCAGTCACAAAAAGAGAAACATGATATATACTCACTCATATATGGATTTTATACATACATCAGGGGAGTGGCAGCCTACAATCCCATTGCCAGAGAGTCTGGGAAACAGAACCTTCAACCAACAACTGATGGAAGCAGAGGCAGGTAGCCACAGCTAAACACTGAGCTGAACTCAAGGAACCCAATGACAGAGAGGGAAGACTGATGAGCAAAGGGTTCAAGACTGGGCTGGTTTAACCCACAGAAACAGCTGACCTGAACAAGGGGAGCTCTTAAACTCCAGACTAATGGCTGGGAATCCAGCATGGGACTGATCAAGACTCCTTAAATGTGGGTGTCAGTGAGGAGGCCTAGGCAATCTATGGGGCCTTGGGTAGTGTTTATCCTTGGCATACAAATGGACTTTGGGTGCCCATCCCACAATGAGATGCTCTCTTAGACTGGACTCTTGGGGGAGGGTCTAGGCCCTACCCTGTATGAAATGACAGACTATGGATACCCCTCATGGAGGGCCTCACCCTCCCTGGGGAAAGAAGTGGGGATTGGGGAGGGCTGGTGGGAGGGCATGGGAGAAGGGGAGGGAAAGGGAGAGGGACCTGTGATTGAAATGTGAAACAACCTTTTTTCTAATTTAAATTTAAAAGTAAAATAAAAAATTAATCACATTATCTGAGGCTTAATGCTGAGGAGGTTGCACCTGTCAGGTTTCTCCACCAGCATCACTTTGGTGCCTCTTTCTCTTGTTCTGCTATCTAGAAGAAAGTCATGACGTCTAACCTATACTCTGGTGGGAATGCAAGCCATTTCCATCAATTAGTATCCACCAAAAACAAACTGAATTTTGATAGGAAACGTTTTTTATCTCTCTTGTATTCCTTATGTGCATAACCAGTTAGTGTGGAATGGACTCAAATATATTTTGTTACTTGACACAAAGTTCAGTAATTTGTTTTGTTGTTCCAAATGTCTATTCATTTAGAGCTGTTCCTACTAGCTCCTGGAAGCCTTCACATGTTTCATCCTTTAGGTTTGAAGGTATTTTTTACTTCTTGTAACTACAAAATGCTTCAGGATATTCCTGTACGTCCCCTCTGCAGTCCTAGAACCAAATATTTATCCAGGACATCTTGCTTTATTTCATTAGAAAATGGTTTCCACAAGTCAAGAGCAGGACTCTGGGGATGCTCATTGCTGCTGAGTGACACTGATTCAAGAACTCCACAGACAAAGAGTGTGTCTCATGATTCTCAGTCACATGACTATCTATTCAGTGTACAAAACATTCTAAAAGTGTCACCTAATTAAATCATAACACTAAAAGAAAAACATTAAAAATCAAATGTTTGTATGAATACAAGAGACACTCAATAAAATCATGTTATTTTTTTGATCATCTAGAAATGGACATTTGGATTCTCACCAGTGCTTTGGTAGTATATACGGTACAAAGAGTTCCTGGCAGGAAACCAAAAGAATTCCTTTTACACCTGTCTAAAAGCAGAACTATTTGGGTACAAGTGATACACACTATTATCTTTGCAAACTCTCCCATTATACGTACTTAGAAGTTCTTGATAATGCAGCCTAAGAGAGCATTATACAGACCTTTAAAACTGTCAGCCATCCAAGAGTGACATGCCTATCATGCCTTCTCATTCTGGTGTGATTTAGAATTCTTCTAAAGTGACAGATGAAGACAAGCAGCTATTGAGCCTATTGACTTATTTCATGATTACTAGATGATGTGTTCAGGGATATTTTGTTTGTATATCAGGTGAAAAAATAACATCTTATTATGTATAAAATAATTCGTAGCCGTTAGTGCTTTGGAACGGCAGCTTTACATCAGGCTTGTATGGAAACCATCACATGTCTTTTGACATTCTCTCCAATTTTGTTTTTTAGTATCATCCTCACTCCTTTTTTCTAAATGTGTCTTAGCTATTCAGCTCTGTTTTGAGTGGGCCACACTCTTGATTTCCCAGAACACATCATTGTAAGGGCAGAGGGATAAGCAGAGAACAAGGAATCCAGCCATTTACACAACAAATGTCCATCTCTTAACCCAGATTGCCTGAGGCTCTTTAAGAAGGATTAAGAGGTATAGCCTTGTTGAGGAGATACGTCACTGGAGGTGAGCTTTGAGGTTTCAAAACCCTTGTCAGACTCAGGCTCACTCTCTCTCTGTGTCTGTCTGCTGTCTATGGATCAGGACATAAGCTCTTAGCCACTGCTCCAGGACCATGCCTATGGGGCTGCCACTATGTTTCTCATCATGATGATCATGGACTAACCCTCTGAAACTGTAAGCAAGCCCCCAGTTAAACTCTTTCTTCTATAAGTAGCCTTAGTTATGGTGTCTCTCAACACAGCAAGAGTGAGTGAGGGAGGGAGGGAGGGAGTGAGAGAGACATCATCAGTAATTAAGATACAGAAACCATGCAAAATGAAGTAAGCATGGTCCCCGAGAACTAGCGGCAGACACCTGCTCTGATACCATTTCATTTGGAAATGGACATGGTAGGAAGACAGACAGAACTCAAATCTGAGCCAGGCAATAACATGGGCCTCTGGATCTTCTTGTGACTGACATGACTAAAAGTCACCAAACATCAGTTTGCTACCACCTTTTTGTCTTTGTCCAAGTTCATGCCAACGATCAAAAAGCATCTACTAGCCAGAGAGACTTTAAGTCAAATTTAGCCCAGAACTCTCAGCTGTAACTGAGAACACAGATCCAATGCTCCCTGTGGCATTTGGCTATACACATGTTTGGATAGGTCAGCAAGTCTTCCAAGGGAAATAAGCATAAATGAGTGATCGAGAGTCACATTGCTGACTGTCACAAGGGAAGCACCTGGACAATGACAAGGAGGACATGTCCATTCCACTGTGTGCTCTGGATATACTACTGGTTGGCACAACCTGGCCTAGCCATAGACTCTTTGAAGCATTTCAAAGCAGGGTCTTTCTAGGCATGAAGCACGGAGAGCAGGCTTTGAGCCAACTTTGATGCCAGCTGCACCGAAGTGTTCTGCAGAGAGTGACTTCCAATCAGAGGATTGCATCCTGAAGGAAATGGATGCTTTCCCTGCAGGTGCTTCAGATCTTCCTTTTGGTCTGGTTTTCAGCTGATTACCTTTGGTGCATTTAAATTTTTAAAAATCGCCTTTTAAATCTATCCTCACTGGAATTCACAGGTGTTCTCCGATTATTGACTTTACGTCTTTCATGAATTTCAAAATTTGTCTCCACCTTTATTGTTGTTTGGGTTTCATTTTCTTTCTGCTTTTTCACTTCATATATATATATATACATACATACATACATACATACATACATACATACATTTGTATACATATATACATGCATTTTGTTGCATGTATGTCTATTTACTGGTATTGTATTTCTATCTTCTAATTCACCAACCTTCCCATCTGTTCAGTGTGTGTTTATTGTTCATATAGTATAGTGGGTCTTGCCTTTCCATTGCTTGAACACTGCGGGCACAGTATCTGGCACCTCTGTAAAAGCTGCATTATCCAGATGCTCTATGAATCTATTTTTATAATTGCTATGCTTCTCTTTTCTTCATACACTGTGTTTACTCAGTTCCTATTGAACCAAGGTATTAAATATGAAAATCTACAGCCATTGAGAGCTAAACAACAGCAGCACAGTGGAAAAAGATTTGTCTCGGGTTATGAGTCATGGGGGTCCAGCTATCGTGTATCCACTCATTTGGTTTGTAGAACTGACACGATTTGCTACTGGGCTGCAGATTCCAATCAGGGGACAGCCTCAACCTGACACTCTGCTATGCTATGGACTCTTCTCATCCAAAAGATGTAGGACTGTCAAGACAAGTTAACCCTTAATCTTCTCAGTTGCTTCATCAAAACCGCCGATAAAGGAAACCGGGCTCACGTGAACGTCTTTCTGACATTTTTCCTCCCATTAATCTGGTCACTGAAACCTTCAATATATATAGTTACTTAAATCTTCAATATATACACACAATATATGTGGTGTACATCAAGTTAAACCAAGTAAAGTGAAGATATCTCCATGAGCCATAGAGTATTTATAGACCATTTAAAGAATGTATCTTTAGACAAGCTCATCTGTTTATCTCTTGTGCCATTTTAATCACAAAAATCTCATGACTAACCAATTTTTCCTCTTCTCTTTCCCCCCTTTTAAATTTAATTTAAATTAGAAACAAGTTTGCTTCACATGTCAATCCCAGCTCCCTCTCCCTCCCCTCCTCTTCCGCCCCCCATCAACCCTCCTCCAACCCCTTCCTCAATCCCCACTCCACTCTCCAAGGAGGATGAGGCCCTTCATGGGGGATCTCGAAAGTCTGTCATATGAGGCCTAGGCCCTCCCCCATGTGTCCAGGTGGAAAAAGCATCCCTTCATGTGGAATGGGCTCCCAAAGTCCATCTGGATGACAGGGCTAAATGCCGATCTATTGCCTGAGGCCCCCCAAAATGCTGAGACCTCTTCATTGACACCCAGGTTCAGGAGCTCTGGATCATTCCAATGACTGGGGGTGGGGGGTGTGTGTGAGGATGGGAGGGAAAAGGGAGAAGCTGGAGAAGCATGCATATTTCTAATTTAAATAAAAACACACTTAATAAGAAGAATAATAAAATAAAGTACAGTGGAAAAAATGCAGTGTCAAGCATATGATCCTGCCCCCCCCCCAATTTGTTAGTCAGGGGTTTTCTGGAGACTGTCCAAACAAAACAGGAAATTCTATTGTTTTTTGTTGCCTACCAGAACTCAACAGTAAGACCCTGTTGCTGAACATAACCACCCTTTGGTTACAGGATGTGAAGAAACCAAGTTGGTATTGATCAAGGAGCTTCTCCCCCTGCAGGCTAGAGTTCATAGTACTAGTAGGTGGTATGCAAGTTGCTGGAGAGAAAATTCATCAACAATCTTACCGGCTGTGAACCATTTGAACTACAATAATGATCAATCAGTGTGGGGCAGGGTATTCTATGGTGTAGTAATGGATGAATGTTATGGGGTTAAACAACTACTTGCTAATTGGATTGAAGACCTACTTCACAACCAGAACCCATGGTTTGGAGATCACAGGCCACAGAGGTGAACCTACTGCTATTACTTTGCAAACTACTCTCTCTAAATTTGCACCTCTATTGTCATAGATTAGTGCAATGCTCAGTCCTCATTAGAGAAATTTTTTGTGCAGTTAAGAATTCATAACTAATCAAAATGTAGAGATTACAGGTCAGTGAGGGCTCATCCACAAATGGGGGCACCTATAACACACCTCTTCCCAAGGTTCAGGGACCAAGGTGGAAAGGGGTTAAGAAATATTTTAACAGGCTGAGATCAGGGAGGATCAGAGCAAATCAGTGTTTTCTTGATGTGAAAAGACAAGCAACTGAAATACAACCATGGTTTTTGTACAAGATCTGCACAAGATCAAGCCAGTCAACATTCTAGCACTAAGATGGTCAGAGGCCCTACATAGTTAAATATCTGACTGAAGAACTGTGGACAGTTAGTGGTTTATGGAATAGTCTGTTTTCTCTAAGGGTGTGTTGCCTAGTAGGTTAACCATCCCTTTAGATGGCTCCATACACTTGAGTATATGGGCAACACTAATTGGATTCAATGACTTACTGAAGGGGGGAGTTCTTTCTGAGTTGTGAGAGGTGGAGTAGCTTTGAGAGGAGTTACAGGGAAGGAGCTGAAGGTGGATATGATCAAAATTCATTGTATTCTCAAAGAACTCATAACATATATTTTAAAAGCTGGCCAAGAATGTTCAAGAAAAAGCGTCTGATAGAGGCAAAGAGAAGACCACAGGCTGGACATTAAGTGTAGCGAGTAGGATAACAGGATAACTTTGGAACTTAGAAGAAAAATTAGTGACTGCCCAACAATTCAGAAGGAATGTGGGAGTGCCTGGTTAGTTATGAGTCATTTGTGTAATTGTCCAGTGTCACTTACAGGGAGACAACAGCCATCCCTCTTGAATTCTCTCTGTGCAGGAAGAGATCAGTGATTCATTAGTGACCAATGGACAGAGGAGCCAACATTTTAGATGCTTTCAAATAAAGGACACAACTCCTTATCATCCATTTGAAAATATTTATCTTCCCATTCACCCACTTTGCCCACCAATGATCTCTTAGGATAATCTCACGTTAAGAAGAAGTTACCTAAGGGTCAAGAATGTCCACATCAGGGAAGGTGAGGAAGCCTCATGTTGCTGGAGTTCCTAAGGAAAGCAAGCTGTGCAACCTGCTAGGTTTGGACCAAGTTCTCATCTCTGTAATAAAATCAATAAAGGCCTTGTGTGGAAAGTTGTGGAACAAGGAGAGGGAAAGATTTCCTTTTGGATAAGGGACTTAACTCAAGGATGAGCCTGGAAGAGAAAGGGAAGAGAACACAGGCTCTTGTTCTTGGGTATAATATATTTGGCTGAGCTGGGCAGTCCTAAGGACACATTTTTCCTAGAAACACAGAGACCCTCCACTGCAGGCAATGCAGAAATTCTGATTTCGTCTAAGAGAAGACCTTCCAGAGGCAACAGACCTCTTCCCAGCTCAGTACAACATTGGGACACTGAAATACTTACTATATAGTTTTGGAAAGAGCACACAATGTATGGTCCTACTTAGTAATTAATAACAATCTGGCAGCTAATTATTTAAAGTTCAAAGAGCTGCCTCTTCTTTTTTAGTTTAGTTCTAGAAAAGTAAGGTACTGACACTGGTCTTCTAAAGTATCATTTGAAAAAGTAACCAAGCATGAATAGTTAAGTAATAAAGGGAAAGGAACAAATCAGTTGTTAATATGAAGAGAAAACATTAAACAGTTGTGCCCTCATCAACAGGCAGGGAGCGGTATTTTAATTTTTGTAGACATATTTTAAAGTTGAGAAATTAACCGTTTCCTTCATAATTACAAAGTGCTTTGAAAAAAAAAACAGAGCCAAGTTAGTACAGATGTCTGACAGATACTTAAAAAGCTTAGCTTGTAAAATCCCTAGTCAAACTCATTCTTAAATCTAACGCAAATGAAGGTAGAAGGCCATGGACAGTGTGACGACTAGTGTTAATTATCACAACAGAATCTAGAATCAGCTGGGTGATGGGCCACTAGGAGTGTCTGTGAGGGTTTACCTGGGTTGGTTAGGTATGACCCATGTTAACTGAAGGTAGGATAGTCTTCTGGACAGGGGCCCAGATAAGCACAAGCATGCTTTCTTTACTTGGTTTCTCGACAGTAGATGCAACATGCCACACTGTTCCAAGCTCCTCACTCAGACTTCCCTAACGTCCTATGAGATTGTGCTCTGGACCTGTGCACTGAAATAAGCCCTCTCTCTTTTAAACTGTTTCCAACAGGTTATTTTACTACCCAGTGAAACAGGAAAGGAAACCACGATGGGAGGCTATTCTTAAAATGCCAGTGACTGTTGAAGACCTTGAAATTTAGTTTTCTAAAGACCACGGAGTGTGCAGGGTGTAGAAGGCAAATCTCCAAACTTCTTATGGATGCCTTTTATACAGAAGAAGAAATGTCACCAGAGGGATTAGCTTTTAGCTTTGAAACACCTTTAATAACATTGTGATAAGAGATTGGAATTTTATATGTAGAAATGCTGACTAAAAACCAGGTGAACATGCATTAGACAATGGTGGGTAGTTACCTCTACGAAAATCTGTGACTCCTGCTTCCCATTTGTCAGGAAATCACCCTAGTCTGCTGCTGTAACCAGGCTGTGCACCCAAGGGATAGCCAGTATCTGATTTCATCCCGACCTTTCCTGTCTGTGTGGAGATATGGACCCACTGACGACACCATGGAGGAAAGGATCTTTTAAAAGGGCATTTTAAGAAAGTGAACCCAACTCTCAGAGTCAATCACTCACCTAACAAATTTGGGACACCACTTTTAAGTCAGACCTAAAACCAAGCTGTCTCCTTTTACCAGAAGGGTTCAGTGGTCAAGTTCAGAAATCCTCTCTCCAGGAAAGTAATTCCAAATCATAGGTTTCTAGAAACGTCAAAGCTTAAGCATATGTCTTAGGATATATGAACTTAAAATGAACAGTGATTGGAACAAAGGTTACTATGCATATCTGGGGGGGAGTTAAGGAATTATAAAGAAACTGTTGCTATGTCATCAAGGATGTCCCTTGAATACTGATGAACCACAGGCAATGGAAACCACTGGAAAAAGGCACACTTGTCTGTCTGTAGAAGCTGACCTTCTCTTTCTTGGGTTTCAGGGCAGACTAATGCCCATTTATCTGTGTTTTTAACTCAGTTATGTCCACTTTATTTACAAGGTCTGCTCAGCTAGGGCATGGGCTCAGTTTAAAGTTTCCAAAGGGAAGCACAGTTATTAACCCACTGTGTTCTTATCTAAACCGTGACTTCAGGTTGTCTTAGGTTTTGCCTGTAGGTTTGCAGGTGAGAGGAAATAGTTAACTACTCACAGTGAAACCAGACTGGGAGACTATGGTTTTCATTGCAGGAATGTGCTCAGTTGGTGAGGAAAACAAAACCTGCCTTGTTGTCAGGCTGCCAAACAGATTAGTCTGCACACACATTTACATCTCTTCATATAGTGCCAGAATTGCTGTGAACACTAAGGATTTATTTTATGGAGATTCATAATGACCTGGTGGCATATCAGTGCTGATGATGTAGAATAAATTCTTTTTTCAAAAGAAGATAGGTACATATATGTATTTCCTTCACATGTCGCACAGTTTGCACACAGATGCACACACATGCCCCATAAATATCTCGTACATTAAAACGGTTTCATGACACAGGAGAAAGAAGAAGGTCACTTTTTTTTTTAAGAAGGACTTTAAAATATTATCAGTTCCTGTATCTCATGCTACCTAAGGTCTAATTGCAGCAAAAAATTACACAGATTAAAACACACCACCTTACATTTAAAAACGTCATATTCATAAAAGAGCTTTTGCTTAGGAAAGAGATGCCCAATGGACCGGAGAGGCGGCTCACAGAAAGAGAGAAACCATTGCCAGCTCTACACATGGCGAAGTCTTGGTATCTAGAGTTTATGAAGAACAAGAACCAAGCAAGCAGACAAATGACCAGTGAATAAAGGTAGGCTATGAGGGCTGGTGATACGCTGTGGTTTATAAACGTACCTGCTTCCAACCCAGATGACTTGGGTTTGAGCTCTGAGAGCCACATGATGGAAAGGAAAGAACCGACTCTGTCCTCCACACACATGTACTGTGGCATAGATGTGCCCATGAGCACACATGCACGTGTGTGTGTGTGTGTGTTTGTGTGTGCACAGACACACATGCATACACACACATGCATATAAACATACATACACAATTCAGACACATATGCATAGAAAATAAATGTAATAAAGTATGCTGGTGAGGAAAGGAGACCCTCATTCACTGTTGTTGAGAGTGTAAATTAGTGCAGTGACTATGGACATCAGTGTGGAGGTTTAAACCCAAGGAGGCATTATATCCTGGGTGTATACCCAACTAGGACATGAAATCAACTTAGATGCTCACCAACTGAGTAGTAGACAATGAAAATCTGCTCATATATGCATAGGGATTTTATTGAGCTGTAAAAATGAATTATAAGTTCATCAGGACATGGATGGACTTGGAAAATAGTGTCCTGAGTGATGAACCTGAGATCCCAAAAGACAAATAACCGTATATCTTCTCATATGTGAATTCTTCCTTTGAGCTTTTAGACTTCTGTGCAGAGCACAGAGAAATTAAGCTAAACTTGAACTGAAAGCTTTCTCCCAGCTGGCTAGTGTTCATAGCTTCATTCAGGTTGCTGCAGGAAAAAAAAGTCACCTGTGGTCTGACCTGCTATAGCTCCTGCATTGAAACAGGCAGAATGTGCCCACTGGTATAATAGTAACTTGGCTGATTGGGGGATAAACAATTATTTTCTGATTTGGATTTAAGACTTTTTCTATGGAAAGAAATACATGTCTAGTACCACTAAACCTAGTCAACAGCCTAATTCTAGAGAAGTCACAGGACCTAGGGTAAAGCCTACTACTGATGTTTTGCTAAATGAACACATATTCGATCATATTCAATCAAATAGCCCTTTTTATTTAGACAGGGTTTCTCTGTGTAACAGCCTTGGCTGTCCTGGAACTGGCTCTGTAGACCAGGCTGCCCTCAAACTCACAGAGAGCCATCTGCCTTTGCCTCCCAAGCTCTGGGACTAAATAAGTGTGCCACCATGCTTGGCTCAATCTGTCTTCTTTATGTACATTTTTATACCCATGGGCTAGTACCACTTTCAGCCATGGTTAGAAAAGCCTCTCTTAGCAGTGGACAATGGTTTCAGGGCAGAACCTCAACTGGAAAGTATGGAGCCTAAGACACATGCTTAGCTCTGGGAAGACGTTTACATCACCTAGAGTGGAAAAGAGGGTAGACAGACCGTCCCATCTGGACAACGGTGAGGCGTGCTACAAGATGCTCTCCTTCAGCTTGGTCATGTCACTAGAATCATGAGCACACAGCTGCCGAGTCAATTCACACAGAAAACAAGACGCAAATGTAAGAGGGGAACTTTCTGGGACAACCGAGTGGGCGCAGGTGGAGCAGGAGGGAGACAGGATGTTAGTGGCGTGACAATGATCTCAGTGCATTATATGCACGTGAGAAATCCTCAGGGAAAGCTGTCCGAGGCTCGAAGCAGGGATGGTCTCACAGTCTCCGGAACATGCTCAACCTAAAGCTGGTAAACTGTGTAAGGGGTGAACCACGTGCTATGTGAACTGCTTGTCAGTGGGGTTTTGTTTTTAAAATTCCATGTTAAAAATGAGACACTGCACAAGGCCTTGGCCTCTAGAAACTGCTATCTTTATAATAATCAATCCAGGTCCTACTTCACTGGCTTTGACTTGTACTTACATACACTAGAGAGATAGTGATTTTGGTCGGTACTAAAAAAAAATGACATTAAGATCTGCTTGCCTCTGCCTTCCCAGTGCTGGGATTAAAGGTGTGTGTCAGAGCGAGTTCCAGGACAGCCTCAAAAACAATACAGAGAAACCCTGTCTCGAAAAACCAAAGAAGAAAAAATGATATTGATTATATAGACTGTCATGGTTCCTATATGGCTTATCTCCAAGCATTCATGCATGGAAGCTTGGTCTTCAAACCAGTGATGTTAAGGGGGTGTCTGAACTTTGAGAAGGTGGAGCCCAGTGGGGAGGAGGAAGCAGTTCTCATGGACCTGATGCTCATTCCAGGAGATAGTTATTATAAGAGACCAGTTGCAGAGGTAGTAGCTTGTAAGTCCGGCACTGAGGATGCTTAGACAGAAAGATAATTAGTTTGACATAAGCCTAGGCTATCCAGAAAGTTCTAGATAAGTCTAGGCCCCATAGCAAAACCTTGTCTCCGTCTTCTGTGAGAGAGACAGACACAGAGGTAACAAGTACCTGACTGACTCCTTGGATCCTAAGTCAGGTTCTGGCCTCCTGTCCAGCCAGGTGACAGTCTTCTTGGACAGTCCACTAATGCCATGCGATCACCTTTAAAGTTATTGCTACACACTTGAACTTCTACAATCGGAGCCAAATACAACTAGTTTTCTTTAGAAAACAGCCAGCCTTGAGTATGTCACTAGGGTAGTGAAATGTACCAATATACACATAATCCAATTTCATAAAAAGAAGCCCAGTTGATGCTGATATGAGGATCAAGTGGCATTGTCAGTACTAAGAGCAAACACCTGAAACTGAAAAAAAAACATCATCTATTCCCCCATTAGCCATGTGTCAATCACTGGTAGCTGAGGTGTGAGGTTTCAGAACACACAGAAATGAGATGAGAGAAAACATAGCTAAGCACAGGCAGAAACAAATGTCAGAGGCAACTGAAAATGGGGGGGTTGGCAGGGGAAGCTTGTGGTACATAAGGGAACCTGCTGGCTCTGAAGAGTGCGCGGAGCCACTTGGACACTGGGAAGGACATATGAGAAGCCACGAGTTTGCAGTGCGTGAATGAGTTAGGAAACCACTATAAAACACATATACCATTTTGTGACTATAGATGGCATTATAGAAAACATAGAAGAAAGGGTGATGATTCAACCAAGAGTTTTGCAGCGGTGCCTTTGGCTACACTGGACCACACCTGCCCATGGATACTTTGGGTGGCACTCTGTTGCCCTCCCTTTCTATGACCCGCATGATTTACAGATGGGGCAGGCCTGTTTGCCATGGCTTCGTCTGGGCAACAGGATCGGGCTGAGTTTTCATGTATACACAGTGAAAATATGCTTCTTAATGCACGGTTCTACTGAGTTTGACAAACACACTTTTGTGTCTGCCAGCAGAACTATGATGCACGTTAAACTTGCTAGCTTCCTGTCTGCTCACAATGCCCACCACTACCCAACCCCAGTTCATCCTCTGGCCTTTTCCTCAAGTAATTGTGACTTTTGCATGATAATACAGATTTAATCCTGCAAAAGATAACCTTTGGATCTGACCTCTTTTTACTTTAACATTTGAGTGTTTGGTGCAGGAAGCAATGGTTTTACTAGTCTTCTGAATAGAAACACATATATATATGCTGAAATTAGTTTCTTGTCACATTGATGGACCAGCCTGACTCCATCTGTAGGAAAGAAGCCATTTCGTTGTAAGGCTAGAATAAGTTCATGTCTGCTTGGTGCAAAATTCAAGCTTGACTACACTTTAACCCGTTTCTGGAATTTAACATGCTCCTACCCTATGGAGTTTGACTCACACCTTTAATATACCCTGATAAGTTGTCTGCCAAATAATTTAAAAATGTTCAGCCAAGTTGCTACTTAACCAAAATTCTCCTGGAATTTCCCCAACCCATGTAAAACCCCTAGTCTTGAAGTTTTGGGGCCACATAAGCCCCAGTTTTTCCTATGTTCAATGCTATTTTTCTCAAACCCTACTTTAAGGAGATAGCCCTGTCTAACAGAAAATACAAATTTCTTAATTTGGCCAAAGATTTTGGGTAATCGTCTGTACTGTTGTTCAGCGAGATTAACATCATATTCATGAGAATTTGTGGAAGAAAGATTGACTTGGGGTCACGGCTGCAGAGAATCCAGTCTACCATGGAGAGCAAAGGAAACAGCACTCATCAGACTAAGAGGCAGAGAAAACTGGAACGCCTTGGCTAGCTTTCTCCTCCTCCTACTTTTATTACGTCTAGGCCCCCAGTCCACACGATAGAATAGCCACGTTTAGGATGACTCTTCTCCCCTCTATGGCGGGTGAAGGAAGAAAAGGAAAACAAATAAAGCATGCATACTGTGGTGTTTGCCAGCGTGTACATGAAGTTCTCCAGGGGAGGAGGGGCAGGGGGTAAAAGCTGGAGTATATAACATCCTCAGACCCTTCTAATGATCACAGATGTGAATTAGCATGACCAACAAGCTGGGATGCCACACGGGGAGTTCTGTATTATCAGTTTCAGCTGACCCAGGGCTGAGACAAAGGAGATTCACAAAGCCATGAGAGGGAAAGGCCTCCTAACCCACAGTAGCTGCTGAAGAGGAAATAAGCTGCTGACTCAGCAACAATGGCTCTGAAAAAACTTGAAGTTACACAGGTCCTGATACCTTGATAAGACCGAGAAGAGAACTTGGACCCCAGGCTGATGGCTGAGAGGCCAGCATGGGACTGATCCAGACCCCCTGAATGTGGGTGTCAGTGAGGAGACCTAGGCAATCTATGAGGCTTTGGGTAGTAGATCAGTATTTATCCCTGGTATACAAATGGACTTTGCGTGCCCATCCCACAATGAGGGATGCTCTCTCAATGTGAACGCTTGGGGGAGGGCCTGGGCCCTCCCAGGAACAAAAGGACAGACTCTAGAGATCCCCCATGGAGGCCTTACCCTCCCTGGGAAATGGAGTGGGGATTGGGTGGGGCCTGGGGGGGCTGGTGGGGAGGGAGTGGGCATGGAGGGGAGGGAGAGGGAGCTGGGACATGGGAAGCAAGCTTGTTTCTAATTTAAATATATAATAAAAACGTGTTTTAAAAAAAGACTGAGAAGAAAAGAACCTGAACCAAACTGCCCCCAATCATTGTTTATTCCTTAAATTAAGGAGAAATTCATGAGTCCTACTATTTAAAAAAATGGAAAGGTTTTCTCATAGCATGCCTGCCCCACTGGAATTCCAGGATCATTGAATTCGAGGAAGTCTTTAATTTCTTTTTTTATTTCCTCTTTGACCCAGGGATGGTGCAGTTGAGCATTATTCAATTTCCATGAGTTTGTAGGTTTTCTGCAATTTGTGTTGTTGTTGAATTCTAACCCTAACCCTAACCCTAACCCTAACCCTAACCCTAACCCTAACACGAAACAAACAAACAAACAAAAAACTCCAAGTCATCTCAGCAGAAGGCACTGCCAGAGGTGATGGTTAATGCCGTGAGCTTGAAGGGATCTGGGAACTTCCTTAGGAAACAAGTCATGGTTTATATAAGGAAGTTTCTAGATAGGGTTAACTTTGACGGAAAGACTCACTCTGACTCTGGGCAACACACTCCATGAGCCGGTGTCCCAGACAGAATAACAAGGAGAAAACAAACAGAGCAGAGCATTGATCTCCCTGCCTCCTGCTGCTGTTACTTCCCCACCAGAGCGCATGTACCCTTCATCTGTGAGACGGGGCAAACCCTTGTTTTCTTTCCACCACTTTCCCTGTGCATTTTCCCACACAGCGACAGGAAAAGTAGCCAGTAAGGCTAAGAAACAGAAGAACACGAAAGACATGAAAAATATAAAACAAACACAAAAGTGCCAGTTGAAGTCCAGTCTCATAGTAATCATATTAACTATGAGAAATAACAGCACAACAACTAAAAGCATGAACTAGCAAAATATACTTTTATAAAAGAATATAATATACAACTGGAAGCATAAACTAACAAAATGGATCGTTATAAAACCGACATAATCCAACTTCTGCCTACAGATAGAAACAGATAGATAGAAACCCCAGTTCAATAATAGCCATGTAGTATTCTACAGATTCACAGGTCAGAAATTTGCTGTGGGTCTCTAGGATGTTGGCAAGGGCTACTTCACTGTTGGTACTCAGGTCAGTCTGAAGATGCTACTCCTTCAACGTAGTCAACAGAAAAGTGGCTGTGTGTGCACATAGAGTAGTGAAAATACACGTCCCAGAAGAAAGTTAAGCCTTATAGGTGATGCCTATACACTTGAAACCTTCTAGACTCTGGCAACTTGGGTGCAGAACACCTATATATGATCACCTCTACAACTAAACCGAGCAAAACCACAGGGCAGATTGGTTCTGCGAGGTATTTGTAGAAGCCACACAAGTAAGCAGACTCCACCTGGCAGATCTGTGGAAGTGCAAGCCTTGCCCTAATGTGAGACCACAACCCCAGAGGACAGGAGCTGGCACTAAAAGGAAGATTCTCGCATCTCTGGATCTAATTGAATTTGCTTTGCTATGTGTTGGGTTCGAGACTAGGTATTCATGTCTTCATTTATTTTTCTGAATATCTACCTTATGCCTATCCTACTTTTCTATGTTGGAAACATAGAACTCATTTGGTTTCATAAATTGGCTCAGGAGAGAAATGTGTCTCAGGAGAAAACAGATGTTTGATAGAGCTCACATTGATTTAGGTGACAGATGAAAGTGCTTGGGAGTTCACATTGGGGGGAAGGAGGTGCAGGTGGAGGGTGAAGCCCTTATGAAGAGATCGATGATCCCATAAGAAGAAACCTTGCAAATGAGCTGTCTCCATTACACAGAGCCTAACCAGCAGACACCTTGTTCATGGATCTCTCACTCACCAGAATGGTGAGCGCACATTGACTGTTTAAAGTACCAGATGATAGCACTGTAACAGCAGTTGCACTCACCTAAGAACTACCAAAAATATGCCATTCACTGGGTGGTTGTGGTGCACGCCTTTAATTCCAGCACTCAGAAGGCAGAGGCAGGCGGATCTCCGAGTATGAGACAAGCCTGTTCTATGTAGCGAGTTCCAGGACAGCCAGGGTTACAAGACAGAAACCCTGTCTTGAAAAAAACACAATATAATGAATATAACACAATATATTTGTATATTATACAAGATGACACATTGTATAAGAACATTAAGAACAAAAATGAAATCAGAATCCCTCATCTCAGGGTCAGCATGGAAAAAGATGATACAATGGGCACAAGATGAGGCAGAACATGGGCAGAGACAGAGCTCTGTATATACTGAGCTGAATGGTGGGTGCATGGATTTACCCACCACCCACACACACACACACATACACACAGATACACACACATACACACACATACACACACACATACACACACATACACACACACACATACACACACAGATACACACACACATGCACACACACACACACACAAACATGTTTGGTCTTGACTGCATTATGATATCTTATAAGAACAATATTTCAAAGTTAAAAAATGCATGGAAGATCATCCATCCTTTATCTCCTTTTTAATAGAATTGGTTTGTTTTCTGAACTGCTAACATTGTTCTTTTCAGGTATCTGCCGACGTATTGTGTCTTTACATGATTTTAATATAAGGAACATCTAAAGAGAGCTATTATGTGAGGAAGAAATGTTGAAAATCATCTCTTAAAGTGAAGATTAGAGAAGGAAGAGCCCTAGGAATCCAGACTGTGCCCATCCTGAGTAAAGTAGTTCTCTGAGAACAAAAATGCACTTTCATCTGAGAACAAAGTTTCCCACCGCGGAGGGAAGCTCATTGAGACCCAGGATGTTTGCAGGGACATTTAACAGAACGGTCCAAAGGGAGGTATCCCATCCTAAAGGAAAACTCCCGAGGCTCTGAGAGCAAACAACTGAGAATAACTTCAGGAAGTCCCTGAAAACAACCACATTCACTCCCCGCACCAAGCATATAGTAGCTATCAGGACTGATGCTGAGAGACACTTTCAGACAAGTAAAGATGCCTTGAAAAGGATCCAGCAGGCCAGGTTGCCTGGCAGAAGCAAAGACCAACTGAATCACCTAGAAAAGACAGGCCATCCAATATGCTGGGAACAAGTAGACATCAGTCAAGCAGCTTGGAAGAGGCTTAGAGCCACTGGACCACATGGAAATCACAAACTCCAACATGTTAAACTACCTGCAAGTTCCCAGCTTTTGTGAGCCATCACCTAAGATGGTGTGGGATTTTCGGTGATGCAGCTGTCTTTAACCCTGCTAAAAGCACCAGTTCACCAAGCTGAACTTTGGAGTATCCTTAGTTTGGTCTGTCATGGGTAGATGTTCATTCACCTCTCTCCAGTGTGTCACACAGCACACACCCCTTTGGAAAATTCTCTTTCTGCTTCTATTAAGTAGCCGATAGGCTATCTAGAAAGCCACTTGACATCAAAGCTCCTTGTGCATTTCCTTACCAGAAGGTGTTGGTGTGCCCTAGATCAGGGTTCTCAAAGACTATGTGAGAATGAATGTCTGAGGAGTTACCCAATAGGGAGATGAAAACACATCTTTCAAATCGCAGCATCTGTAGGCTGTGTCCTGAGACCACTAATGAGAACAAGCACCTCCAATGTGGTGGGCATAATATAAACACAAGATCATTACCCCCCAAGATGGTAAATACAGGGGGAGCATTTGAAGGAAGTTGAATTCAAGAGTTACACAAATCTTACAGGAACTCCACTCCGTGTTTATCTTTTTTAAATTTAAAAACAATAGAACTCAAAATACATCTGTAATAAGATGAGTATTGGGAAAACCTAAATCCTTGTTATCTGAGTTTTCTTAAAACAGAAAGATCTGTGCCAGCCAGATGGTTAAGCAGGGAAGATGTGTGCCGCTAAACCTGATGACCTTAAGTTTATCCCTGGAGTCCGTATGGTGGAAAGGAGAGACTACATTGGAGAGCTGTCATTTGATCTTTGCCCGTGCAGCAAATAGATGTAGAACTGAGAAAGCTCCAAATGTCACTGTTGAAATGACACTTCTGAAACCACAATTGTACACAGATTTTCCCGAGAACACTGCCTTTATCACAATGCATGATTCTGCCCATTTAAGACCTTCATGTGACTAGATTCATCAGGATGCACTTTTCTGTGTCTAGTTTTGTAACGTGATTTCTGTGGCCTCTCTAGTATGCATGCATTGATACCCTATTCTTTGTTTCCTGCAAGTTTACTGTTTACTGTCCAAGATCACCACAGTCTTCTTGCCCATTGTTCTGTTGGAGGACATTAGGGGCTATTAAAGCCAAGACCAGTGAATGTCCTTGAACCTTCTTCATAGAAACGTGCACTAGTTTTCTTGAACACGGGTGTTAGAAATTGGATGGCTGAATTACAGGGTAGGAGAATATTCCCATGCACGTAGATAGTGCATTTTCACTTATTCTATATTCTTACTCCAGGCAGGCCATTGAGGCCATTGTAGATTCCTTCAGTAAGTGCCATGACAGAATTCCCCAGCTGCAGAAAACCAGAAGTCCCACCGAGACTGTCCTGCTGTCATTGCTCAACTGTTGTCAGGCACATTCATATCCCAGGGAGAACTGATGGTTGCGACAGTCTGCTTTGCCTGAGCGAGCAGTTCTAAAAGAAAGGGATCCACTAATTTCTCAAGACTGTCTCACACAGCACGAACCTTTCACAGTTACATCAACGTCCTTACACCCAAGGCCCCTGTCCATTCCTGTAACACATCTGACCAGCTTCCTCCCTGCTGCACAACTTCTAACCCACAGGATCTTGCTGCTTTTGCTGCTGTGCTATCCAACACACTGTTGGGGTCAGACTTCAGTCTCTTTCCTGCCTTTTGTTCCTTTATTCTGAGCTCCTAAATCTAACATTGCAGCATTCGCCTACAATGGATGGAATAAGTGGACAAATGAATAAGTTAGTGATATAATTCTCATTTGAGTTGGAAAGGTAGCTTTTTAGTACGGTACATGAACAGCAAGCACCCATATCCCCAAGTTCAGGAACACGGCCCCTCTGCTGCTGGTGGTCATTCTGTGTTCGCTCAGTCCTCAACTAAGGCTACAGAGGCAGGAGAAGACATTGACAGCTCGTTTATCTTCTCTGACGTCCCTTACTTCCTGGCTTCTTTAAAAAATAGCCACCATCTCTGTAAATGATAATATGAGGACCCCCTAGGGTTTCTATGCTCCATAGATAAATGCACCCCCAGAAAATGCGCTGAGGGAAAGTACAAATGCTATTCCCTATAGAAACATGCATCAAACACTGAAAAATACACAACCATAGAAGCTTTCAGGGAAAACTACCAAGTTCCAAATAAAACAGAGGGGGGCAGCACCAACATAACTGCATTTTAAGAGCTTTCTCCTGCTAAACTGGACTTTTATTTTCCCTAAGGTTTGTCTAATCAGAAGTGAAATGTGTCCCCAGATAAATGACAAAGAATAAGTAGGCAGGTGATATTTGATCACTCTTGGCTCTATTACAAGGAGCCATGGTATGTATGTATGTATATATGTATGTATGTAGGTATGCATGCATGCATGCATTTATTTTGGCTGAGAGCAAGATGTCTCGTCCTTTATTCTGACTTCTGATGGGGATGCCTGTAAGCCAAGAAACCACAGAAAGACTTCTCAAATCAGTGTAACACTCAAGGGACTTTACTGGGTTCTGTTTCCTCATTGTATCCACTCACTGTATGGTGTTTTCATTGTATCCAGATCTGACAGAAGAGAATGTGTCTCCTACATCAAAGTACAAAAATTTGGCATTAACTCAGTATTGTTGTTATATATTACAATGTACAACATTCTCTCTCATTAATACTTAAACTACTCAGAGCCTTATGGTACAATGTTCTCCTTCAGTAAAATAAAAGGAAATAGATCTAGTTGTAGCCCTAAATGTATGCAACAGGAAGGGTTTGTGCAGTCGTGACAGTTAATTCAGACTCTTCAAGACATGTATTATTCATAGCTGAGTGGATTTTCTTGCCAAATAAGCACTGAATTGTCATAGAGAACCCCATAAACTTTGGCAATTAAAATGATTGTTTAAAATAACATAGGAAACTTAACACTCCTTTTAATAAATGTAATAATATAAGGTATCACACCCAAATGTTTTCTAAGAAATTCACAACATAGTTGGTTCTTTTCATTTGTTTTCACTCGTATGAAGCTCCCTTGACTCACTGTAACTATTTAAGTATCGGGTATTATTTTATCAAACATGAAACATGAAAGAAGGGACTCAGAAGCTTGTGTGACTGACTTCAAAAACAGCAAACCATGCTACTCTCTTGTGTCTCCATCTCCCCAGTGGAAAAGCTGCCAGGATTGTGGGAGCAAGAATATATGCCTAAATGGTCATTAGGATGCATTGCAGATGACAATTACGTATCTAAGACAGTAAGAACAAAGTGTTCAGATTTGTAGGGTTATTTTTAAAATTTAGAATAGGTCCCTATATGTAAGTATATATATATATATATATATATATATATATATATATATGAATGAGATATGTTAGAGGTTAAATGCAGAGATATATCTTTTGCACACATCTTGATGATAATGTTACACAATGTGTTTGGTTCAGTTGCATTCCAATTATTACTCATCAGAGAAGGTCAAGTGTGGAATTTTCCACTTGTGACATCTTATCAGGGTTCAAAATGCTTTTGAAAGACTTTTGAAGCATGTCAGGTTTCTGACTTTGGAATTAAGAATGTTCAGCCTGGGTATGGAGACCCGTGCTAGCGATTTTTGGGTTAAATATAATGGCTCTGACTTTTAAGAAAATAACTGAAGAAGAAGGTGCCCAGTCACTGCTAAACGTACGCATCTCTTCCAAACACCATTTTCTGCTTGAATCTCAGGGCTTTAAAATTATACACAGGAGGATCTTCGTCACTGCACGGTGTCATGTTCACTTACGACTATTGCTTATGAATCCTCCTGACAAAAATGCACATTATACAATACAGAAACATGTGTGCCAGCCTTATTCATCAGTTGTGGGCTAATGATGATCCCACTCTCCCAGGTCTCACTCATCCGTAGAGGTCATTCTCGCTGGCTTTGATTGCAAAATTGATGCGGTCAGAGTCAGATTTGCCTGAGATTAATTTTGAAGGGGCATTGTCCTGATGAGTCATTGATACAAAGTGTTCAGTCTACTGTGGGCAGCAACATCTCCAGGTAGGATGGTCCTCCTTCAATTGGTCTTTCTTCTTCTGGTCTGTATGAGAAAGCTATTTAAGTGTGAGCCAGAGAAGAAACCAGAGAGCACTGTTTTACATAGTTTCTGCCTCTGGTGTCCTGCCTCGAGCCTCTGCCTTGACTTCCCTCAGTGATGAATTACAACCTGGGAGTGGAAGCCAAATACGGCACTTCTGCTCCAACCTAGTTTGGGTTATATTGTTTCACCAAAACAACAAGTGTCCACCTAGAACATGGCTGTACGTATTAAACTGACCATTTGCCTTCAGTCCAAGACTAAAACAAACAAACAAGAAAACAAAGAAATAATGACTTTCCCTTGAACTCCAGTTTGAAAAGCCAGTATATCTTTGGGATCCCTCCTAGAAGTGTAGATAGATAAGGGTAAGGACAATGGAGATAGATAAGGTTCCTGGCTTCACTTTTTCTTTCCTTGATAATATGTATGTCAACTATACCGAACCTTTTGTTGTTTCCAATATGCATATTGAAATGCCTGATTTATTTATTTATGTTACATATGTCATATATTACATCCTAACTACAGTTCACCCTCCCTCATCTGCTCCCAGCCCCCCTTCCCCTCCTCTTCCTCTATTTCCCTTCAGAAAAGAACAGGGATGTCAACCAAACATGGCTTGTAACCAAACAGGTTACAATAAGACTAGGTGCAAACCCTCATATCAAGACTGCATGAGGCAACCCTATAGGAGGAAGAGTATCCCAAGAACAAAGGAGTCAGAGACATCCCTCACTCTCACTGTTAGGAGTTCCATAAGTACAGCAAGCTGGATCCATCTTCAGAGATGGGTGCCTTCAAGGGGAATTAGGTAAAGCCAATCTATCTGGAGCAGAAGCTGTTGGAGACTTGAATAGAAGGTAAATTTGTCGAGGTGTTAAGGACTGTTCGTGGATTGTAATAAGAACATCCAAGAATTACAAGTTCCTTCAGAAGGTGGAGCAGAAATGTGATGGGAATGAAAGGAAAAGTTTAACTGAGACATAAAGAAATCAGAGACTATGGACTCATAGGAATTGCTAAGTTAAAAGTAAAAATGTTGGTCAGTAATAAGCATAAGAGAAGTATCAGCAAGAATTCTGGAGAAGATGTATCTACAAAGACCAAATGACTCACTAGAAGTACAGTGGTGCAGAAACATTGGAACTCTATGGGTCCAAAGGCTAATTCACTTTATCTAAGGCTAGCAGCAGTCTCCTGAATAGCCAGCCATTCCAGGCTAGCCTCAATCCCCTCAATAGCCAGCCATTCCAGGCTAGCCTCAATCCCCTCAATAGCCAGCCACTCCTTTCCCACCTCTGTGTGAGAACTAATCCTGTGACTAAGTGATAAAAACATCTGGGGTTCCATCCACTCAGCAGATCCCTAGTTTCCACTGTTGAGTCCCAGCCCCCACAGGGTCTCTGAGTTGTTTGTCAGCTGATAGCCACAGGTGCATCCTGTTGTCTAGTCCTGGCTTACTGTCCCCACATTGCCCCACTGACATCAACATCTAGCAGGAGGAAAACATGCTCTCTTCTACCTGGGGTTTTTCCACTGTGCTATAAGCCTGTATGTAAAGTTGCTCCCTCCTACAAGAGAGACACCTCTTAGCACTTACAATAAAGACACACACACACACACTCTCTCTCTCTCTCTCTCTCTCCTGACAATAAAGGCAGCACATGCATTCTCTTAATACAAAGAGATGGACATCTTGTCTTTCTTTTACTGATACCTTGGACTTGCTTGTGGCACGGGCACTGCAATTTTCCACCAACCCAGAAACTAAGAATGTCATGAGAAGTATCCAAAAGGCCTACAGAACGGCTTTCAGAGATCCCTGTAACCACCTCTTGGATGTACCTGCTAACGTACTTTCAACTGACCTGGATTTACGACCTTTGCTCTGTAAAAGTTATAAAACTTCATGAAGCTGCTTCCTCATCAGGACGTGGAATTGGAAGTGACGTGAATCTGTGCTTCCAGGCCATGGTCACTCAAAAAGGCTCCAGAATAAACTATCTCTTACTCTCTTTAAGGTGAGAGCCACGTTTTGCTTTTGAATCCACAAGGGAAAATATATGGCAAGAAGAAAACAATTATATGAAACTATTCAAGTATATCAACAATCGTTTTTACAGTGAATGGTCTAACTGGGTCAAGTAAACAAAGAAAATGGATTTTTTTCTCTTTGTGGCACTGGAAATCGAACTCAAGATGGTTGAACAGCAGGCAAATGCTCTCCTGCAGAACTGCACACCCAATCTCCTACTACTGCTTTATTTATTTTTATTTTTTATTTTTGCTTTGAATGGGAGCCCTGTTACGTACCTCAGAGTGGTCTTGACCTTGTGACCATCCTGCCTCTGCAATCTTAGCAGCTCACAGTGGATTTTTTTAAAGACATAATTATATACTGATCATAAAAAGTTCACTTTCAGGCTGGGGATCTGGCTTAGTAAATACAGTGCTTACAGTGTAAGACTGAAGACCAGAGTTCAGGGTCCCTAGTATAGATACTTATGATCACAGTAGATCTTCAAGCAAACAGTTTAAAGTCATTAGTGCTTTCTTCTTTTTTATTTCACAAAGTCTGAGCAATTCTGTGAACACTAAAATCCACTTCTGTTGGATGCTTTGCTATATGAAGAATTTGTGATTCTTTGTCAGAAAAACCTTTGACTTTCTAGAAGCAGTAAGGAGCTCTCTCCTGCCACATCCTCAATTTTCTGCTAAAGATTAATTTAACGTCATCTTTTTATCAAGCCTAAAGGACAGGGATAGGTGAGTCCACCAGCAGGGATGAGCAGGGCAGGAGGACAGGAGGGCAAAGGACACTTTCTCAGAGTCACCAAGGTTTACTGGAATCAGCATGGCAGCCTCATCTCTATTTCAGGATACTATGAGCTTCTTGTATAAACAGAGAGGACCACACTGTTACACAGTGCTCATGTCAGACATGGGTAAGGACTGGAAACATGCTACGTTGGTAAAGCTGTGGTGATATCTTGCACAAATAAAGCCCTTCTGGAGAATCAGGAAATAGAGCTTGTCACTAGATAACCATAGAGGTCTGGAGGTCTGTACACGACAGGCAGGAAGTGACACAGCTGGTCAGTAACACTATGTAAGCAGGAACAAACAGGAAGTCGCTCTCTTCTCTGTGGAGAGGCTTAGGAGGTGAGGTGTGCTGTGCCTGCGGCTTGCTCCTCTCTGATCTCTCAGCACCAGCCTTTTATTAGCTAGATAAATTCGGAGACTGCTTTTACAACATAAAGCCTTTGCCGTGGGACCCCGAAGACACAGGTTTTGATCTCCAGTAACAATATAAACAATTATGTGTAGGAGCAGGCTCCTGTGACCCTAGCCCTGGGGTGACAGACACTGGTGAATCTCTAGGGGCTCACCCTATGGCCAAACTCGCCAAAATCAGCAAGAGCCAGCAAGGTTCAGTGAGAGAGCTTGTCTCAAAAATAATGTGAAGGACGAACAGTTAGGTACCTCTGCCCTGACCTCTGGTTTCCATGTGAAAGTTCACACACACACACACACACACACACACACACACACACACACGCACACACGCACGCACGCACGCACGCACGCACATGCACGCATGCACGCACATGCACACGCAGGTACATGAACAAAGAGGAGCTGACAGAGAGTGGGTGTGGACGGGGGAGAACAGGAAGAAGTAGATGAAGATGACGAAGAAGAAGAAGAAGGCAAGGGGAAGGAGAAGAAACCTCAAATAAGTTGCTAACCATGTCAAGAAAGGAAGATACCGCTAAAATTTCAACCTTTGGTTTGTCCTGTCCTCAAAATTTCCTTAGTGCATATTTTACAGACTACTGGACAGATGCTCAGCTCATACCCTGTTTCTGGCGAAACCAAGTTCAAACTTTTACAGACCACCTAACGTCAGCAATGAAGGATGGCAGCTTTTCGTCCAGTTTTCCATGGTGTAATATATGAAGGAGGCAAAGTCAAGGTCAGATGCTGTGAAACTGTTCACTGAGGATTTACTGCTCCATGTGTTTTTCTCCCCGTCTGATTTTTACCACAATGGGCTCGATATTTTTAAGTTCTAAAAATAAGACAGCAAACACCCCACTTTGTGTGTCCAGGGAAATTTACAGCAGTAGCATTGACATTTATGTCTGTGAATATTATTTAATAAATTCGTGGAACACAATAAGAGGCTAGGTTGTCTCCCTTATTCTTGTAGTAATTATTGGCTGATTTCTTTTACTTCCTGGCAAGTTTTATGTCCTGGAGGCAGTTTTATGTTTCCATCTTTCATATCGTTTTGTTTTTTTTAAATTCAATCCTAATGGAGGTTATGTCACATTTTTCAGTAATTATTTTTGATTTTATGTTTGTTAAAGTGAAAGATGGACACCCAGCCATCAGTTGTTAAGCAATTTATGCCAACCTTGATTTGATTTGCTGGCCTTCCTATGTAACTAGCTTGTCTGGGTTCATTTGTTGAGTTGTTTAGATGCCGCTGCTTGTATGTATACTCGCCAACCAGATTTTCATTGTCGGATGGGCCAAAGCAAGGAGGAATTACTTTAAAGGGTTAGGTATCTGCTGTGTGATGAAATGGAGATGGTGGAGACTATTTTTTTGGTGAGGAATACACATATAGTAATGACATATTGTTTATTAAAATAACCTACTTAAGCAAAATTTGTGACACAGGTACAGAACTCAACCATGTGAGCTCTGCTCCACAAGGATTGTGTCTCTTCTTGGTGGCACTGGGGACATTTATAAATAAGAAGTAGGACTGCAGGTTCAAATAACTAAATAATCACACAAATCTCACATTTCGTGATGGTGGTGCCAGCCTTTAATCCCAGCATTTTGGACTCTGTGAGTTTGAGGCCAGCCTGGTCTACAGAGTGAGCTCCAGGATAGACAGGGCTACACAGAGAACTCTGTCTTGAAAACCCAAAAACAAACATAATGAAAAACCCTCACATTTGTTAAGATGTACCACCTTCCACATCAATTTGTTAAAAAGGTTTCAGCCTTTGGACTGTGAGAACAGGAAACCATGGTTACCTCCTTGGGGCTCTATGCTTGTTCAGGGTTTGAGTGACAATCTACATGAGGCCTGCTCATTGCCGCTCACTGAGCAGTATGTACTGGGATTGGCAGGCAGGCAGTAGAACCTGTAAGAGGTGGAACTCCATCCCACTTCTCCCTGTGCCCATATCTGATTTCCAGTGACTGTGGTATGAGCAGATTCCTTTGCCAGTGCTTCCAAGCAGGGTGCCCTACCTTCCCCACAGACACAAATACAGCGAGACCAACTAAGAGCCAGAACAAGCTTTTTCTCTTGTAAAATAGCTCATCTCAGGTGTTTTTTCAGAGACTGAGCCAGTTGGCTAATTTATCTTCTGGCCCCTTTCCTGTTGTGCTGTCTTTTAATTCTCAGTTATGGGAGCCTTTTATCTTTTCTGAATTGTAATCTTCCTGCTGCTCATACGTGGACAAACGCTATGTTCTATATTGAGTTTTCCTCTCTCCTTAGACTAGCAATACAAACTCCTCAAAAGAAAACTGCTGGTGAAGAGAATGGAATCTCTGGCTTGGGTGGAGATCTAACATTCTAGAGGGCCAGGTTCAATGTATCTGGCCAATGTAGCATCCCCTAGGATAGCTGTGTTTTCCTAGAGCCATGATCAATGGCTAGTTGGAGTAGTTATTCTTTTAATACACACTAATTTTAGTACCCCAAATTCCCACCCCAGCACAGTAGCATATGAGGCTACTGCTATACAGATTTGAAAGCCTACTCACTTTTCTAAATTATTCAGAAAAGCATAGCATCTCCTGCTCTTCTTGTATCTATTGTCAAAGCATGTTTTCCATGCTACTTTGGGCTTCAACAACATATTGGCCTTCCCTACTCCTTCTTTAAAGCTCCCCTCTCCCCTGCCACGTGACTGCTTGTCTGCAATGTGTCTGACCTCCACGCTGGTGTAAAAGACATGGCTATTTTTCATTTTCTCCTCTGTTCTTAGCCACTGGGCAGCTGCTGAGATTTATAGCTTGACTGCCCCGGGAGTTTTTCTTTTAAACTCTCATAGTTTTGTCCTTGAGCTTCTTGCATGTGAATCCATTTCTTAAGCTCTTTTATTGATGAAACTAAAATCCCCAACAGGGGACCCCGATTTCCCATGAAATCGCTAGTTTCTCATATTGCATTTTTATTTCCTACCCTTAGCTCTCTTTCATTCCTTGCTTTTGCTGTGTCTACAGGAATTAATTGTCCCAGATTACATCCCAAAGTTGCCTAACTGCTATTCTACCCTCCTAGTAAGTTTGAATTTCTGGAAGTTTAGAATTCGCACATTTAATTTACTAGACAGCTGCTTCCTTCTTTTTATAGCCTCTACTACTTCCTAGGGATGAATGTCTTTGGAGTCTTCCTGAGCGTTTGCTGTGAGATTGTGTCTCCTAGTGTGGTGTTGTTAGAAACTACAACCATGAAGTCTCACCAAGATGCCTGTCTAAATGTGAGCTGAACGAAGATGACACCAATGAGCATGCTAATGTGGATGAGATAAAGACTATGAGCTTCATCCCTGCATAAAGAACTACAGGCAAATAAGGGATACTGAGAGAGAGGGAAATAATCTTCTCCAAGGATGTGTACACCAATTGGCTATTCAATACCGAATAGTCAGCCCTGAAAAAAATACATAGAAGTGACACTATAAATATTGAGTTTAAGTTCTTTCCATGTATTTAGGAATACACAAACACACACATACACACACACACATGTATATGGAAACAATTAATTAAGAAAGAGGCCATGAATTTCAAAGGAACTTATAGCTGAGCAATACTCCATTGTGTATTCTGTCACTGGGCATTTACACTTGCTTGCCCCTGTGCAGAGACGGCCCTTATCATTTCATCAGTTGTCACCCTGGCTCTTAGAACAGCCACCGTCACTGATGTCTCCATCCTGTCTTTTTTTTTTCCTCACATATGTGCCCTGTATCTGGTTCATCGTGTATTGTAACAGAACACAGCAAGGATACATGAAGGAGTCAGATACTTTTGTCACTTTTGTTGACTAAGTTATTTCCCGTTACTGAGAGTTAATGGCCATTAAGTAGGTGTTGCAATATGGAGTCTGGAGGCTTAAAGGTCATCCTGGTGGTTGCTGAATCTGTCAGGAAGTTTTACGATGCAATTCTGGATTGTTAGAGAATGCGCAGACTATCATGACAGTCATGTTCAGACATCACGTAAATTATGTTGCAGACCACAAACTCTTCTCAAGTCTCTCAATGGATGTGGAAAGATGGGAGGACAGGCCTTGACAAATGCAAAGATCAAAGACGCCACTCCACCGTGTGATCCATACAGAGTCTGCACCCTGAGAACTCCTTCTCTCTTTTCATCATTTCATATGTCTTCTCAGACTCACTGGTCATAAGAAAGCAGATTATAAGCTATATTCTTACATATGTGTGTTAGGAAGATACAGGATGGGACTTGTGGTTACCCTGCTGGTAAATTATGAGGCTGGAAGCCTTTAGTCCTCCTCACAGTAAGAAAAAAATGAGAAATCAAAAATTCCTCTTAGACTCTCCAGCAAATGGAAGCCAAGCAGCATGCTATCAGAATCCAGAAGATAGACGAGAGCTTCACAGGACCATAGCGTACTGGGGCAGTACTCCAGTCCCAGAAATCTTTACTTGAGTCAACAACAGGGTAAGCAGATGGGAATAATAATGGGCAGGTGGCTGGATGCTCAGACACACAAACTTACAATGCTACACTACAGATCTGCTGACAGGTCTGATGGTAAAAACGGACCCCCTGTAAAAGCAGACGCACATAGTGGAAAGGGAAGCATTAAAGATGGGCCAGAAGCTAACCCTTGAGCCTGAAGAAACAGCAGCAGACACTTCCAAAGCAGAAAGGCAGAAGTGCAAAAGGAGGAGGTAATTGTATAGGAAAGAAGATCCAAGAGGAATGGATCCCTGGGGAAAGGTGTGGTGGCCATATAAGGCTGCTAAGATAAGAAAGAGAGGTTGGGTGAGGGGACTCTTGGAAATAACAAGAACATATGAAGTCTTCCCAGAATTAACTCTAGAGAGCAAACCAGGAGTTCAAGACACCCTGAGAACACTGATGGGGATGAATACGAAAAACTTCCACATCTATGCAAACTACATGAAGATCAAACACGAGAGGGAGATTTGAAAGAAGTCAGAGAGAAGAAAGCCCACATTAAATGTGGATGGAAGAAAGGTAAGAATTGCATTGGCCATCAGTGAAGCCACTGTTCGGAAAACAAATACATCTACCTGTTCAGAAGTTGGTATCTGACAAAATTTTCCTTCCAAAGTGAAGGAGAAATATCTTTCCTTTTATAGGAAAAAATGATATTTTTAACTAACAGAGCTGCCTTGTAAGAAGTGTTCAAAGAAACTACTCAGAAAACATGGAAATGGTGCAGGTCAGACTCCAAAATCTACCAGAAGGATAAAAGCAAGCAGCAGAGAAAGGCTAAGAGAAGGGACGAGAGTTGTTTTATTTTTCTTATCCTCAATAAAGCACATAGATATTTATTCAGTAATAATAATAACAATGTTTTGATGATTTATCTTATGCATAAATAAAGCAAACTCCAGAAAAGTTAGAGGGAATAAGGGAAGGAAAGGAGGACTCTTAGAAGGGGCTCCCATAACTTGTGATTTGCTACAGTGTTCATTGGAATTGGACTTGGGAAAGTGAAAATTGCACCCTTCAAAGGGGAAAGTATGCTGCACAAACCGAAAGAAATGTGGAGCCATAAAAAAATAGTTAGACCCAGAGTAGGCAGGGAAGAAATGGGATCAAAGGAAAAAGACAGTGTGGACAGTAAGAGTGGTGTACATCCTGCTCAGAAACAGCCATCTTCAGAGGGGTCACTGGGTGCATCTTTCAGTGGGAAACACACATTCACACACTCCACACCCTACACACACATTTCTACTCACACCCACACATTCACATGTTCGTACACATGAAACTCACATCCGCAGATTCATGCACCACACACACACACACACACACACACACACACACACACACAACAAACAAACACTTAGGAAACACACCCACATATTTACATCAGCCACATTCCCACACTACACACATAAAACATGCACTCACTCATTCATGTGTGTATATAATCCACATTCGCTCACTGGACACACATAAGCATAGGGGTGCAGGACAAAATACCACCTCTCAGAAGACACACACAGAGCCTCAACACAGTTTGCTTTCCCTGCTGAAGGCATTCAGGGGAAGATACACTCCATTGAGATCACTTTTATTTTCCTGTCACCATCTCCTTTCCATATTTAACAGGGGCCTTTATGTAACAAGTCTGGGAAATCTGCATGATCTGATGTCAGTTTCCCAGTAAGATGAAACCCGTTTAATACATGATTTCTACCCTGGCTTAATATTTTTCTCATTATGATTTAATTCAATGTTTTGGTTATTGTACAAATCATTTCAGAGTTGAAACAAGCACTAAAAGTCAATAAACCTGAGCCTTAAGAGTATGTAACATATTAGGTAACTCACTTCAGTATATAACATATTAGATAATTCAAATATATAGTACATTAGGTAACTGATTTAAATATACAACATACTAGTTAACTCACTAAGTATATAACATATTAGGTAACTCAAGTATGTAACATATTAGGTAACTCACTTAACTGTATAACATATTAGGTAACTCACTTATGCACATAGCATATTAGGTAACTCACTTATTTGCAAAACTGTAGTATTTTCATAATCCATTCCTGACTCAGTTGTGGTAGAAATGCCTGTGCCTATGTTGTTCACCCTGATTTCACTGTAAGACACTCACCCATTCCTGAATTCAAAGCCTTGCTTTGCATGCTGGGTCAGGACTCTTCCACTGAATTACAACCTCAACAATTGCTGGTCACTTGGACAGATTCCCAAATCCCAAATACTCCTTATCTAGCAGTCAGAGAAATCAGCCAGCCTCTACACACACATTTGGGCTTAAAATGCTGCTCCTCAGTTGAATGATAAACAGAAATTAAAAGGGAAAAGAAAGGGTAGGGGGCAGGAGTGTGCCAGTCATAGGGTCAAGCAACAGGTAAGGGTTGAGGGACTGAGGAGAACCTGGATGACAGGTCCACTTGGATGTGTTAAGTAGGCACCTCAGCCATTTGTCAGGGCTGGGGTTTGAAACCTAACCCTACTGAGGACTGAGGAGGGGATAGCGTTTTTCATTGTTACTTACTGTGTCCCAGGCTGCTTTATTTAAGAACGAGAGCATGCCCGATGGCTCCTGATCAACTGCACAAGGTCTTAGCTTTATTTGGGGGAAGGTTAGTTGCTATCTCCTGGCTGTGGCCTTGCCCCTCTGCTAATGCTAACGTCATGGCTTCAGATGGAACCATTCTAATGAGTGGATGCATTCAGAGGTCACCCTCCAAGTGCACAAATAACTACTCATACTCAGACTACAGAGGTCTGCTTCTGGGAAGACCCACAGAAATATACAGCTATAGTAATGAAACAACGTGGCATTGGCATAAAAGCAGACAGGTGGACCAGGGAAGACCCTGATATTAATCCACACACCTCTGAACACCTGATTTTTGACAAAGAAGCTAAAATTATGCAATAGAAAAAAAAGAAAGCATCTTCAACAAATGGTGCTGGCATAATTGGATGGTGATATGTATAAGATTGCAAATAGACTCATGTCTATCACCATGTTCAAAGCTTAAGTCCAGGTGGATCAAAGACCTCAACATAAATCCAGCCACACTGAACCTCTTAGTAGAGAAAGTGGGTGGTACCCTTGAACCAATTGGTACAGGAGACTGCTTCCTGAGCATAACACCAGTAGCACAGACACTGAGATCAAAAATTAATATATGGAACCTCCTGAAACTGAGAAGCTTCTGTAAGGCAAAGGACACAGTAAAAAAGACAAAACAGTAGCCCACAAAATGGGAAAAGATCTTCACCAACCCCATATCTGACAGAGGGCTGATCTCCAAAATTTACAAAGAACTCAAGAAACTGCTTTGATATCTTAATAGGCACCTCAGTTAGACATTTGTCCCATGTTTACTCAAGACCTAACAGCAACCATTTGCATGAGTGAAACATTTGTTTATGAGTAACAGGAACAAGTTGGAAATTAGGTGAGTTTAAGTTAGGAGTTTCTATCTTGTCCCCTGGCTATTGATGAGGGTATGATACCTTCCATTGATGTTCCCACCAGTCACAGACACCAGGGCAATGATCCATGTTCTATAGTTTCTTTGGTTGCCAAGCTACAGAGCTAAGCTGATCATATTCCCACACTGTGTTGAGTTTGTGGGTAACCCACTGTAAGTTAAGGGGCATCTCTGTTTTCACAGAGAATTCCAAGATGTATCAGCTTGAAATTCTGATAGCGATAAATTGCATTAATGAAATGAATACAGGATGTTTGAGCCTGCCCTCTGAAATATGACAATATCACAATGATAGCAAGTGGGAGATATGACTATTACAGATACTACTAAATTCATGATAACGTTTATGAAAAAAGTGTAGAAAAGGATCTGCTGGCCTGAGCAGGAAGGGAAATTAAATGGGGCATTATGTCTTCCTGATGAGCTCATCATGGACCGAAGGTAAGCTGAGTACATCTTCTTCACAAGTACTTAGCAAAGGAAAATTGTGGGGTTTCTTTGGTTATTTTTTGGGTAAACTTGAGAGTTAGCATGAATCAAAACCAAATCACATGTCCATAACTGGAAAAGCCCAGTTTCTAATGTATGTGGAATCACTGAATAGTATGAATTCTGAACTACCACATTTCTGAGTTACAACAAACTCTGCAGAAGGCATTATCCCATATGATTTACTCCCAGTAGCCACAGTAAAGAACTTGCTGACATGTCTGCTCTTGCCCAGTGAGGAAAATAGTTTCTGCCTGGTGAAAAAAAATGTTGCCATCCCAAGATGGTAACTTGTTGCTAAGCAGGGCTTTGCTAGTTATGTGCGTGACACAACAACCTTAAACATCTCTACGTAGCAATTCCCAGAAGTGTTTACCCTCTAAAAAATGCTCCCTTACCAAGTATTGGCATTTTATTGATTTCCTAATCAATTATTGAGTTCATTGCATATTTGATTTGTTTGTACTTATGAATCATTTTGTGTTTTTCAAATGCTTTCTTCACATGTACTTTTGCAACACACATTTCAATTTCTTTAGAAGGTAGAAACACTGGGACAGTTTAAACAACATTCCCAGTCAAGGCCTGGAGCCCATGCTTGATAATTTGTGTCTAGGCTCTGCCTGCTGCGGTCTGTCCTTTGTCTGCATTCCGCCTGGCATTTGTGCTTTTTTTCTTTTGCACGTCAAGGCAGGCAAGGGATTGACACTTGATGGGAAGATGTCCTGCTGGGGGCTACAGAAAGAGTCATATACAAGCACAGGCTCCTCTAAGGAGTAAGGTCACAGTTCAGGGGACACCCACCTAGTCCTTGCAGCTCTAGAGCCCTTCCCCATGCCCCTGGGAGAGCTAGAGGCTGGGCGAGTCCTAGTGCAGATTTAGAGGGAAGGAAACAGGCCACAGGAGAGAAAGCATCAAAGAGAAGACAGGTTGGAAATGAGCCAGGTAAACAGGCATAGTGACAGTAACTCCTAATATCCAATGGTGGGCTGAAATTTAAGAAGTAAACTATAGCTTAAAAGATGGCCCTACAGAAGCTGAACGTCGAATTGTAGTGACCAGGGATTGGGAATGTAAGGAGAAAGTGGCGGGGAGAAATTAATCAGTGGATACTGAATTGCAGCTAATAATAATTCTAGATAATGAAAATCTATGGTATATTCTGGAAAGCAGAAGAAAGGGCTTTTAATGCTTTTGCCAGGAAGAAATAATAAGTATTTGAAGATACAGGTATGCCTAACCTAATTTAAACATTAGGCATTATACACACAGCTATATTAGTATGGATAATTTTAGATTCTGGTGATCAATTAAAATAAACTCAAAAATTAAAAATAAATTGTAAGCAACCAAGCAAAGCCGTAAGGAGTACCTTCTTTTTGTGAACTAAGTATGGCTTTTGTTCAATTATGTAAAAACAGAAAAAAAGAGAGAACTGAAAACATGATCTCAATCTTCATTCCTAATATTAGTAAAGTCATTACTTTTTCCTAAAAGAAAGCAATAGAGTATAACAACACTCACATACATCCTACAAACAGTTAAAATCTTTGTATTAATACTTGACTGTTATTCTGTGCAGCCTTAGATTTTTGTTAACTCAATAAAATACACTTGCTATGCTGTAAGTCAGTTAAGACACTGAAGATGAAATGATGTGGCTTAATAGTTATTATGGCACATATCACAATTCTGTTCATTAAGACTGATGCTTTAAAAATGCAAAAGATCCAGAATACTCTTTTTCTCTTAATCAATCTAGATGAACAAGAATTATTATATTAAAAATCCTCCAATTTCAATGTGCTCTGTTAAGACTGATATCAGCACAGTGATGGTTTAAGCATAAGATCTGAGTTTGAATTCCCAGAGCCCAGGTCAAGCCAGACAGGATAGGAAGCAAGTCTGTAATCCTGGCAGCCTACAGGGAGATGAGAAGCAGAGGCAGGAGAAGCTTCAGATGCTTGTAGATCAGCTAGTTTGACACAAGTAACAGTAAAATGACAGAGTCCCTGTCTCAAACAAGCTGAAATGCAGGAACTAAGATTTTTCCTTTGGCCGACGCATATGTGGCATAGTACCAGCACACTAGCATCCACACACATAAACTATACACACACATCATATTGCACATACACAAGAGATCAATGTGGTCCTTGTTTTTGTTGCTAATGTATACTGGCATACAACACTTGCACAGGACTGGTAACAAATTCATTATAATTGACCTTGCAAAACTGAGATGCTGAGCGTTGTTAGAGATACACAAAGAAGTCACAAATCATAGGAACAAACTGCACGTACAGCTCGCCTCTGGCACTTCATCATTAGAAGCCTGGAGAAATCACTTAGCCATAACTAGGAAGGACGTCCCTGTGCTGTGATTTGCATTATTAACAAGGCTTCATCAGCTCCATGGCAATAAACTATAAGGGGAGAGAGAGGTCATGCTACAAGAGTCACATGCTGCTCCTAACAAGTGACTGCTATTTCCCAGCAGCCTTCTCTCTTCAGGATTTACCGACCAGGTCACCTGCAGCTTCCCACCTGCGAGGAAGAGGAACTCGTGACTCATTTCCCTTCTGGAGCATTGTCGCATGTGTTTAAGATGTGGTAACCATGTTCTAGAATGTTCACCGTCAGGCCAAAGAGAGACAGAAAACTGTTGGTATTTTACCACTGTTCAACGGATAGTTCGGTCCTGGAGGAAAGATGAAAACATATGGTTTAAACAGAAGCCTTTTCCACGAAATGTCCTGTGCCTCTGACTGTGTTCAGAGCTTCAGAGAAGCAGGCTCAAACCGCAGAAGGACCTTGTCACTGTGTAGATGAGGGATGCTGCTGGCGCTATAGGTATTTCAAACTCAGTAGCTTGTACTGTTTTTCTTTTCTTCTGGGCTTCTTGACACCTTCCTCCAGTTGAAAATGAACAAAAGGGAGCAGCGAGTGTCAGATCTGCTCAGGGCTACTCACATGACGAATCTATCCATTTGCAGAACACACATGTAGACTTATACCCATTTCTTTGGTCACGCCTTGGAAAAGGATTCCAATCTCCATAGCAGCCACTGATGGCAACCGTGTGCATAGGAATCCCCATGTTCAATGATAGGAGAGTAATGTGCCGGAGGGCCCACTTCATTATGATTTTTCCAGGTATTCTGTACATGATTCAAATTTGTTGTGCACTTGCTTCATTAAATATGGTGGACGCAGAAAAGACTGTATAGTTGAATGAAACAGGCTGCTAATGAAACAGGCAGTTTTTATTCCTGGGCAAGACAGGTTGTCTCGTAAAGCCTCTTGTGCACCATGGTCAGAATACTTGTGACCCACAACAGCAAGTGGTCTCTCTCCTTGCAACTCAGGTCCCACAGGGAACAGGAGAAATGCTCAATGAGAACTGCGGATGCTGGCAGCTTTGTCCTCCGGTGTGGACAGCACCAACCCAGCACGGAAAACCAGTCATGAGTCCTTCCTGCCTGCCCATTTATCTGAGCCATGCAAAGGTCCAAGTTGGCGCTTTTAAAACCCTTGATCCTCCTAGATCTTTCTTAGTCCTGTTTGATGCTTACTTTGACCTTACCGTCCAGAGACTTTGAGAGCCTTGGAAAGAGGGGACCTGAAATAATGGAGTACTTCAGAACTGAGTTCCATCAGAACTGAGTTTCAATGCATTTGCTTCTAGCAGACACCAAGGCATAAAGAAATGGATCTGGTTTTGAAGAGCGGAGGAGCCAAGGATAAGGGAGTATTGCAGAAGCATGCAACCTCATCGCACCAATTATGTTGCTGTTTTGTTGTGAGTTATAGATTCGCACATGTGCAAGAAGAACCTGCAGCACAGGGGACATGCCATCCTCAGCACTTTAACATGGGAGTAGGTAAGAAGAGGGCCAGGAGGTCCTCACAGCACTCATATCTAAAAGGTTTTCTCTCTTCTGTACCGTGGATTCATAATATCGGTATGTGTACTCTTGAAAAACAAAAATGCCAAAGGGGGTGGTAAGCAGAAACCTTTAGAAATTATGAGCGTAAGAGAGGAATTAAAGCCATCCCTGGGAATAAGAATGGCTAATCAGCCGGGCGGTGGTGGCGCTCGCCTTTAATCCCAGCACTCGGGAGGCAGAGGCAGGCGAATCTCTGTGAGTTCGAGGCCAGGCTGGACCGACAGCCTCAAAAACAATACAGAGAAACCCTGTCTCAAAAAACCAAAAAAAAAAAAAAAAAAGAATGGCTAATCATTTGACCTTTACCAGTCTATCAAGGCTATTCCATTACTGGGCTCGTTCAACTGTGAGCTTCCTCAGTGGAGAACTCCGTGTACCAGGAAGTCAGTCTGGCCACTCTGTGCCCTCCCCCCACAAGTCACATTTCTCACTATAGCAAATGGCAGGCACAATAAACTTTTGGAGAGAAATGGTGATTTTTGGCCCACAGTTTTGCAGACTTCACTGACAGCAGCCCTGTTGCTTTGGGACCAGTGATGAAGACATGTATCCTAGCTAGAAATGTGCAGCAGAGAAAAAAAACTTCACCTCACAGCCAGGACATAGAAGAGAAGAAGGGGAGTGAGGGCTCTGCTGCTCCCTTCAAGGCACACTCCACACTCCCAGTGTTATAAAGAACGTCTAGTTGGCCCCCAGCACGTAAAGGCTCCAGCAGCTCCCGTCTGCTTCCCTATGTGTCTGCTTAACATTTTCAAGATGGGAGTATGCTTATCTATAGCAGAGGATACCTGGGTTCACACTGCATGCCCCTGAGGCGATGGCTACAGGCTGCATCCTTGTGCTTTCAAAGCTGGAGGCCATGTCTACCCTAACAGAGCCAGCTGTGGAGCCCTAAACAATGCTGTGGCCACTGTGCATGCAAGGAGGAATTACACAGTATCAGTGTGATCACAACTATTTCCATTATACAATAATATTGTTGAAATGCAGTTGCTCCCGTGGTGAGGGCAGTCCCATGTCCCATTTTATGCCTGAACCTTCCATACTATGATATATGGGAATAGATGCTCCTAGATGTTCTCTCCCTCCCTCCCTCCCTCCCTCCCTCCCTCCCTCCCTCCCTCCCTCCCTCCCTCCCTCCTCTCTCTCTCTCTCTCTCTCTCTCTCTCTCTCTCTCTCTCTCTGTGTGTGTGTGTGTGTGTGAGAGAGAGAGACATAGAGAGAGAGACAGACAGAGAGAGGGAGACAGAGACAGGGAGAGGGCTCATGCTTTAAGGCACACAGCTGTATTGGGTCATTACCCATTGGCAAAATTTAAGAATGAGTTTAAAATGTAGATTCTAGATGGGCACTGTCTTCATTGCCTTTGTCTCCTGAAACTCCTACCAGGATCTTAGTCACCAAGTGCTGAAAGAGCCTTTCCCCAAGATCTACAGGTAGACAGCCCATTGCTTCAGAGATTTTTCTGTCCAATTCCTTGCTATTGGGGGACCAGAAGAAGTTTCAGGGACAGCAACCTTGCATGTGTCCTGATTCCACTGGAGGAGAAGAAAAAGAGAACCGCAGGCTCAGAAAGAGACGGACCCAAGAGGGGAAATCTGCGCTACACTGACATTTCATGTTCCTCCTTCCATGGAAACATTCCTTATTACAGTGATCAGATTCTCACCTCAGATCTGTCCGTCACTGATTAAGTAAATCAAGGAAAACCGAGAAGCTCAGAGGTTAACTTGTGAAGCCCACATGGAGTCCGGTAGATACTACTGACACGTGATTAAGTGACAAACCTAGGGTCCTGAAAGCAGAGGAAGGTAAAGAATCCACATAGAGAGCTGATACAGGTTCCTATAGATAGGGATGCAGGGGGGTAAAGAGGCAGTGAATGACGGTTCAAGACCTGGCTGGGGAGAGAGGGGGCCGTAGCTTCTATCCTCTACACTACTTTTCTCTGAGCTGTAACAGCACACAACGCAGAAGCAACCTAGGGAGGAAGAGTGTATTTCGACTCAGCTCAATATTCCAGTCTATCACGGCAGAGAGACAAGGAGCCTGGAGCAGCTGGTCACACTGTGCCCGCAATCAGGGTGAGGAGAACGATGAATGCGCCTCCTCAGTTCTGTTTTGTCTTTGTCGCTCAGCCTCGTATCCCAGTCAACGTAACAGTACCATCCACATTTAGGAGCGGGTTTTCCATCTCTATCAACCTAATATACAAAGGCCCTCACAGATAATGACCAGAGGTTTATTTCCATAGTGATTCTAAATCCTGGCAAGTTGACAGTCACTGGTCATCACGATGACACCCACTGCCAATTTGATATTTAGACATATAGCTATATTCCGCGACCAGTTTCCAAACTGAGCCAATATCAAGGTCATCGTCTGGCACAACATGATGTAAGTGTCTCCTGTACACCTGAAACTGCATCATTCTCCCCCCCCATGAGAGACAGCGAAGTTCTTCTGAGAAAATGCCTTTTCTCAGAACCCCATAACTTAAAAAAATGATAACACAGACTTACATCACACAACTCAATCAACATTATAAATGATAAAGACATAGATGGAGGGCTGACATATGTGTGTTTGCACAAACATATTTTTAACAAGGCAGAGAAGAAACATTCTTGGTAATTGCAAACTTCATTCTGTAAAATGGTCATGTAACCTCAGCTGATATTTGTAACTATCTTCTGCTTCTCCAGCCATTCCACGGTCCGGGGTTTCTTTACCTTGAAGACATTGTAAACCTGCTTCATCTATAATAAGCAGTGTGGTATACACTTATGATACAGAAAGCTTTCAAATCATTTGCTCCAAGCCAATCAAACTGCAGGGAAGCCGGAAAAAAACCCACAACAAAACAGATATTTCTAAAAGCCTCGTGGTCTCTACCCTCCTGCTCTCTGTGAGTCTCTGAGGAAATTATTCTCAATGTTAGTGACGACATGAAACTCATTCCCTTACATACAGCAGGATCATGCATGTAAATGCCTTAACTGAACAGAGCCAGGGCTTTCAAAATGAGATTTTAATGGCATTTCCACTCTTCGGTCATAGCTCAGTATCTCACACATGCAGATCTTGAAGCAATACTTTTCCCACCTCTGATTGGGTGTCTAGTTGTCCAGGCAACACAAAAGTTCCTCATCATTAGCCAGTGAAAAGCTGGGCACCCTCTGGGTCATGCAGAGATACGGCTTGACCTATGAGATCACACTGCCAGAAACGCATGGCCATGCAGTACCCGAGAATAATTTAGCCTGTGACAGCCACGTGCATTTGGAAGACAAAGACTGTCTTCTCTAATCTGAAGCAATTTGTGTACTTAGCTTCCTACTTGAAATATATAAAACCAGAAACAGATTTTCATAATGCACATTTAATAAAATGACAGATCCTAGCTGCTAAAAGCTTTACTTAGGCCATTGTGCACATATTTAATGTACCATTTCTTGTACACGCCATGATACTGTCAAACAGAGAAGCAGGGAGATACTCTCCTAAGAATGATGCTGTTTATTTGTGAGAAAAAATGGCTTGACAATGAGAACTATATGAAGCCATGAACATATTCAGAGGCTGAGGCAAGTGTCGGGGGAATTGTGGGAGGTTAAAGGCAAACATAGGCTTGTGTAAGTTCTTTTGATACAATTATCCATAGCTAAAGGTTAAAAACAAAAAATGGGACTAGAAGAAACAGATATTGACAGCTAAGCACTGAGCCAAACTCCTGGAACCCAGTTGTAGAGAGGGAGGAGTGATGAGTAAAGGGGTCAAGACCAGGCTGGAGAAACGTTAGGTCCTCTGTTGCTGTGACCAAAACCTTGACCAAAGTGACTTAAGGGAGGTGTTTTGTTTGCTTGGTTCATTGCTCATGGTTTGAGAGTGCAGTCTGTCATGATAGGAAAAGCATGACTTCAGGAGTGAGGTGATCTGTCATGTCATATCTGTAGTCACAAAGGAGAGAGCGGCGCATGCCCAAAGGCCATCTCAAGCTTATGTGAGTTGCTTTGTTTGCAGATATGCATTTCCATTATATGCATGCCTGGTGCTCACAGAAGCCAGAAGAGGGTGTTGGATCCCTTGAAAGGAGTTGCAGGCAGTTGTAACCTGCCATTCAAGTGCTAGAATTAAACCTGGGTCTTTACCCAAGAGTAACCAATGTTCTGAACGTGTGAGGCATCTCTTTAGCCCTGTTTTTCTTTACTTTTCAAAAGCATGAATATTTATAATTAGTTTTATTTAAATTGAAAACAACCTTATTTTGCATACCAATCCCAGTTCCCTCTCCCTCCCATCCTCCCACTCCACCCACCATCCCCCCACCCCACCCCCCATCCATTCCTCAGGGAGGGTGAGGCCTCCCATGGGGGATCACCAAAGTCTGTCACATCTGTTTTGGGCAGGTCCTAGGTCCTTCCCCATGTATCTAGGCTGAGAGAGTTTCCCTCCATAGAAAATGAGCTCCCAAAGCCCATTCATGCACTAGGGATAAATATGGGTTCCACTGTTAGAGGCCCCATAGACTGTTCAGGCCTCCCAACTAACACACTCATTCAGGGGGCCTGGTTCAGTCTTATGCTGGTCACTCTGCAGTCTCCAATTTCCAGTAGTAGGGACACTGGTTCCCAGTGTATGTCATTGGCTTGTCTAAGTTGCAGAGACAGCTGTGCACTCAGAGACGCGGTTGTCTGGTCTTCTGAAGCAATGCTGCAGTTCCCACCATTTAAGGAGGACTAGTCCATCTTCCCCTCTGCCTAGCCTTGCTTTGCTACTTTCCTAAAGGTACCTCTGAATCACAATCCCCAGCAAACTTCCCCTTGAGACTCTAGCCCAGTGGACTTTTTGTACAACAAAGTCTCAGCAGAGGGATGTCTGTTTGTGATCTGTTGCTTTTGCTTTTATTTTTGAGTCTGATAATTTTTCCTTTTTTGCTGTATACTCTAGTCTTCTTTTTAAAGTCTAAGGGTGTGTGCATGTGTGTGAGCACACACTTGTGCACATGCACACAATGTGTGTGTGTCTGGGGCCAGAAGAGTGGGTAAGGTCCCTTGCAGGCAGTTGTGAACTGCCTTCCATGGGGGCTGAGACCTGACTCAGGTCCTCTGCAAGAGTAACGATTCTCTTAACTGCTGTGCTGCCAAACCCAGGCCCTTCTACTTCAGTTTTAAGGTATAATTGATTTCCTGTGCCGAGAATTTCATCAGACAGGACTTCCAGGTAGATAGTTAACAGCCTCCTTCCACATTTTTCATATATATATAGATATTCTGTAGCACTGTTTTTTTTTTCTTCATGAGACATTCAGAAAATTCCAGATGATTCCATGAGATGGAAACCCTGGGCAATCAGCACTGGATGGTGATGAGTTTTGACTATATGTGCAGGGGAAGTCTGAAGTGCAGATAGAGAAGCCCTTGGAAGGCACTGGGAAGATCACAGAAAACTCCACAAGACACAGACTATTAATGAATTATGAATGAGTTTATAAACAAGCCCTTAAAATGGAGGTTACTGCAAATGCTTCTAAAAATTTACAGGAAGACAGGGACATGAGCTCATGTTTCTCCCAACTATTGCTTTTCAAAATAATTACTGGCATTACTCACATCCAGTGTCTAAGCCCTGTGAACTCAAAGGAGCCGAGGTTACACCCACACAGCTCCCACTAGGCACCATGGAGATGCCCATTTGAAACACCAAAATGAGGGTGAACAGGTGAGTCCAGCTAGCTAGCAACAGTTTATACCTGGAGAGGGTGCTGGTGTTAGGTGCCTGGAGAGGCTGCTGGCGTTAGGTAGAGGGTGCTGAACAGAGCACACAGCAGAGCAAGGAGCTTTAGGTGACATTCCCACTTGTGCTGTTACATGACAAAAAGGACAAGCCAACTGAACCTAATTTTAAACACTGGTTATAAAGTTAAGATCTTATATCATTAAGTTCTTAATGTACAAAAATCTATGACGTGCCTATCAATGCTTGAGGCATTCACTTGTTTTTTTTTTTTTTTTCGTAGCCCCAAACTAGTGTCTTGAGAGATTCCTCTGTGTGCTTTACATGGTCACATTTTTTTCTGCCATCTTCACAGACTGGTTGAACCCCAGCGCCGTCTTTAATCTTAGGACTGAGCTTCACGGATGAAACCTGTTGGGGCGCCTGCTCACGCAAAGCTTGTCTTGAAAGCTCCCGCCCACCTTCTGCGTGACAACCAACTCATTACACGCCATGAGTCTCCAGGTGGAAAGCTGTCCTTTGCCCTTTGACTCCGTGCTTGTAATACTATTCGTATCCAAGTCAGCTCTGTAAAGGTGGACCACCAAAAGGCATTTCACAGCCTGTAGATCACCCAGCATAGCCCCGAACTCAGGTGAGCAAATAGCAAATGAATAATGGGACTGGTCATCGTAATTAAAAACAGCGTGTGTGGGACCAAGAAAATGATGCGTAAAATACACATCCACATTCAGTTAAAGTTGATATTTTCTCAAAAGGGAATAAAAAGGACAGTCAGATTACTCTCAAAGGGGGCCATAGAGACACATCAGTTAAATAAGCCATGGAATTATAATCATTTCAGAAACGGTCAAATGACAGGCTGAAGAATGGGGAATCTTACAAAGAGGCTTAATTGACACATCATCTTCTCTTAGCATGACTTCAGCTGATGGCTGAACCCCAGTATATAACAGAAAGAAAGTGACATCTCTATAAAAGTGGATTAGCCTAAAATAACTGCTTGCCTCTTAATCCCACACGACTGACCCCAGCCCTCATTAACGGACCACCTGCTTATGCCTGACCTAGGGACACCGCATCTCTGCTGACAGAAGGGAAAATGTGCTGTCTTCCCCTGCAGGGGCGCTTGTGAGGGTGACTGGTACAAGCATCTCATTTGTCTGCCGGTTGCTAAATTGAATTTGGTGGGCGTTTACACAGGAAAGTTCCGAGATTCTCTTCCATCTTCTGTGGTGGTGTAGTGATAGAGGAGTCTGACCAGAAGTCAGTGAGAGGAAAGAAGGCTTTATTTGAGCTTCCAATTTATAATCCGTGACTGAGAACTCAAGGCAGAAATTCAAGGAAAGACCCTGAAGGCAGATCTGCTTGCTATTTCATTTAGCATTCTTTCGGTTCAGCAAACTTGCTTCAGACAAGGAAGCACATCCGGAATCCTGGTGGATGTGTCTTGTTGATTCATACAGGCCTATGAGCAACTGGCTTTCTTATACAACCAAGGACCATCTTCTCAGGGGACGACACTTCCTTATATCAATTAACAGTCAAATCCAATCCCTACAGAAACGATCACAGGTCAATCTGCTCTAAGTGCTTGTTCAGCTGAGGCTGTCTTCAAATGATGGTAGGCTGTGTCAAATCAATAGTTTAAGCTAACCAAGAAAGGTTCTTTCAGCCTCTTTTTCCACGATAGGATGGCATTGGGAGAAACAGTCCATCCAGCCCCAAGTTTCTAGTATTGGCATCCCCTGGAAAGAAATTCATTCACTATTCCAAGAGCCTGCTTTAGCCTTCTACTACCTCTAAGGTACTATAGCTGCCCCTTTTCATGTGGCTGTTCAAAGTTTCTGATATTGGGTAATTTACAAAAAGATATGCCTATTTAGCTCATGTTTTTTGAGAATGGTAGTCCAAGAGAGTTCTCTTCTGTTCACTCTGCGTTGAGGGTCTCACGGGCAGATACCACAATGGAAGGAGGGCTTGCAGAAGAGATCACACAGTAAGACAGGAGGCCAGAGAGGCTCGGGGACTAGGTTTGTGTTTCCCATTCCTTTTTCTTCTTCTCCACCGCTCCCTTTTCAACAACTCACTCTACTGGGAAGTAAGCAGAGACCAGGAGAAGTACACTCGTGTCTTCCAAGGGTGATGCCCCACTGACTTGATTCATTTCACAGCTCACCTCTCAAAGGTTCCACACCGTGTCATCACTACACTGAGAACCAAGGTAGCAGAGTACCGGCTTTGGGGGTTACATGACCAAACCACACCCAGTCCAGAGCAGGCACCACTTACGTAAGTAGGCCTTAGCACTCAGGACTGAGAAAGGTGTTGCAACAAGAAGTGTAGCCCTCGGGAAGACCTCCGATAACACCAAATCCAGGACAGATTCGGGAGCCACTGATCCTAATGGTGAGGAACGGCACACAGCTGTCCTCTGCAGATGTCTAGAGCCCCACACAGCGGGAAGGATTTGCCTGCGTGTGCCCCATCCAGTGAGAAGGCATGCATGACACAGTCACACCCCACCGCAGGCACAGAGGGCTTGCTCTTTCTTAGTACTGGACTACAACATTTCTGCAGGGGATTTCATTACAACTGTCTCCTGTTCCTGGGCAACTGAGATCTCTAGTCAGTTCCAAACAACTGGCCCCAGTGGACGCTGCTCATGAAAGGTGAATTCAGCTTTCCTCCAAGAGCTGGCATTCTATAGTTCTTATGTCACTAACAAGGATGGAAAGATCATCCCAGAAACTTACTCAGGAACCAAAGAAACACTGGCCCTATATCAGATACTTTTCAGGCACATGGAGCCTTGAGGCTCTGAGCAGAGCAGACAGCAAGCAGGAAGGCAAACCCGACCCTCTGCCATTGGGGTCTAGGACAGCCACGGTCCTACATTAACTCATCCCCTCCTCTGCTTTCCGGTCTCTCTCATCTCTGTCACCTATCGCAGGTAGCATACTAACCAAGCCCACTCCCTTGTGGTATGAGGACACCTCCCTCTTTGTAACTTTTGAGAACGGACCCCTTGCTTTACCTGGTAGGACCCGAGCCTATTTCTTCAGATTCTCTCCACTTTGCACACCATGTTAACGTATAAATTACTAAAGCTCCCAAGTGGAGGAGATGTTTCTCAATATCTTCCCTCTGCACCTGTCCTTTGTTCCCCTTGCTTCCTAAACTCCCAGGAGTTACGTTTTGTGTTGCTGTGATGAAATGCTGGACAAGAATCAGCTTAACGAGGATAGAACTTACTGGGTTCACATTTTGAAGGCACAGTCCTTCATGGCATGACCAAGCATGGCCATAAAAAAATATTGTGGCTGTGTGGCATGAGGCTACTTGCTCACGTGTGGGCAGATCAGGAAGCAGAGAAACATGAGAACTGGCATTTCGTTTGCCTTCTCCTTTTCTCTCTTTTGTTTTTTAACTTTATTTTTCTCTGTGCCTTTCACATCATGCATCTCAATCCTATTCATCTCCCGTCCACCCAACCCCCATAAAATAAAATAAAATTTAAGGAAAAATAATCTCACCATGAAAGCTGCTACATGACACAGTGAGTCGCTAAACCCTGTTGTCCATCGTATACCTTTCCTTGCAGGTGTGCATTGCAAAGTGTCTGCTTTGAGGTTTCTGGTTTCTGCTACACTACGGAGGCTGGATCCTCACGGGGCCTCCTCTTGGATAACCCTGCGTTGTTGCCCTGCGTCGTGGAGATTCTGTAGCTTTGGGTCTCCAGGACTGGCCCCTTCACACGCTCCAGCAGATCACAGATGGGGCAGATGCTGGGTGGTTCTGGGACCGGGACGTTGCAGAGTTGGTCAGCCCCACAGCTCTCCGGGGCCCTCACCACCAGGGTGAGCAGGATCTCCAGTGTCGCCCTGGCTAGTTCACCCTATGCAGCAAACGAGCAAGGGGAGGAGCCAGTTCTTCTGTTTTCACGCACCAGGGTCGTGTTTCCAAGACCTATACGCTCCTTCAGGGCCAGCTCTACTGCGTTGCCCAGGCGAGGTCCGGGGGCCACTTTCCCAAGTGCTGCAGCTGGTAAGCCACAGGGACTGGTTTTGTCCTGATCTTATGACCTCAGAACCAGCTCTCCCACCTGCCACGGGGGTGGGGGGCGGGGTCTCTTCCCCAACCAATCTACCATATAGCAGATGAGGGGTGGGGCCAAATTTCCCACAGTCATGTTCTCTGGGCTAGTTCACCCACACCTCTGCCAATAGTCATCTCTGCTGTGCTGCCCAGGTCATTTTTTTTTTCTTATTAGGTCCTAGAACTCCAGTCCTTGTGATAGTACTATGCACATTCAGGGTGAGTCTTCCTCATCATAAATTAATCCCGTCAGGAAACAGACCTCATTTTTCCAAAGGTATACCTCCATAATGTCCTAGGGGTTTCTCAACTCAATCAGTGGGATTATCACAATCAGTCATGAGCCAGGCAGAGGTTCCGAATTTCTGTAGCAATCCCCAACCCCCTCATGGGTCACCTTTGAAGCAGGGCTCTCAGTTTCAGTAGAAAACAGCTGTGCTTTGCAAAGGGACAGTTACATAGCCATGTTGGTGGGTTATAGGTAGTTAGAAGTTGTATTTACTAAGAAGTGCTGATCCTTCATGTGGTCCCACAAGTAACTTAAGCAGGGCCCGCCTGGCACTTCCTTTGTGCTTGTTTATTTTGGTTCAGAGTCCTGCTTCCTGATCTGCCCAGCATGTGAGGAAGCAGCCTCATGTCATGGCTGCCACAGTCACGTTTTTACCCAAGCTTGTTCATGTCACGACGGACAGTCCCTTCAAAATGTGAGCCAAAGGAAGTTCTGTCTTTACTAAGATCCTTCTTGTGCCAGCAACAAGAAACACAACTGCTGGGATTTTCAGGAGCAAGATAGGAATTTCTGCCTGCCTAGCCTACCTCACCCTCCCCAAAACTGAAGGAACTGAGACAAATTGCTGCTCTACCCCTGCAGTAACTTTGACTCCCAGGGACAGTATAAATCATCCCAAGATGGAACAACACCCTCAAAAGATGAGAACAAGTATCAGTGATGAAGAGGCCATACCCTGGAGTACATCTACTAGGTAGCTCGCCTCAGGCAATTACTAAATTAAAATATGTCCGATCTTATTATTTGTGGGCTGGAAGGCTACCAAATTTTGTGTGTTTATTGTAAACCCTGCTGGTTTGGTTCAACTGTGCTGTGAGGATCTCTGAAACAAATCATTTCAGTGTCCTGCTTAAAACTCCCTAATGCTTCCTCATCTATGATGTTGAGTAACAGCTACCCAGCTCATCACCATCCCTACATCCCTGTCTATCTGTCTGTCTGTCTGCCTATCTAGAGAGCTTTTTTTGTGGAGTCCTGGCTGTCCCGGAACTTACTCTGTAGACCAGGCTAACTCCAGCTCACAGAGATCTGCCTGCCTCTCTGTCCTAAGGGCTGGCTGAATGCTGGCATTAAAGGCACGCACCACCACCACCATCCGGCTCAGCACCCCTGTCTTGTCACTTGGCTTCATCCTCTGTGTCTGCCTTCCTCATTCTCCTTTGCACCCCACTCTCACCTGTAGTTTATCGAACCTGCCATGTCGCTCTAATTCCTGTCCCATTCCATAGGCTGTGTTTCTACTCTTTCTATTTTTGTGTCCTTTGGGCTTGAACCTGGGACTTTGCATGTCCTAGACAAGGGCTCTACCACCAGCCCTTTTGCTTGTATCTTTTTAAAAAATATTTATTTACAGCAGTATTCTGGTAGAGTCTTTAGGGCAAATAAGGACACTTTGCCTTCTTCCTTTCTTGTTTATATTCCCTTTTTTTCTTCTCTAGTATTGCCAAGCTATGTCTTCTAGTACTATATTCATTGGGAGGGGGAAGAATGGACATTCTTGTCTTGTTCCTGATTTTAGTGGGAATATTTTGAGTCTTTCTCTACTTAGCGATATGTTGGCTTGCTTCATATTGCCTTAATTAACTCGAGATGTGTTCCCTGTATTTTCAGATGCTCTGGGACTTTTATCATATTGTCAAAGACTTTTGGGCATCTAATGAGATGATGGTGTGGTTTCTGTCTTTTAGTATATTTATGTAGTGAGTTATGTTTATTGATTTACATATGTTGAATCATCCCAGCATCTCTGGGATGAACATGATTCAGGATGGATAATGTCCTTGATGTATTCTTGACTTCTGCTTGCAAGTTATTTATTGGTAGCTTTCGAAGCCATGACCATCAGATATATTGGCAAACAACTGTATTGTGTTGTTGTTGTGGGGTATTTATCTGGTTACCCGATTATCAGGTAAAACTGGATTCCTAAAAAGTATTTGGACATGCTTCTCTATTGCTCATTTTGTGGAGTAGTGGAGGAGTACTGCTATTAGCTCTTTGGTTCTGTGCTGAGTCCATGTTTTCCCTGGACTTTTTAGACATCACAAGATAACAAAACCCCAATGCAAGAAATGGCTTACCTCTGTTGTTGGAAAGTGAAGTTCGATATACACCCAAATATTACAGGCTATTGACAAAGTTTTTAATTATGCTCAAGACTCTACTACAAGTAAAATCATACACATGAGTTAGTGAACATGGAGAAATCAACTGGAACTCACCTGGAAACTTCTTCCCTGCTGCCTAGCTTTTATATTGCTGAAAGTTGTGTTCACATTACCAGAGACTAAAAGGGGTCATCAGTCTTACCCAGCGTTGAGCCCTGAGAATCACACTAGTGCCTTGTCTAGCAAGACATACCTACTAAAGCAATGGTGGCACAAATGTCATGAGAATAACTAAGCATTTTATGAGTGAATTTAAGGTTCTTTTCCACAAGCTAAGCCCTACTAGACACTGTTCCTGGGGCCAAGAACTTGTGCCTAGCCAGGTTATAAAACTTAAGGAAGAAATCACTGCTATTCTCTGCTACCTGGCACATAGTGTTAAATGAAATCTGAAGGACTTGTCATTACACCCACACCTTAGTGCATCTCTCAAGCCTCATCAGAGAAACTTCCTTTTGTAGCCGGTGACACTTAAGACAGATACCTAAAACTGAACAAGTTCATAGGATAAGAGACTGGAGAATACTCAACCTAAATAGGAATCTATGTCACACCCTCCTCCTCGTCCCAAGCTCAGAGATCATTGTAGAAGAGGAGTCAGAAAAATAGTAAGAACCAAAGATGTTGGATGCCTACAAAGAAATAGTACTTTCTGGGCACAGCAAGGCCATATGCATAAGACCTCCTCAGACTCAGGCCAGACAAAATTGTAGCATGGAGAAGGGAGGTAGGCATGAAGGTTATGCCTAGTTAAAGAGCCATTTGTAGTTCATGGTGACATAGAAAAAAAACAGACAATTTTCCTTAAGGGTACGGTTGCTGGTGGGTTGATCACCCTCTAGTGAAGACCAGACATCCAAGATATGGGGAGTGAAAACTGTATTTGATAGGATTAAATATAAAAAGTACACAAAGATGGGTGGGTAGGAGTACTAGTTACTTTTCTATTGCTGTGTTAAAGCACCATAAACAAGGCAAATTATAAAAGTAAGCATTGAATTGGTCTTAAAGTTTCTTTGAAATTGAAGTAGAATTCTGCATTGAAATCCACACACCTATGGACATGTGATTTTTGACAAAGAAGCCAAAACTATACAATGAAGAAAAGGAAGGATCTTTAACAAGTGGTGTTGGCATAACTAGATAACAGCATGTAGAAGAATGCAGGCAGATTCATATTATTACCCTGTACAAAACAAAAGTCCAGCTGGATCAAAGAGCTCAACATAAATCCAGTTACACTGAATCTGACAGAAGAGAAAGTGGAGAATGGCCTTGAATACATTGGCACAGGAGACAACTTCCTGAATAGAACACTCGTAGCATGGACACTAAGACTGACAATTAATAAATGGGACCTAATGAAACTGAAAACGTTCTGTGAGGCAACCAACACTGTCAATAGTAAAAAATGACAACATACATAATGGGATACTAATTTCACCAACCCCAATAGAAGGCTGGTATCTAAAATATATAAAGAACTCAAGAAACTAGGTGTCAAAATACCAAATAATCCACTTTAAAAATGGGGTACTGACCTAAACAGAGAAGCCTCAGCATAGGAGTCTCAAATGGAAGACAAACACTTATATAAATGTTCATCATCCTTGGCCATCAGGGAAATGAAAATCAAAACAACTCTGAGATTCCATCCTGACCTGTCAGAATGGCTAAGATCAAAAACACTAATTGCAGTTTAAGCTGGCAAGGATGTGGAGCAAGGGGTAAACTTCTCCACTGTTGTTGGGAGTGCAAACTTGTACAGCCACTTGGGAAATGAGTATGGCAGTTTCTCAGAAAATTTGGAATCCATCAACCACAAGATTCAGCTACACTACTCTTGGGTATATACCCAAAGGATGCTCAATCATACCACAGGGACATCTGTTCAGCCATGTTCATAGCAGCATTATTTGTAACAGCCAGAAACTTGAGACAAACTAGATGTTGCTCAACTAAAGAATTGATACAGAACACACGGAACATCCACACAATGGACTATTACTCAGCTTTTAAAGAAAATGACATCAGGAAATTTGAAGGGAAATTGACAGAACTAGAAAAAAATCATCCTGAGTGAGGTAACCTAGACCCAGAAAGGCAAGCATGGTATGTACTCACTCATAAGTGGATACTAACTGCTCAGTAAAGGAAAGTTATGCTATAATCCACAGACCCAGAGAGGCTAGGCAGATGTATAGATCTCCCTAGGAAGGGGAAATATAGACCTCCTGGGTGGATTTGAGGCAGGTGGGCATGGGAACCTGAGAGATTGGGTTTCAGGGTGCATGGAGAGGGCCAGTGCTGAGAGAGATGACTGGAAAGGGTGGGGGGCTTTATGAAATCAGGTAGCAGCCAGAAGCAAGGGAAATTTCTAGGAGTCTACAAAGATGGTCTCAGCTAAGACTTCTAGAAGTAGTGGATACATAGCCTGAATTGGTGACTACCCTGGTTGTCTTCAGAGAGCCTTTGTCTAGAGACTGGTGGAGGCAAACATTGTACTTTACTTGGGAAGTCCTGTTGAGGAGAGGAAGGAGGAATTGTAGGAACCATGGGGGTCAGGGACTTCATAGGAAAACACACAGAAACCACTATCCTGGCTCATGGAAACTCACAGAGTCTGAACCAACAACAAGGGAGCCTGCATGGGACTGACTCTAAGCCCTCAACATATATCTGATAGTTCTGTAGCTTGGTCTATTTGTGGGATGCCTGGCAATGGGAGCAGGGGCTGTCCTCAGGGCTTTGACTAGCTCTTAGGAACCCATTCCTCCTCCTTGGGCTGCCCAGCCTGAATACAGTGTGAAGTGCTTGATATTCCATGCTTTGTTGAAGACTATAGAAGTCCCCTTTTCTGGGCAATTACAGAGAAGGGGGAAGAAGGGGGAGGAAGTGGGAGGAAAGGAGGCTGTGGTTAGAACGCAAAAAAATCAATAAATAAATTTAAAAAAGAAAACGATATGAAAACAGAGTCCATTATGGGAGGACACCATGGGAGCAAGCAGCAGGCACGCTGGCTAGAGCAGCAGCTTATTACCTCACATCCCCAAACTGCAAACAGGAAGCACAAGGAGTTCACTGGAGATAGCAGGAGGCTTGAGACTACCCGAAGAGGCACACTGCCTCCAAGTCCACAACTCCTAATCTTCAAATGGAGGCTAACTGGGGCTATTTAGAAGTCAAGGACTAATGAGTGGATCTTATTCAGAACACCGTAGTGAGGAATTGGGGAAGGAGATGGGAAGAGAGTGAGTAGAGATGGAACAGTCAAAAGATATCAGAGGAAATCTCCAAAGAAATGATAAAATGAGGGGGAAATTGGGCCCTTATAGAATAGGGGCTGAGACCATGATGGGTGAAATCACATTTTGACCATGACTGATGTAATCACGCACGTGCCATCTTGACTGTGCCCAGTTCTTCCTCTGTTTGACCGTGAAGCTCAGATCAGTACCTGAAAGACTGACTTGGGTTTACTGGTCCCTTTGTATTTTCATCTTCTTAATATATTATTTGAATGCCCTATTTTTCATCAGTACTAGTCTTTTCAGTTAGTATCATGGACAAGAGGCTAATCCTAACTTGTTGGGTCTGCCAAAGGCAGACCGTCTGTCCTAAAATGTTGGTAACAATGAAGCTGGGAATACAGGAGCATGAGAGTTGGTATAGCATCCATGGATAAAGAAAGGGACATCTCCCAGGGGAAGCCCCTGAGAACTTGGACAGGAGTAGATTGTATGTTCAGGATCACCCTCCACTGTCATCCATGTCAAAATTAAATTGCTTCTCATGCCTTCTCCCGAAGGCATGTATGAAGAAGGAACTGACATCAACTACTCTATAGGAGAAGATCCCCCAAACGGAGAGTGGGCCTTCCAAAGGGAGAGTGGGCCTTCAAAGGGAGAGTGGGCCTTCAGGCCCAGAGAGTATCTTCACTGGGAGAGATTGTCATAGAGCAGTATGGCAGGGAGCCTACCAAAAGTGCCTTCAGATCTACAGAACAAAGGCGCTTCCGACTCTCAAAGGCTTTCAGAAGCTGAAGTCCCATATCACACGCCTTAGCCCAGCCTCTCCTTTGTGCCAAAGGACTGGGTCATGCAGTAGGTTAGATAGGGTCATAAGCTTATCTTGCCATTGCAAGGGGGAAGAACTAGGCGGGATTTTTCCCTCAGGCCTGAGAAACCACTTACAGCAGATACCTCTGTGTTTCTTTTTTTTAAAGTTATTTATTTTTAATTTTAAAAGTATTGTTTCATGTTATGTGTATGAATATTTTGGCTGCATGTAAATCTGTATACTTGTGCATTTCTGATACCCACAGAGTCCATAAGAGAGCCTTGAATTCCCTAGAACAGAATTTATAGATGGTTGTATTCCTCCATGTGGATGCTGGAAATTGAACCTGGGTCCTTTGGAAGAATAACTAGCCAGTACTCTTAACTACTGAGTTACTTCTCTAGGCCCTTATTTTTAATTTTAAAAAATTATTTACTATGTGAGTACCGTATCTACAACATTTCCCATCCCCTGCCCGCCTCCAATTCCCCCGACAACCAGCTGGACTCATTTAGTGTTGCTGAAATGTGTTTAGAACTGACCACTGGGGATTGGCTAACATAGCAGGGGACTCATCTCTAGGGAAAACAGATTCCCATTCTCTCAGCTGCCATCAAGAGTTGCCTGTAGCTTTTCAGTTAGGAGTGAAGCCTTGGGAGAATTGCCACACCTATGCTGGCATGTCAATTGATGTTGTCACTGTTTTATGTTTTAGTTAGGCAACTATATAGTTAAGATTTCCTGGGTTCAGCTTTCTTGTTATGTATAAAAGACCATATCACACAGAGGACATCTAGTCCTAGTCCTCTGGCTCTTACTGTCTTTCCACTCCCTCTTCTGTGATGTTCCCTGAGTCTTAGGTGTGAGGGTTGTAGATGTATCCACTGTGACTGACTTCCACATGGTCACTTATTCTCTGCCTGCTGACCAGCTGTGGGTTCTGTAGTAGTTTCCACCTACTGCATGAATGGAAAAGTAGGCAGGAAGTCAAGGCTGGAACCTGGAGGCAGAAGCTGAGGCAGAGGCCATGAAGGAACACTGTTTACTACTTTGCTCCTCAAGGCTTTCTCAGCATGCTTTTTATACAACTCCAAGCCACCTGCCCAGGGATGCCACCACCCACTGTAGACTGGGCCATCCTATATCAACCGTTAATCAAGAAATGCCCCACAGGCTTACTTAGAGGCTAATCTCATGAAGGCAATTCCTCAGTTGAGGCTCCCTCCTCCCTAACTTGTGTCACATTCATGCAAACTAATCAGTATACTGTCCATTTATTTTTGGACCTCCAGAACAGCAACACTCTACTGAAGGCTTCCCAAGTAAATTCAATAACATGTTGGCTAAGTTTGGTTTCCAAGGGCATCCTCAGCCACAGTGCTTAATGTAGTTTGCCTTTCTCGGCCAAGGTTGCCTCCATTGTGACAGGGATTGTTAGCTCCTCTTCAATGCCTCACAGTGTCAACCTAATGTGTTTGACCTGGAGGTGCTCCATGCCCAGTTTCCGAGGCAAGGCTACAGGTTCATGTAGTTAGAACTGAAGAAATCCATGGTAGGTTGAAGAACAGAAGTAGATAAGGGATAAAAAAGAAACAGGATGAAGAGAAACCAAAGAAGAAGAAGAAGAAGAAGAAGAAGAAGAAGAAGAAGAAGAAGAAGAAGAAGAAGAAGAAGAAGAAGAAGAAGAAGGAGGAGGAGGAGGAGGAGGAGGAGGAGGAGGAGGAGGAGGAGGAGGAGGAGGAGGAGAAGGAGGAGAAGGAGGAGGAGGAGAAGGAGGAGAAGGAGGAGAAGGAGGAAAAGGAGGAGGAAGAAGAAGGGGAAGGGGAAGAGAAGGAAGAAAGAGGGGTGAGCAGAGAAATAGGAGGAGCACATTTGAAATAAGTGTGTGTGAACTCAACTGGAGAAACTTTATGGTCTATAAAAAGATGTTCAGATACTCTTGGTGTGACTTCTCTGGCTTATGCAACCTTCTGCTTTGAATCTGTCTTGTAGAAAATGCCTGTCTGAATGTAGCTTTGAGAAAGGTGCATGAAAATAGAAGCTATCTATTAAACATTTCCTCAAACCACACATTCTTAGCTACCTGTGCACACACACAAGTTCAGAGGGGCATTCAGATGGCAAGGCATACACTTAATTTGTGGAAACACATACATACTCATTTTTTTTCGCGTTTTGTTTTATTGCGTTTTCAAACATGGGGGTGGATTGTAAAGATTCTTCCCTCAGCTTCAAACAAGAATGTGGAAAGCTCTGACTAATGAGTAATGGGATTGCTTATCCTACCATTTATATGCTTAATTTCACGACTTGTAAAAATGAAGAACTCATCAATTTACCTCCTCTAACTAAATGAAGTTATAGGTCTTTGTAAGAAACACTCAAATCTGACTAAAACTGAATAAAGTGCCCAAAGAAGCCTGATAGACAGGAATAAGAACAGTTTAAAAGATACATAAATAATGTTAGCTGAAGTAACAGGAACCTGGGGCGGGTCTCCTCTGTGTAGGAGCAGGCACCCCCGTACAACCAAACTTGTAGCTTTTAATGATCTGGATCACCTTGATCTGACACCTTGCTAGTGTGACACCTTTGCAAACATGGGTGTTCCCCAGGCCAGATGGCTTCTGGACACTTGGAAGGAAGGAAGCAAGGAAGGAAGGAAGGAAAGAAACAAGATTCACCAACATCTCTTCCTATCTCTTTCTTTTTTTGTAACAATAATATACATTTTAATCAAGAGAACACAATATTTGGCTGAGGAAGAACATATTTTTCCATTTTTCTTACTCTACTTTTTGTTTTGTTGGTTTTCTATGTCTATTTTTTATGTTTTTAGTTATTTCTATTTTGTGATGTTATACTATAACTACATCATTTCCCCCTTCCCCTTCATTCCTCCAAACATTACCTTATACCCAACCCTCCTTGGTCTCTTTGAAATCCACAGCCTCTTTTTCCACTAATTGTTGTTTTGTACATAAATGTCTATGTATATATGTATTCCTACATAAATATAACATTCTCAGTATGTTACCTAGTAAGTATGTTTTCATGGTTGGTCATTAGCTATTGGTGTGTTCTTTCCTGAGACAGACAATTTTTCCTACTGTATAACATCCCTTAGTTTCCTGTAGTTCTTTGCATAGGCTTGATGATTCCTGAGGTTTCCTTATCCATGTTAGCCTGTCTTGTTGGCCTTGATCAATTCATGCTTAGACAGTCATGTTGGTGAGACTGTCTGGGTGCATCTTCTGACATTCCTAGGAAACACAGTCCTGCAGGAGAGTCTCTGATTCTCTGTCTCTCACAATGTTTTAGCCCCCTCTTCCACAATGTTCCCTAGGCCTTCGGTATAGGAATTGCTTATAGATGTATTCACTAGGAGTGGGCTCCACATTCTGCATTTTGGTTGGGTGAGTCTTTTTGTAATGGTCTCCATCTGTTGCAAAAAGAAATGTACTTGATAGGGGATAGGGACTACACTTATACACTTATCTGCATAGATAAGGGCAAACATTAAGAATATATTTAAGGATTGTGCTGGTTTAGTAAAATGGAAAATATGCCCCTCCTCCAAGATCCAGGCCTTTATTTGTCCTCCATAGTTGTACTTGGCGAAGTTTCCAGTACTGGGCATGATCTCCATCACCTTCAGTCCAATTGGTCACCTGGTCACTATCAAGGTATGCATACCACTACTACACCTTTAGGGTTATTGAGCCATGCTGGTCATTGATATAGTTTGTACCCATCATAACCAAGTGTGAATGTCGGTTGCTGCCCTCTTTTGAGAAGGCACCATATGATCTGGTCCTTGGGGAAAAGCCAGTTCTGGATTTCTGGGGCCTCTAGACCCTGTGAACAAAGGGCAGGATGTCTTCAGAAATAAGGGTTTACCTTTCAGCTCTGGGGGCAGGGGTACTAGCTCTGTGCAGTGGCAATAGCCTTCAATGTTTTGGGAGTCTCTTAGCCAACAATGACCAACAACTCAAAGGAGGACTTCTCCTGCCTGTGTTGGATTTCTGTTAGATGGTCTATGGCTCATGGATGAGGCATTGTTAGCTTAGATGTGAACATTTCCTTTTATCTATGCATGGATGTTGACATGTGTCTAGGTATTTTAAGTAGACAGTTGAGTGTCTGTTTTTATTGGGCACTCCTATTGTTTCACCTTCCTCCATCCATCTCCATCCTTCTGTGTTTATCATCTTGACTCTCTTAGTTACTTTGACACTGCCATGACAAAACACCAAGACCAAGGCAAATTGTAGAAGAAAACATTTAATGGGGGCTCAGAGTGTCAGAAAGTTAAGTCCATGACCATCATGCACAGGCAGGAAGGCATGATGCTAGGGCAGTAGATAAGTACTTACATTTGATCCATAAGCAGGAGGTGCACACACACAGAGACACACAGGGACATATGGACACAGACACAGACAGACACAGAGAAAGAGATAGAGACATGGAGAGAGAGAGAGAGAGAGAGAGAGAGAGAGAGAGAGAGAGAGAGAGAGAGAGAGAGAGAGAGACTAGGACAAATGACATGGTGGGCTTTTGAAATCCCAAAGCCCACACATAGTGACACACCTCCTTCCAAGTCCAGAACACCAAATCCTTCCCAAAGGGTTCCCCCAATTGGGGATCAAACATTTAACATATATGAGCCTATGGAGGCCATATTCATTCAAACTATGACACTCCTGCTCCTTAGTTAAAATCTCACATTCTCCCCATTTTCCCCATCAGGTCACTTATAACCTGTTTTTGTCTTCTCAATTTCTCCCCCACCCTCCCACCCTGATAATGGCACTTTTACCTCCCTAGTTTCTACAGTTACTGTGGTATATATCTTAACATCTGAATTTTTTGAACAAGGAGCCTCAGATGAGACAGAATATGTGATGTTGTCTTGTGGGTCAGCGATACCCCACTAAATATGATCCTTACTAGTTCCAGCCATTACTCCCAGATTTCATGACTCAATCTTTCTCCATACTGGACAGTATTTCACAGTGTATACATAACACATTTTAATTACCATTTGCCAGTTGCAGGACTTGGTTGTTTCCATTTCCTACCTACTGTGAATGGAGCAGCATGGGCATGACGGAGAGAGTAACTGCAGAGTAGGGCGTCAAGCCTCTTGAGCATGTGTCAAGGAGCGGCGTAGCTAAACATATGATAGATCTGGTTTTTCTTCTTGACAGTTCTCCACACTGACTTCCGTAAAGTCCTTACCATTTTGCAACCACACTAACAGTGAATGAAGGTTCCCTTTTCCCCACATCCTCTCTGGCACTGGTTGTTGGTTTTTCCATTCGAACTAGCCTAAGATGAAAATCTCAAGATTGTTTTGATTTACATTTCCCTAATTACTAGGGACGATGAACATTTTTTTGAGACATCTTTTAGCCACCCTTTTCCACTTATTTTAAGAATTCTCTGTTCAGGTCTTAGGACCTTGTTTTTTTGAATGGGTGATTGATGGGATCGATTATAAGGTAGGCCAACCTACGGGTCAGGATGTGGGTCTGGGTGGTAGCTGAGCTTTCAGTATGGCCTTCTGGGACCATCTCCCTCAGGTGAGACGCAGAGCCGGCTCTTCTATGCCTATGTCACTGGAGTCACTTCTCCCAAGCCCATAGTGAGGGGTGGGGTTGTCTTTCCCTAGCATGTGTGTCTGTGGGGGGTGTGGAGCAGGCAGCTCTCCCATGAGGGGCAGAGCCAGCACTCCTACTGTAGGGACCGCCGAGGGGCAGGGCCAACTATCCCAGAGCCAGTGAAAGGAGGGGCCCGCTCAGCATAGCCCTTGGGTTTCAGCACACATGGTTCCTATGGAATCCTGTGGTAACACAGGCCATAGACATTTGCAAGGATTTTTATTACCATAACAATCTCCTTGTTTGTTATGGATCTGTTTAGGTTATTGACTTCTTAGTTAGCTTTATGGTTTGCCTGGATCTAGAAACTCAGCTGTTTCATTTAGTTTTGCATTAGTTTAATGGAGTAAAGGTCTAAAAATAGTCCCTTATAATATTATAATATAATGAAGGTTTTGGTGTCTGTTGTAGTGTTTACCAGTGCATTTCTCATTCTGTTAATTTATGTTTATTTATCTATTTCTTCCTCTCAGTTAGTGGGCCAAGGGTCTGTTAATCTCAAAAGAAAGGAAGAAAAAAGGAGAGAAAGAAAGAAAAGAAAAGAAAGGAATAATGAAAACAGCTCCAAGATTAATTGGTTCTTTGTATTGTTTTCTTTGTTTCTATTTCATTAATTTCTGCTCTGATTTTTATTATTTCTCCCCATTAACTGGCTTTATTTTGGCTTTTTCTTGTTTTTCTAAATTTTTGAGTTACAATGTTGTCATTTATTTGCTCATTCTCATTTTTTTAGTGTAAGCACTCAGGGCTATAAATTTTCTTCATGCAACTGTTTCTATGTGTCCCAAAGGTTTCGTTTTATTGTGCTTTTATTTCATTTAATTCTAGGGCATTTTTAATGCTTTATTGGTTTCTTCTTTGACCTATTTATCATTTAGTAATGAAATATTTAGTCTTCATAAATTTGTGTATTTTCTACAGTTTTGTTTGTCGCCAATTTTAGGTTTTACTGGAGTACACTCAGGATACAAGGAGTGAATTCAATCTTTTTGAACTTGTGAAGACATGTTTGTGTCCCAGGATGTGGTCTCCTTCAGAGAAGCTTCTGTGTGTTGCTGAGAAGAATGTGTAGTTTTTTGATGTCTGGATGTAATATTCTGTAGATATCTGTATCTGGGAAAGTCCATTTGATGCCATTTAATTCTTACATTTCTCCATTATTTTTTTCCATGACCTGTTTATTGGAGAAAGTGGGGTACTGAAACCATCTAACATTAATGGGTTGGTGTTAATTGGTGCCTTTTAATCCAGTAATACTGCTTGAGGAGAATGGAGTGTCTGTCCTTACATCTTCTGCTTAGCTTCAGTTTGAATCCTGTTTTGTCAGATGCTCTGACAACAATGTCTTCTTTCTTCCCGCTCACATCTAATGGGGTACTTTTGTCCATTGCTTGAGGTTGGATCTCTTTGTCACTTTGCTTTCAAACGATAGCCCCAGATGGTGAACTGCAATGTATGCAGGCCACCAGAAGGTGTCACTGCAGTTCCCCTTCAATGGCCCGACCTAATTGCTTTTTCCTGCCCAGGTCCTCACTCTTCAATAAAGCTCAACCCAGGCCAGGCTCCCAAGGGAAGTTGTACCTGTACAGTTTGTACATAGCTGGGGTTCAGGAACCTCTACCTAATAGATTCCCAGGACATGCAGCAACTGGGCCTTTCTAAAAAGTAAAAAGTAAGCACAAAAGCCTTTTCTATTTGATCACGCAAAGCTCCCTTCATAGTACTTATGTATTCCAGATGTATGGTGGTTTGATTTTGTTTGTTTGTTTTCTGTTTTGTCTACTTGAGACAGGGTGTTACCATGCCGTTCAGACGTGCCTCTAACTCACAGTTCTTTCCCCTCTTAGTTTTTCAGGCTGGGTTGTCAAGCAGGGGACATCTGAATGCTATTTTTTGTTCCTGTTTGTTTATCAAATGTCTTTTAAGAGGGAAGTCTGTGTATGTCAAGAAAAAGAAAGGTCTGGTGAGCTGCCCGCTCCCATCACATTTCAGAAACAATCAGCTCCTGACCAGCCTTGTTTCATTGCTTTCCCAACCCAGTTGGACTACATTGAAGTTAACACCAAATATCATATTAAGTCATTTGTTGTTCCATGTGTAGTTTCCTGCTGGGACTTACCAGACACAAGCAAATACCCTAAAATGGCAATGACTCCCGGTTTTCATGAAATGGACCAGATCCACTTTAATTTCCCCATGAATTAATTAAGTCTTACAGGGGTAGTAGGACACAGATGTCATGAAGGAAGAGGGGCTCGTATATTTTAGGTTAAAGGGTTAAGTGTGGAAAGAGGACCGAGAAGGAGAAGATACGTTTTACAAGGCAGTTTGCACAGGTGTACGCGGTTGCACAATGTGCTCCCAAAGGATACAGGTTACTAAATGAAAATCTCAGGGTCAGACACAACAAAAACAACACAGGCTACTGCCATTGCTCTTGGTTGCCCAGCATAAAAGGGTAAAACAATATTGTTTATCTGAGCATGGTACAGCATGTCTTTAATCCCCACACTTGAAAGGCAGAGGCAGTTTATCTCTGGAGTTAGAGGCCAGCCTGGCCTATAGGGTGAGTTCCAGGACAGCCAGGACTACATAGAGAGACTCTGTATGTAGAAAATAATACACTGTTGCTGAACACACCACTCTTCACTCTGGTTATGGAGCACAGAGAAATCCACCTAGAATGACCAGACTTCACCCCCCCCCCCATCCCTGGATAACTTACATACTTACAGAAGGTGATATGTAGGCAACTGGAGGAGGAAGGGTATCAGTGGATGTATCCAGTGCTGGATCCCACATATTAAAATAGATGCTGAGATGTTCCTACAGATGCAATTATGGCATGGTAGATATAGGGGTGACCAACCACTTTCTGATTGGATTAAGAAGCCGGCTTCATAGAAGATGTTTTGTTCCTGGTATTATAAATACAGTCAAAGCTTACGACATGGAAAACCATAGGCCCTACTGGGTAAGTTACTGTTGTTTGTTAGGTGGCCGCGGGAGTCAAACCACATTCTAAATATTTATTAAAAATAATATTCACATGGATTTCTGCTGCTCACAGCCTTGATCAGAGAAGCTCCCATTTGTAATGAATGATGGTTAACACAGAGACTTGTAACTGGCCAGTCCCAAGTATAAATCTGAGTGATCAGCAATGGATGGGTTGTCTACCAGGCTACCTTTATCCAAGGTTCGGGCCCTTTGCTGAAGAATGAGCAGAGAGAATGTTTACAGCCTGTGAATGGGATGAAGAGCCATAAAATGCTGACATCTGGACATAGTACGGCTGATCTACACATTAACTTACAGCATCCATAGATAACCACAGTAGATCAAGCCAATCAAAATTATAGCATGGATGGAAAGGAAGGGCCCAAAATTATACTACACCCTTATTGCAGGAGGTAGCAGATGGTGGCTACTAAGGGCGGAAGAGTTACTCCCCTTTGCAATGTGGCTACTGGTAGGTTCCAACGCCCAAGTAGATGACTCCACATGTATGTGTACACCGGCAGTACTAACTGAACTCAGAAGATCCTCAACAATAAAAACTAGAAGCAAAAGGAGAACATGTAGTTGGGATTGAGATGGGGTGGGGCACTAGGAGGAGCTGGACCGAGTTAGCAGTGGATGTATATGATGAGTCTACAGTGTATGAAAGTTCCCGGAAAAATTCCGGTTTTAAAAGAAGTGGCGATGCGTTTGACCAAGAGGCGAATCTTTTCTCTTGCAATCTTTTTGTCTTGTAGTCTTTGCGCTTACCCATGTCTTCGTATCACAGATCCCTCCTCCTACACTGTTTCCTTTTTGGATCTCAGTGAAAAAGATGCAGGAATAGGCGTGCAGAGCGCAGCTCCGCGGGGGGCGGGGGACATAGGCAGAGGGCGCTTGCCTTTCAGATTGTTTGGGAGCCAACTGTAACTCTTCATTCTACATTTTCTTCTGCATGTTTTCTACCACATCGTGCTGCCAAGAACCTGGGAGAAGACACGCCTCCAATGCCATGAGTCTCCGAAGAGCCTTGCCAAAGGAATTAGAGGAAATGAGCAATGTCTGCTTTGGCTTAAGTGTACCCCTCCGCGCACATTTTGGAGCCTTCGTCTCCAGCGCAACGGTGTTAGATGGTGAGGCCTGATGAAGGGCGCTGAGACTCTGCCAGCTCTGCACCCTGGAAGGGGTGGTGCCCATGATGAAAGTACTGCAAGGTGCAAGCTTGTGAGTTCTCCGTCCCGTGGTGGGCGGTGTCCACGATGAAAAGGAGTCCTACACGCTTTGGCTCTTGCTGTTTTGCCTTCTTCCTTCTTTTCTTACAGAGTACCGAACGGTAACTCTACACTCCTTAGCATCCGGAATGAATGTGGTCTTCACGTATTGTTCAGTCTCAAGGGTCGGTTACAACAGCACGGTCCCTGAGATGACATTCCTGAGTCATTGACCCAAAATCCATGGAGCTGAAAGAAAATGCTTTGCCAATGAAGAGAGCAATGCACGAACATTATCCCTAGATATGGGCAGCCAATTTGTTTTGACACAAGTGGAATATGACAATGTAGGAAGACATTATATTTTTTTTGTCAATACAAAAACTTGGAGGTTTCAAATAGAAATGGGAAGTTCAGAAAGTCTATCTACTATTAAGAGACTTGCTGCTTCTCAGCTCTTAAATTCCTTAACACAATTTATAGGGAATATTAACAAATGGAGCTTTATGGCAGTGCGTTAAATTTTGCATAGTGGGTATAACTCTACGAAATGGTGTATTTCCAATAGGCAGATGGATGATATGAGATCATGCTTGTGTAAAAGCTACACTCTAAGAATGGAATTGACCTGGAGATGGTAAGGAAATAGTGTATGAATTGTTTCTTGATTCAGTTTCAATTTTAATAAAGTAATTGACGTCTAATGTGCTATTAGTCATGGTTGATATGACCTTACTGTGGAAGACACCATCAAGTCAAGATAAAGAGAAAACAGCAGGAACTAAACTGACAGCTTCTTCCTACTCTCTGGACATCATAATAGCAGAAAGTGTTACTTAGACTTCTGGGAGAGAACCTGCCTTACTGTTTTATCCAGCTGTGAACCCTAAGAACTACAATACCAAGCCATCAGGCAAGGTGTGGCTACCGGTAAGACAATACCACAATTGTTATAGAGGTAACCAACTGCTCTCTGACTCAATTTGACTTCCATACTGCAGGAGGGATTTTTATGCCTGGTACTATAAACCTTGTTAGAAACTCACAGCTGGGGAAGTCATAGGCCCTAGGGAAACTCTACTTTCCATTACCTAATTTGACGTAGTACCTTCTAAACACCCATATCTGTGCTATTACCTAAATTGGCATAGTACCTTCTAAACACCCATATCTAAGCTTTCCTTTAAAATGAATAGCACTGAATTCAGAGCCACATTGCTGCAAAAAGTTCTGGAAAGGCTAACAGTTCAGTGCTCAATCTTAACTGCAGTATGTTATAATACTTGAGGAAAATCACAGAAGATGCAGAAAAAAATGTAAGAACTATTAAACAAGGGGAAGGGTGGTGGCAAAATTCTGGGTATGACACACTCATTGCCATCATGAATACACAGAAGCTGTGGTTTTCTGCACAGGGAAGACACAAGACTAGACTTGTCAACAGCCAGTAATAGATCGTAGGAGTTCCCATGGGGTCCTACCCATTCTTGATGATGTGTTGGCTCCTGAAAGATTCTGGGGGAAGGAGAATTCTTATTTTCAGATGTGTACTTGTTGGTGAACTCACTAGGCTCCATTGGATAGCTTCATATCCATGTTTACACAGGTAACCCCAGTTAAACTCAGTGGGCTACAAAGCAAAATATAAATACATGAATGTAGGAAAGGGAGCTATCTGGAGAAAGTGAGTTGACAGGGCTGGTAGGGAGATGAGAGACAGTGAAGGAATGAAAATAATTATAATGTATTACATATATGTCTAAAGTTGTCAAAGGACAACTTTGGCTAATTAAAAAGTAATTGAAATTTTAAATAAAATTATATATCACTAGAAAGTTTTACAGAATTAATATATCCAAATTGATATAATTTTTTCAGATGCTAATTTCTGTCCAATGATGACTTTTCACTACAATGAAATCCTCCCCCCAAATTTCTCTCCCTGTCCCTTTCTCATATTATAGATTCATTTAAGAAAGCAATGCAACTTCATAATGGACCTTCTTTAGGAAGAGCAGATGACAGCATGAGCTCCGTTAGACACAGGCTAATAGCTCACTTTGCTTTGGCCTCCATAGTCTACACAACAGCTATAAGAATGAAAATATTTCATCAATTCACCTTGTTACATGTTCAGATTTTTAGAGGCATTTTTCATCCAAATGAGGCCCCCAGGTCTCACACAACAGCGAGCAGGTTTAATAATTTGAGAAAACCCATGCTGTTCCTCATTGTTGCAGAACAGACAAACATCATCTATAAGATGATGGCCTAGGACTCCAGCACTCATTAGTGTCTCTAGAAATACCCCACTCAACACATTTATGAAACCCCAAGAAAAAAAGTGATCCTCATTTCAATTCCTTTTCTTTTTTATTCAAGCTCCACATCTTAGCCCTATTCACAAACTATTGGAATTACTGGCATAGCTCCACGAAAAGGGATCGAAATTATTAGAATCATTTGTCCTTTCCAGACTTCAACCACCAAAGAAATAAAAAGTGTCTAAAAGCAGGGGATGGGTACCAGGCACTTTTATACACCCCACCTGGCACCTGACGCACGTTAACAGAATGCCATACCTAGATTACCACAGTTCTGTTCTCACAAAGTGATGGCCAATAAAAAGTGAACTTCAACCGCATCTTCCTTATTTTCTGGCTTTCTTCACTTTAAAATGTGGCAAGAACTTCTGGATGTAAGAATGTTGCACAGATAATAAACTGTTTTCTTTTTAGAAGCTAGTCACATACTTAGTCAACTGCCATTCTCCAAATGAGACACTGCATGAGTGTATCTTCACGAGCTATTAACACAGGTGACGGGGCTTGGGTAGCCACCTACACACAGTAAGCAACTATTAAGCGCCTACTGGGAATGGGTTTTGGAACCCAGAGCAGACTTCCTGATCTCTCCAAAGCAGCATGAAGAAACTTTCTTGAAAATATTGCAAAAAATGTGCAAAAAACAATAAGATCCATAAAACCCCCAAACAATGTATAATCTAAATACACCGACAGGCACAATTCACTGTTATATTAGATGTTCAGCCACCAGTAGGAGACACGGTTTGGTTAATGTATTTCTTATTTCCATCTGTCCATCTGAGGTGCCCATGGCTCATCACAGAACCACGTCTTCTGCTCCCCGCGGCCTTCACACCCTGTTACAGTGGATGCATCAGCTCAGGAGAGGGCAGCACTATGGAGCTTCTCCTGAAGCCTGGAAAACACCCGTCTCTCTTTTGCACATCTAACTATGAACTGTTAAATAAGTGCGTGGCACTAAGAAACATGCCTTTGAGAAACGAGAGGAATTAGAAGGGAAAATGATGTTTCCTAGTTTGCTTTTCTAATATGACTTTATCTGGATTCAAGATGATAAAACTAAGAATGCAACTGACCCCTTGTCATCTTGACACAGAAATATCACTATTAAGCCAGGAACCTTTCCTTTCTGAGTTATTCCCAAGATCTCATGCTAATATCAGTATTCCAAGATAAAACAAAATGTAACTTTTAAAAGTCCCAGAGTCTTAAAACATAATACCAAAGACTTAAAAAATTCAATCCCTTTAAAATATACAACATTTCTTTAAAAGTTAAAAGTCTCCAGGTGTTGGTGGTGCATGCGTTTAATCCTAGCACTCAGGAGACAGAGGCAGGCAGAACCCTGTGAGTTCAAGACCAGCCTGGTTTACCGAGCGAGTTCCAGGACAGGCTCCAAAACAATACAGATAAACCTGTTGGGGAAGTCCTGTGTATATGCCAATAAAGCACTGTTGGCCAATAGGGAACTAAGATAGGTGGGACTAGGAGTCCAGGAGGACTCTGGGAAGGAGAAACACAGAGAGTCAAGATGTAACGCCATGGGGTAGGAAGCCCGGGAAGTTCTCCGGTAAGAGAAATACTTAGATTAACAATTATGGGGTAATTACTTAAGTCAGAGGTAGCCAGTAAGAAACAAGCAAGGCCAACAGCTTCATAATTAATACAGTGTCTTGTGTGTTTATTTGGTGACTACAACGCGGCAGAGCCCAGGAGACTGGCGGGGGATAAACCAAAGCGGCAGCAAGGAAAAGGCTTCTCTTTACAAAAGAAACCCTGTCTCGGAAAAAAAAAAACAGTTAAAAGTCTCCCAACTGTATGATCCTACAAATCAAAATAAAAAGAATCTCTTTACAACTTCTTATTCTAAGAGGAAAGAAACAGGAAACAGTCACAAATGAAGAAAAGCAAAACTCACCTGAGCTCCCCTGGTCAATTTCTGAAACCTGCAACACATACAGATTGTCTTCTAGGCTCAGGCTAGCTCCATGCCACACCTGCTAGTGTCCTTGGTGGTTATCCTATGGTACTGCTATCTCTAATATTTTGGGGTCTTAAAAAGCTTCATCTTCACCAATGGCCTCCAGGCCTCCCTTCAGGGACTCAACCTTGTCACATGGCACCAAACCTTCCTGTTCTCCATGACCTCTTTGACCCTGCATATCTAATGGTGCCAAAAACATTAAGTACCACCCGGGAGACTCCCACACATCACCAAGTTTGACTGCCAGCAAGAGATGTAGCGTTGGTCTTCTCTAAACCATAGCTTCTGTGTTTTGACAATGGGAAATCCTCCCAGAGGATTTCAACTCCATGATGCTGGTCTTTTCTTAGTCACCAATAATTTCCCAAGTACAGTTTAATAGATTCAACTGTCCCAGTGTAATGAAGGTCTCCCTTTAATCATGCTAGGGTTTTGTCAGTCACAGCCAGTTCCTCACTCCAGCTGACTCTTAATTGAAAACAGCTCATAAATGGCTCTCTCTGATAGACTCCTTGCTTCCCACTGAAACTCCACAAACCAGGCCCCCATTATTTGCATTGCCCTCAACATTCTCATCTTCCAAGCTTTTACAGACCTGCCCATTAAGCTCAGAATACTTAACAGCTTTTCCAGCCCAAAGTTCTAAATGGCACCCCAGTTCTCCAAACACAACATAGTTGGGACTGTCATGGTTATATCATACCTTCCTGGTACCAATTTGTCTCTTAGTTCACATTCTATTGCTGTGATAAAGACCTTGACCAAAAGCAACTTAAGACATACAGGATTTATTTCACCTCACAGGTTGCAGTCCATCTTAAGGGAAGTCGGGGCAGGAACTCAAGACAAAAATTGAAGCAGAGTCGATAGAGGACTGCTGCTCAGTGGCTTTCTCCTCATGGATCTCTCAGTTTGTGTCTTCATACAACCCAGGACTGTCTGTCAAGGACTTGCACCACCCACAGTGGGCTTGGCAGATCCCAAATCAATCATGAATTAAGAAAATGTCCAACAGTCATGTCTAAAGGTCAATCTGATGGAGATATTATCCTAATTAAGGTTCTGTCTTCCCAGATGACTCTAGTTTCTGTCAAGTTGACAAAACAACTGAACAGAACAGGTGTGCTAGAATAGACAGGTGAATACTGGAAACATTCTTTGGTAGAAAATGTCTTTAACACATCATGTTCATGGATTGGTAGAATTAACATTCTGAAAATGACCATCCTCCCCAAAGCTATTTAAAGATTCACTGCAGTTCCAATCAAAAGCCCTATCTCGTTATCTTCAGAAATAGGGAAAAAACTATTGCAAAATTCATGTGAAACCACAAAAGACCCTGGATAGCAGAAACAGTTCTGAGTAAAAGTAACAGATCTGGAGATATTGCCATTCCAACTCTTAAAATACATGACAGAAAAACAGTAGTTAAAACAATATGGTACTTGTGCAAAAACAGACCAAGTATACCAAAATCAAAGGCTATAATATGTAACTCCAGAAACTTAATACTTGACAAAGGATGCCAAAACACAAGCCAGAGAAAAGAAAGCATCTTTCTTTCTTTTCTGGGAATGGTTCTGGGAAAATTGAATGTCCATGTGGAGAAAGAATGAAATTAGACTCTATTTTGTCTGTCTGTCTGTCTGTCTGTCTATGCTCTTACACACAAACTAACTCCAAATGGACCAAAGGCCTAAACTTAGAACCTGAATCACTGGAACTGCTAGAAGAAAACTTAGGCATGATCCTACTTGATATAGGACTTTCTGAGTGAGACTCCATTTGCTCAAGATTTATGATGGGCAGTTGCCAAGTGGGACTTCATGAAACTAAAATGCTTATAATCAGCTACAAAACTATGAAACAGTTGAAGAAGTCACAGAATGGGAGAGAATTATTGCCTGCTATGTGTCTGAGAGGGTTAATATTAAGAATATGCAAATAACTCAAAATCTGAAGTCAACAACAACAACAAACTGACAAAATCAAACAAATAAAAACAAATGACCCTTTAAATACTGGGCCTGGTATATGAACAGAGAACTCTCAAAAGGAAAAAATAGCTAAGAAATAAATGTATATATAAAAAGTTCATCATCCGCAGCAATTAATCAATTAAGTTAATTAATTAAAATAGTAACCCAAGGAACTTAGAGATTTCCTCTTCTCCTAATCAGAATGGCAAAGATCAATGGATCAACCAGCAAACAGGCTGGAGGGGATGTGGGGTAAAGTGAACCCTCATTCACTATTGCTGTGGTTGTAAACCTGTGAAGCCACTGTGGAAATCAATATGTATGGAGAAATCTCAAAGAACTGAAAATAGATCTACCATATGTCCCACCTATGCCACTTCTCAGAATGTTTCCAAAGGACCCGACTTCCCATTCCACAGATGTTTGCTTAATGATATTTATGGCTTCTTAGCTATTGACAATAGCTAAGAAATAGAAATGGCCTAATACCCTGTGACAGATTAATGGATAATAACAATAGGATACATGTACATGCTATGGAATACTATTCAGTTTTGAAGAAGAGTGAGTGCATGAAATTGGCAGATAAATGGACAGAACCAGAATAGATTGTATTGTAAGAGTTATCCACACCCAAAAAGAAATGCACATGGCTGCATGGCATATTCTTTCTTATTGGAGGCCCCTAGTTGCAAATCCTCAGATATATAGCCTATAGCAACTACAGAAACCAGGAAAAGAAAACTTAACTAGTGTCAGGATGGGAGGGTGATGACGGAGAGGAATAAGGAGGGGAGTAGCAGAATACAAATAGTGTGATAAGAAGAATGGAATAGTGGGACTCCTAAGAGAGGGAAGGGGAGGTAAATACAGAAGAAAGTGGGAGGGAAGTGAGGGGGACTAGCATGGAGCTAATAATCTGATAGGGCAAATAGGGAAAGAGGAGCTCCTTCGGGAAGGGGGGAGTGAGGTAGATAAAATAGCAATATGGATGTGTGAAAAAGCCTCAAGGAATCCCACTATTAACTGTTTACTCAAATAAACAACAACAAAACCCTAAAACAACAACAGCCTATAAGGCACACAATTTGGTGTGTCAATGTATATATAGTTTTAATAAACTTTTCTCATCTTGACAGATGGCCCTCTCTCTAAGAATAAAAGACTATCTAACAAAAACCCTAATACCAGATGAGAAGCCCTCTTTTGAGCTGTTTCTCCCTGCTGTCTATGAGACTCCAAAAACCTACAGACTATTGCTGCTACCCTTGGTTACCCTCATCAGCAGATTGAAGTTAAGTCCCCATTGCTTAAGACACCATGCACTTCAGAAATAGTGCAATCCTACTCAACTTTAACATCTATAATCACATCAATGGCCAGCATGGCACAATAACCCTACAGGTATACTAGTGGTACACATACCTTGGCAGTAACCAACATCTCCCTAATTGGACTTAAACCCCACTCAACAACAGATGCTATGACTAGTCACTATTAGTTAAGTCATGGTTGTTGGAAGAGAATCTAAAACCATTGATTTGCTAAGCCAGCATAATCCCTAACAATATTTTATAAAAATGTATCTTTATATCATAGATATGTGCAATCTTCACAGCATTTGGAGACCATTACAGAAAACCACCACAACCAATCAAATGCAGAGTCATGGAGCCCACTCCCAATGGACACCTCTACAAAGCACTCCTAAAAGTGGGCAGATAGAATGTAAGAGCCAACGGATCATTGGTTATGAGATTGTGTCTCTCAGTATCATCAGAATCTGTACCCATAGGTTCTCAGCAATGACTGTTCGAGCACCAGCTAAACAATCACGACAGCAAGGAACATACCATATGGGATGGAGAAAGACCTATGAGACCTCAAAACTACACAGAGAACCACAGGTGGCCGAGTAAAGCTGGGCATGGGAGAGATAGTCGACTCCGTTTAATAATACACAAATTTGTTGTGCAGTGCCAGAAGGTCAGCCCTGCAAACATACATACAAGAAACATATGGACTGAACAGATTACATTTAGGAATATATATGCACATGCAAATACATATGTATATATGCGTGGAATGGCAATCAATGTAAAAAAGGCGCCATGAATTTGTCGGAGAGTCAGGATGGGTATTGTCTGGAGAGAGGATATTATAATATCTAAACCAACAAGAAGCTCTTGAGCAAAGCAAAGGTAATTTGTCTTCAAGGTAATTTGTGATAGTTGCCTGCTCTGTGTCACCTTGCCGAGGTCACTCTGGCATTGCCCTTGACCTCTACAAAGAAGGATTTTCAGTAGTGGGCAGACAAACAGCATAAACCAACTGAAGATCTCAGATCACAGTGTAGCAGCCAGTGAAGCAGGAACGCTGCTGTGCCCAGAGCCCACTGACTCAGGTGGCACCTTAGGAGTAAGGACCCAGGAGACATCCTCCCACGCTGCTTACTCAAGGCAGCAAGGACTACAACAGAGGGAGTAGCTCCAAGAAGAGCGGTTTACTACAAAGTTGCTCAGAACGCTTTGTTAGAGACTTGGTCCTCTTCTCCCAGACAACATGGGATGGCTCCTTAACAAGCCCCGGGAATTTGAAGGATTGTGGACTTCCATAGTTTACTTCTCATCTCAAGGCAGAACATAGGAGTAGTGGTGACCGTTCCTGAATGGTGGTCCTTGATCGACGTTCATTCGTAGTCACTGGCTAGAGTTAAAAGTGGAGACGGCCTATTCTAGAAAGCCCTGAATGAGCTCATTGGTTATAGTATCTCATACATGCCCTGAGATAAAGGATGACGTGATTAAAAAATGGTGGGCAGCCGGGCGGTGGTGGCGCACGCCTTTAATCCCAGCACTCGGGAGGCAGAGGCAGGCGGATCTCTGTGAGTTCGAGGCCGGGCTGGACTGATAGCCTCCAAAACAATACAGAGAAACCCTGTCTCATAAAAACCAAAAAAAAAAAAAAAGAAAAGAAAAGAAAAGAAAATGGTGGGCATGGGAAAGTAGGAGCCGACTTAAGCTCACAGTGATTCCCCACCATGCTTGAGCTCTGTTTTCGCTTTCCGTCCATAAACTAGGCGTGTGCGTCTGTTAGGGGGCGAACCGGGCTGCGCTTCTCTGCAGACTGACAGGAAATGCACGTGCAGAAGTAAGCACAGGTGTCGTTCTTTAACCGCTTTGGGGCACTATGCCTGGATCAGCCAATCAGGAGAGCGGGACACAAGCAGGGGCCAGCTACGTGGCCGCAGCCTGGCCGTACATGCTAACTCTGAGATTTCCTAACAATGGCTTCACTCCCCAGTTAGTTACTCTGAAAATTCTGAAAGCCAGCCAACTTTCTCAGACATCAGTGACATCACTGCAATAGCAGTGTTACTTTCGTAGCAACCCCTCAAGCGTCGACCCTGTTACCCATGACACAGATACCAAGCATAGGACATCGCTATATATTTTAAATTTTTCAACCAAAATGGCTTGCCGGAGCAGAGCTGTGCTCACAGAAATGCATGCACATCCTAACGGATGATTCTTTCTTCCTTTCCATCGTCCTTCTCTGAGACTAGCAGTCGTTGTGACGGTGGTCCCCACAGGCACTTTGTGTGTGTGTGTTCTTCTATTTCGCTTAGGTCCCAGCACTGTCCTTGGCCAAAGACAATGTAGCCAGATGGCCTCTCCTTTTGCAGGAAGGAGAGTTAGGCCACCAGGGTAATTTGTTAGAATGAAATGACTGATGGTTGCGAGGCGGGGTGGGACAAATGTTTCCTACACTTGGTTACACATCAGTGGAAAGCGTGGTCTCTGTTTCTAGCACTGAGCTCGTTATTAAGTCCCCGGGGTGGTGAGGGCTGACCCGGAGCTCCTGACACTTTACTTGGCTCCACCATACACCATATACCATACAGAGAAACAAAACAGAAAAAAAATGAACAGTGTAGCTGGAGATTATCCATTTTTACTTCACATCACACACACACACACACACACCAACATGCAATGCATGCACAGAGCCAATCAACAGCAAAAAAAAAATGCCCCATGAACACTTTGGATAAATTAAAAAGAGAACAAGTTAAGAATAAAGGACAAAATCTATCAAGAATTAGAAAGGCAAAACCATGTTTCTCCTCCATAATCTAAGGTGTGGTTCAACCTCTCCCATCCGTTCCCATCACATTAATTATTATTAATAATTAATTAAATTCTTTCTGAAAAGGCACACGCAAGAACAGAACAAGAGCACAGTCATCACCCAGTGGGGGTTCTGGCCAGGTCTTTATGCAGTTGCTTAAGAGTCCTCTAGGCACACGGACTCTTCCTCGCTCAGATTCTGTATCCACTCTCTCCAAACCTCTCCATAAACAGAGAGCCTGTGTTGCTGAGTCTGGTTTTAAAGTTTTCCAAAGGCAAACACAGTGTGAGAATGGCTGGTAGAGCTGTGAAAACAGAAGGATAGACAAGCAGCCTCTTCTTGTCTGGTTTCTTTCCTATGTGCTTGGATTTGGTTGCGCGAAAAGCTGACAGTGTCATACAACAAGAACATCTGCTCCACTATGTTCATAGCAGCATTATCTGTGATAGCCAGAACCTGAAAGCAACGTAGATGCCCCTCAGCAAAAGAGTGGATAGAGAAAATGTGGTACATTTACACAATGGAGTACTATTCAGTAGAAAAAAAAACAAAATGGAATCTTGAAATTTGCAGGCAAATGGATGGCACTAGTAGAAACCATCCTGAGTGAGGTAACCCAGTCACAAAAAGAGAAACATGGTATGTACTCACTCACTTACGGATGTTAGACATGAATCAGGGGAGTGCCAGCATACAATCCCACTGCCAGAGAGTCTGGGAAATAGAACCTTCATTCAGTGGTTGATGGAAGCAGAGGCAGACTCCCACGGCTAAGCACTGAACTGAACTCCTAGAATCCAGTGTCAGAAAGGGAGAACTGATGGGCAAAGGAGTTAAGACTGGGCTGGTTTAACCCACAGAAACAGTTGACCTGAACAAGGGGGAGCTCTTGGACTCCAGATAATGGCTGTGTGGAAAGCATGGGACTGACCCAGACCCCCTGAATGTGGGTGTCAGTGAGGAGGCCTAGATAATCTATGGGACCTTGGGTTGTATTTATCCCTGGCATACAAATAGACTTTGAGTGCCCATGCCACAATATGGGAGGTTCTCTCAGCCGGGACTCTTGGGGAAGGGCCTAGACCCTGCCCTGGATGAAATTACAGTCACTGGAGATCCACCATGGAGGGCCTCACCCTCCCTGGGGATCGGAGTGGAGATTGGGTGGGGGACTGGGGGTCCTGGTGGAGAGGACGGGGGAGAAGGGGAAGAAAAGGGAGCTGGGATTGACATGAGAAACAAGCTTGTCTCTAACCTAAATAAACAAATTAAAAAATAAATTAAATATCAAAAAAGAAAAGCTGACGGTGTCTGAGTACTGTAACTCAAGGGACATGTATGACAGACAACTGTGGCTGTTGCCACCTGCCAAAGGTCTGGTGAATTTTCAAATTGACCTTCATCTTTGCTTCATGGAATATGAGAAACACGGTTTTGTTTTCTGCTTTGGTTAATTCTACAATATTTGACTTTGATGGACCAAGTGTCTCAGTAATGCCATGACCCAGTGATTCCTTCTGGTCATCGGTTTTGCGGAGAGCACAGCTGATGCCACAGACATTTCTCCTTTTTCTTAATCATAGTCCATGGAGGGAGGGACAGGAGAGAGAAAGGGGAGAGAGTGACATATTAGCACCCTTAATTTGAGCAAACAACAACTGGTTCTTTAAGTCAGGAATCTTTTTGTCACCCATCAAAACCCCTTGACGCCTCTACCCCACCACACGGACTTACATCAGGAGAAAACACCATTTAAGTTGCCCCATGATGGAGAGAATCTGAGTGAGAGATACTCCTTACAGGCTCCTACAGTAGACAGCGATGTCAGTGATATACAGAGGGGGTGAGAGTGACTAACACTGGCAGTTTCTATGCTGTGGTTGGACTCCCCCATGCGGACTGCACAGCTGTGGTGGACTACACATGATCTTGTAGAGAAAACAAGCAACCTTCACTAAGCCTTTCCCTATGGCCTCAGTTTACTCAGTTTTATTCAACAAGGCTCATGGGCCTGTCTAAGGGGGATTGCAGGCATCCAGGCACCAGGATTCCTCTGAGCCATGCCGTCCATAAGGATCTGAGTATGTCAGCTCACTGAAGCCGGAATGAACTATCAGATAGGTATTCACATCTACAGGGATGGCGTGACAGGGGCAGAAAGAGGCCAGGAATGATCAGAGCATCAGTTCTGAGTGGGGTAGACAAACAGAGACAATGGCTCAGCCTGCATCTCCCACAACTCAGGTTAGACTAGCGTGACTCTTAATAGGAAACCCAAGGAGAATCTTGGACCTCATGCACAGGGCCAGGGAACTCTGCCACATCTCTGAAATGTGCTCAAACATTTGGCCAGCTGTCCCAATGCAAATGAACTTGAGAATCTGAGTAGATTCCCTGGGACTTTGGACTCTGCTTGTATGGCATGTGGGTGAACATTCTGCTTGAAAGACAGTCTACCTCATGGAAGGAATTTGTGCCTTTCTTCACACTTGGGTATTTACTTCCTAGGATACAGGGCCACTGTTAATGTGAGGTATCAACTGCTCTTTGGTGCTTAACTCCTCTATTGTAGAAGAAGAGTTTTCAAAGAGCACCTCTTCTCTCTTTCCCAGGTCAGAGAGCATGGAAGGGAAGCCCCTCACTTGCTGGGAAACACAACCTGTCTGTCTGATGACCCACCTCACTGAGTACTAAGCACTTAGTTTGGACCACAAACCCTCTGATATGACTTGAGAAACATCTCCTAAGAAGCATTCCTGAACATGACAGCATCATCTCTCAAGAATGAAAGACTCAAGAGTTCCAGGGCCACGGAAGGTTTTTCCCAAGCTTCTAGAAAACTTCTGAGGCCAGGCAATGTGTGGCACACTCTGATTCCTGCAAGCAGGTCCTGTGATGACATTGCATGAATGAATCTTAAGTTGAGAGGCTTCCAAGTACTCTAAAAAAGCAAGGGTAGAACTATCCAAGACTGCTGGTGCCACAGATGCCATACATGGAGCTGTAGGGGTTTGTGTTTTTCCTGCTGTATTAAATCTTGCTTTTATCTGATCACTCCTTACTACGTCCGATTCTTCCCTGTGGGTCTGGAAACGTTTACTCTGTGCCACTGTATATTGGAAGTGTGTCACTTTTCATTTTATCAGAGCTCATGGCTTCATTTGTGTGAGTCTCGGAAGAGACATCGGACTTTCAAACATTGTGGGAACTGTGAAACACTATGGAGACTTTGAAATAGGATTGGATGCCTGTTGCATTGTAAGTCGGCTATGAGCTTACAAGGATCAGAGATGGAAGGCTGTGATTGAAAAGGGGTGCGTGTGTGTCAAATTGGAAAAGGGTGGACTGACGCTGGTTAACTCTGACTGTCAACTTCACAGGACTTGGAAGAAGCTAGGAGATAAGCCTTTTTGTGTGTGTGTGGCTGTATTTCCAGACAGTTTCAACTAAGCTAGCAAGACTGACACTGAATATGAGCAGCACCGTTCAATAGGCTGGGTCCTGTGTGACTACTCCCACCAGTAGGCTGGGTCCCGTGTGACCACTCCCATCAATAGGGAGTAACGTGGGAAAGTTAGACTTAAGAACTGATGTTAAAATAAGCTACATGACTTGTTTGATGACAGCTGTGTCAGTCTTCTCAGACAGTTCGCTCACGACATGACAGCCTAAGTGAGGCACAGGCTACAGAGGAACTCAAATATTGTTATTTGATGGGGACACACGCCAGCATTGTGCGGTGATGAGTCAGCTCGTGCCCAGGCTGCCTGTCTTTCAGGAGAGTCTGCAAAGGTAACTCATATGTGGATGAGTGGTACAAGGCTCTGCTTTCTGAGATTTCTTAATCACAAGCCTTTTCCTAGTATATTAAAACATCTCCATGCCTACATGTTAATTTCCTATCAAGATGATAACGTTTTTTTTACACAGATGAATAAAACATAGTGTTAAAACTGATTTCACTTGTCCCTAACATGTAAAACCTCAAAGCAAACGTGTGGCATGCAGTTTGTCTTTAAGGGTAGCACTGGCCTGAGAGATTGTGAAAGAATTAGAAATGTGCATCTCAACACGAGGAATTAGAAGCCATGACACTACTCAGTGAGTGAATGGAGAACACCCGGCTGGCAGAGTGTGGAAGAGGGAACCCAGTTCTTGAGCTTAAAATGTTGTATTTCTGCACTGAATAGTCCTAAATTTGTTGCCAATTAAAAAAATATTGAAAGTATTTCTAGAAAAACTCAGGACATCGTATTCTGTGAAAATTGAATTGGCCTGGCAAAATACTTTTAATCTTAACTTTGTCAACTTTGGAAATTATTATATAATTACATCATTTCCATGTTCCTCCATCTCTATACCCATCCTTGCTCTCTCCCAAATTCCTGACCTCTTTTTTCTTTTTTTTAATATTCTTTTTTTATTTAAATTAAAAACAAGCTTGCTTCACATGGCAATCCAAGCTCTCTTTTTTCTTTAATTGTTGTTAAATACACATTTCAGAATATATGTGTATATGTGTTTATATATACATAAATTTATATGTACATATACTTATGTACATTCCTGTATGTGTTAACACAAGCTAATCAGTCCGCATAATGTTACTTGTAGGTCTTCAGGGCTGACCATTTGGTGTTGGACAAACAGTTGGTGTTCTCATCTCTGCAAAAGACTATTTCTTCCCTCTTAGCAACCTTGGGTGCCTCTTGGGACTTCTCCATGAATGTTAGCATGTCCGTTGGCCTCACCTTTGTCCAGCTCATATTTAGGAAGTCATGTGGGTGAGACTTTATGGATAGAGCCCATGACATTCCTAGGAGACACAACCTCACAGTTTTTGCTGGAATTGGCTGACATTGGAGAACAACTGCCTCAAAGTTGTAATCTGAAGTCAGTCACAGCCCCCACTACTCCCTGATGTCTCCTGGAGGCTGGCATGGAATGCTGACTGACATTTGCTACTTTAGAGCATATGTATCTTCTTCTTACGGGTGAAAACAAAGCATATGTAACAAACAGAGGGTTTTGATGAATGCAAATGTTACAGGGGGAGGAATTAATTCCTGGCCTGCAATTCCTTCCTCTACAGAAATTTCTCATAACTGCGCAGAGCGGTGCACCTGGTATGACTAACCAGATACCATTTCCTACCCGGTGTGCAGTTTCCCTATCAAATGGGATTTCATATGTGCAGCATCAGCTATCTCTTTTTTCTAGAGGCTGACCTTTCATAATCTTGATGGTGTCCTTTGAGGTGTGACCGTTTTCAACACAACGGCACCCGCTTTGTCTATTTTTTCCTTTGTTGTTCATATTTCTGGCTCCAGAGCCAAGCCACCATGAGCTAACCCACAATCACAAGGAACCACATTCATTTTCCTCCAAAGGTTGCATAGGTCAGTTTTGACTGCAGTTCCCTTCCTTGGCAGATACATATGCCAGCATCTCAATGTTGTCGGTGGAAAAGGCCATCATGCCTCACTGAATTATTATGATACCTTTATCAAACATTAATTGACCATGACCATATTTTCTAAATTTCAGAATTCTCAGTTATATTTCATGGTATGTGTATCTTTCTGACAATAGCAATGCAGTCTTGGTTTTGTAGGTGCGTTAGTGGGTTTGAAATCACATGCATGAGGCATGTAAATTTGTTCTTTGACAAAGAATATTTTGGCCATTCTGGAGCTTTTGCAAACGTTTTGAAGAGTTTATCACTAACTTGTCAATTTGGGGTCCAAAATCTAGCGGGGGTTTTCATAAGGTTTGTATTAACTTTTTGAAGAGCATTATTATCTTAATAAAATTAAAGAGTTTTGTTCACTAATAGGATGCCTTCCCATTTATTTAGCCTGTGTTTCTTTAGATTCAATCAACTATTCTACCTTGGTTTGCACTTCCCAGTCACTGAAGACCACACACGAGTGGGCTTAGGGATTTCATTCAACATAAATTCTAGGGTAGGCCAACGAGCTTGTTGCACAATGGGCTGATTTTGGTAGCTTAATTATCTAAGAGCAACTTTCTCACCAGTCTGTGACCTGACAGACATGAAAGGGTTTTCTACTAGGCATTGGTATTATAGCTGGTATATGCCCGTAGGCGCAGCATTGAGAAGCTGAGGGAGATGAGTTCAAGGCATACTTGGCCTACACAGAGAATCTGTCTCTAGGAAAGAAAAACAACAGTGCTCTGAATGTCCATATTAGTAGGTCTTCATGAATATCCATAGGTAGGTCTTCATGATTACACAAGTATATATGTTGTTCCTCAGAGTCAAATGTCTAACTACACAACATCTAGTTCTCCTAGTATGATTTTAGTTTTGGAAGAAACTTCTAAATTCTTTTCTATTCCTGCCAGTTTAGATTCGCATCAACAGGATGTCCAGTGTCTTCTACCTTCTTACCCTCTACTCTGTATTTCAGACATTCTAATCATGTGTAGTGACAGTTCTTCCTGATTCCAACATGTGTTTACTGACTTTAATGATGTGTGACTTCGGTAGGTGCTTCTTTTCCCTCTGAATATCACCTTTGGCTGAACGACTATTTATGTTTGTTTCATTTTTAAATTGTGGTTAAAAAATGCACAGAGGATCAATGAGACAAATAATCAGTGGATTAAAGGAACTCATGTAAAGGGAAGAGAGAACTGACTCCACACACTTGCTGTTGCTTCCCTCTGTACTCATCACACACACACACACACACACACACACACGCACACACACGCACGCACACACACACACATGCACACACACACACACATGCACACACACACACACACACACACACACACACATGCCCAATATTTCTTATGATGGCGAGGCAAACTTATTTCTACCTTAGGATACTGTGAAAGCAATACACAATTTTAAAACACCTTTCTGAACATATGGGACTTCATGAGGCTGTTGTTTCCACATGGGTCTCTCTGGTGACTCTGAGCAGCATCCAAAGCAGACAACCAACCCTGTAATCACTGAGGGTGCAAAATAGGCACCGAAGAAAACTTTGTTTCTCGGTTGCGGCTCTCAGTGCATCGGCTGCATTCAATAAATCTGCAATTTAGGGTGTTCTCAACCTAACAATGCCTCCATCTGGACGTGTTCCCACTGTAAGTTGCAAAGCACTTGCACATTGTTGCTGGGGCACATCAGCTCCACCAGCATTTCAAAGGCCACGCAATATCTAGAAATTAAAGCACAAAAGTACATTGGTGGTAATATATCATGATCAGTCAGTCAAGCAGATAGAAAGGCTTTTTTTCTCATAATGTTGATATTTAACCAAGAAAACCAAAACAAAAAAGAGAAATAAACTATATTCAGAATAACTGTAAAGAGAGAATCTTTGAAGTATCAATCTACACTCATTTTGTCTCTTACCTCTTTTTTCTATGAAGAACCTCAAGACAGAGGCTATAGGGGTTGTAGTGACAGTAACTACTGCTCTTCAGAAGACCCATGTCCAATTCCCACAATCCACAAGGTGTGGCTCACAACCACCAGTAATTCCAGCTTCGTGGGTTTGCAGATAAAAACAGGAAGTCAAAACAACACTAACAGAATATTTTTTAAAAATCTTTTTTCAAATCTCCTCTTTCTAACACTATATATATATATATATGCTACTCATCTTTTACTTTCGGTGTGATCAATTTCGACAACTGTTCTATACCAGACACAGAATTAATTATGTCTAGTTTCATGAGATTATAGCAGCCTTTCTGGTATTTTATTCTAATTACTAACTAGTTCCAGAAGGGATATATATATATATATATATATATATATATATATATATATATATATATATCCTTTACATATACCAAATTACTTTATTTCTAATCTATTTTCTTTCTAGAAACAGAGCAAATGTCAGGCACAGATAATCCTGTTCTGGAATGGAAGACTTAGAAGATTTCGCAAAATAGTTAAAGAACTTTAGAAAGCATGAGGGTGTGAGGGAAACTGGCAGTGGAAGAAACAGGATTGTAAGACGATGCCTGAGATGGAGCACTTGGAGCCCTGCCATCTCTGCTGGCCTGTGAGCCTGGAGGATCCCAACCAGACAAGAAAGAAGACCAGGCCCAAGGCCGGGTCCTGGCAGAAGGTAAGACCGCAGAGACGCAAAGCCCTCAGCTGGGGGTGTCTTGAAGACTCTAAAAGGAGACTCCTATCCATCCTTGCCTATGAAGGAATGCAAGAGGAAAAGTGGTTTTTTTAACTTGCAGATTTAGATTCTCGAGCTTGAAATTGCAAGAATGTATAGGCTTAAGTTCACACCATATGTATAACCCAGCTTCTCTGGATTAAACTTTAAAGTGATAGAAAAAGCGAACCACTAACTAATGTCCAACATGTATGACTCACAATGACATACTGAGTAACAGAGACCAGACACTGACTATGGAATTATGGACCAGGCACCTAACTTACAGTGATACAAACCAGATCCATAATTACCTCGGGAGGGAAGGGGAATCACTTGCAAAGATGTGAAGATGGGTGCAAATTTAATTAGTTCAATGCATGCTTAGAAAGCATATGGCATCAATAAATTCACAAAGAAATTCCTGGAGGAGGTCCTAAGAAACATTAATTCAAATTAACAAGTGATTCAGCGACAAACTGCACAAATGTCTCCTGCGGAGATGAATGTTTTGAAACTCTTTCAAAAGAGAAGTCATTGAAAATTTGGTAAAGGAATCCAAAATTGAGTATGAGACTAGAAAAAGGAGCAAATGGAAAGCCTATTAGTATAAAATGATCACTTAAATTACAAACTCAATAGATGCGGTAACGGCATATCGACGTATTGCAAAGAGCAGCAGAAGCAGCCGGTCAGCGACACATACGGCTGCAGAGTATGCCACACTCCGACTTTTAAATAGAGACAACAGCTGCCCAAAGGGATCTGTATGTAACTTTACCACACTACAGGCATGCACATTCAAGCTGGACACCAGTCATTTGTGCCATCGACACATACGGTAAGTTTAGATTCAGCTAGTTAATAACTGTTCTTTACAAGAGATCATTTTCTTTACCAAGTCTAAGAGGTCAGTGAAATTCTGTGCTGCACCTTGGAGTTTTCTGAACTTAAAGTCAATTCTAAAGTGTGTCTGTCCCCAGATGTCACAGTCTGCCTGCCTAGGACTCCCTCTGACTTGCTAGGCATACTTTCTATTCGGTTTTAAAGAATGCTAATACAGTTATTTAAATGTTTGTGGGTCTTGCATACATATGTAATACTTGTGATTAATACATTTAAAATAAACCACCATAAATTCAATAGGTGCATTTCCATATTGACCTTTACTTAAAAGCTTTGTAAGTTAGCTAATGCATCTGATATTTGATATTTCCTTGTGGATGTGCTCATGCACTCGTGTTAGGAATCATCCACCTCAATCAGCATCTGTTCCAGGAGAGGTATAAGTACATCCAAAGGGAGGATCTGACCTTCTTCATTAAAAGGCAAATCTTTAAAATGCTAACCTGAAAATATGCGGCAAAAGACTGCAAAAAATAAGGACAGCTCATTAGTATCAGTCTCCTTGCGTGTGTGTGTGTGTGTGTGTGTGTGTGTGTGTGTGTGTGAATGCACCATCAACCTCTGAGTCCTTCAGTACCATCCTCAGTAACAGAGTCACTCGCTCCTCCATCCAAGTTACCCGCTCTGCAATGTTCTGTGCAAGGAAGTCTAGAGTAAAACCACCCCGGTGGCCAAAGACACAACCATTATGGTTTTCTCTGGTTGCCTAGTAAAACAGCAGAGTCACCAACAATAGGGCCATACATTGGAAACCCGATGCGGCCCAGCCAGATCCTGCCCCACCCAGAGCTCCCAACCAGGTAGGAAGCCCCTGGGTACTCACAGCTGGAGAAAGTCAAGGGGCAGGCGTGCGCGTCCATGGGGAAGTTGTGCAGCTGCAGCTGGCACTCTGCGTTGATGGTGAGCCTAGGAAAAAGACCAGTGTCAGCAGCGTGAGCATGGCCAAGGCCTCCAAGACAGGTAAGACGTCACACAGCAGGTGCTCGCCCACACGAGGTGCATCGCGTGTAAAGCCAGGACACGCTGACCCCCTCACTCTGGTTCACTAAGTGTAGCCCTCCGGATTGCTCTCTTACTGTGCTAATCCTTTTTGTTTTTAACTATTAGTAGCAGAGGGAATTCTAGGAAAACTCCAGCCATGCCTAGAAACATAAGCCAAGTCACAGCGGGGGGAGAAAAATCCAGCTGTCGTTTTTCTAATCCACTATTTCAATTTGTTTGAGGAAAATCCTTCCACTTGAAACTGGTGTGTTGGATCACAGAGGTATTAGGTCATATCCGTCCATGGAATGCATCCTTGGGAACCTCCCACTGTTGCCCCAGGCAGGCGGAAATGGTATCACGTGAGCACATTTCATGTTCTCTGTGTGTCAACATTCTTATCGTGGATCTAGGACCAGCCCGGCTCAGTACTGTTCTGAGGATCAGCTCCTCTTCTGAGGTCTCTTCCCTCGCCCTTTGCGACTGATGAGAAGCCTGCAGTAATTTCTGTCCATTGCATCCCCAAACGTCCCTGCTGTGACTGACTCTTCGTTGTTCTTTCTGTCAGTCCCTGTCTGGAAACTCCTTCCCTTGGACGTTCCCTTTTGATTTCAGTATGTGTCTACTGTGGAAACTTTAGCTGTAGGGATCACATTTTTCTCCTCGGTGCCATGATCACTCATGAATAACATCTCTATAATGAATATGGAATGAAGGATCATGTTGGAAGCTATGAGGAAGAGATGCTTTAAGGGAGCCTGGGGAGAGCAGTGTGCCTCAAAGGAAGTTGTTTTTCCTTAATTTATGGTCAATCTGAGATGCCTTTTAGCCCAGTAAAGGAGACACAGGCAGATGCCTAGGTATCTAAAACCTGAAATGGTGTAGGTAAACTGATCACCTGCTTGAGGCCCCTTAATCTTTTCCCTTTTCTTTTAAAGAGGCAGACTTTTCACATGGGGTTCTGAGTTCTATGGTGAGGCCTCTTTTAAGGGCCCCTTTTCCTAGCTCCTGTGATGTAACTTGCAAAATAATTAACGTATTTTTCTAGACAAAGGTAGTACCATGTTTGGAAGCCAATGTCCTGGGAAGTTCACATAGACATTCAAAGTAATACTACCTTAGATTCCATTAATAAAAAGTCCACTTATGTACTCTGATGGTCCCCCGTGGAGGGCCTTACTATCCCTGGGGAGTGGGTGTGGGGTCGATTGGGGGAATCTGTGGGGAGCATGGGAGGATGGGAGGGTGAGGAAATGGGAGGATTGATATGCAAATAAGAGTGCTTCTAAAATAAAAAAAAATACTTTTAACAAAAAAATTGAGCTATACTGCATCTTACCTTAATGTGTAAAGGATTTTCCCATCATTCCAGATTCTGAGGAGCTGGTTAGGTGTGGTGATCCAATGAGCCTCCGCTGTCTTAGAGTTTCTGAAGATGGTGTCTGGGATCCATATCAAGCCAACCATGTTGCTATTCAGAGTAAGTATTTTCATTGTGCTGTTGAATCGAAGGCGGCTGTCTGTCCAGGTCTGAGCAAAAAATATATCAATTTGGTATTCCTGAAACAGAGAAAAAGACACTTCCCCTTAATCTGTGGTCAAACTGTAGAGCCTTTCAGCCTGAGAAAGGAGACAGGCAGGTGCATTGTGACCTGAAACCCATGAGACGTGAACTGGTCACCTTTGTCCTGTTTCTGAGTCCTCTCCCCCTTGTAAGGACACATCCCTTTCACAGGGCTTCAACGATTTAAGGAGACTGAACTTTAATATACTTTGCTGTCTTTGTCAAAAGTCTAGTTTTCCTCTGCGTTCCCATAACCAACCCTCCCACCCTCCCTTTGTGAGTAGCAGTTTATCAATGTATTCGCATGCAACGAACACTAATTGATATTACCAGCAGACAGCTTGGTGGGATCTCATGCAATATTTTGCTAACTTTAAGTTGTAATAAGAATACACGATCCCATGGGGCTTGAAGAGCAAGCAGTACACACTTCAGGGCGTGGTGTAGAACCTAAACTAACCTAAACTTGGACACCTTGCATGATAACTTGGAGCTGATGTTGTATGCACTGACAGAAACAATGTTCCCTTCCTAAATGTGTAAAAAAAAAAGGAAAAGGAAATGATGGACAAGAAATCTGGATGCTGAGCATGGGGAGCCAATAATTTATAAATACTAGCTCTTGAAGTAACACACCATTATTCGACAGTCTTCCCAAATAACACAGCCTTAGGAGGACAAAGTACAAGAAATGAAAAGCACCAAACTGTAGTGTAAAGGCACCCAAGGCAAGCTTGATGTTAACCATAGGTTGGAGGTGGTGGTGGTCAGGGTCACGCAGGCAAGGATCCAGTGTCAGAAGCTGTTGTTCCAGAGTTCACAGGCCCACTATGACTTTGCTGTGGTGATCAGAGGACTGGGCCGGGGCTGAGAACACCACAGAACACAAGGAGTGTCTCTGACCCGCCCATCTAACCACACTGTGAAGAGCCACCTCGGCCTTGGGAATAGTGGCGTTACGAGCTGATCTCAGAAGTTTGATCATTCATAGTTACCACTATGCATTAGATGTTATATGATTTCAATGCTTTTACAGAGCATGTACTCAGCAGCTTCCAGGGAACCAGGTAATACTCATTTCAATTGAGCTTCCAGGAAAAGAAGGCCCCGGGGGTTCAGCTGGTGGTCTGTTAACTAATGTTTTCCTTACCACTTCTCTGTTACACTGGCCACGCTAAGCCCTGTAGCCCTCAGAGAAACAGCACTTGAATGCAGGAAAGGTCACGGTCATCAGGGAGCATGTTTTCCAGTCAAATAAGACAAATCTCAAGGTCAAAAATAGTGTGTTTTAGGGTCACAATACCATGCATGCACGCGCGTGTGCCCGTGCACACACACACACACACACACACACACACACACACGTTTGGATTCCATTCAGAGGAACCCCAAAGCATGTTTGTATGAATTCCTTGAAAGTTCACATGTTGGAAATTTCCATTAGAGAGTCTAGTGTCTGGAATATAATTGGAATTATATGAGGTCTTGAAGGTAAGGCCCCTATCCTGGAGTCCACAGCTTTTCAAGAAGAGGAAGATGGATCAGTGAAACAACTCAGCAGGAAAGGCTTTCACCAGGCAAGACTGAAGGTTTAAGATTGAGCCCAAGGAACCCATGATGTAAGGAGAGCTTGGATACCTGAAAGTTGTATTGTGACCTCCACAGGCACAATGTGCCCCATGTGGGCCCACATTTATGTGCAGTGAGGGGTAGAGACAGATGGGGGAGGGAGGCGGGAAAGGACCACTACGGAGAGAGAGAAGGGGGAGGCGATATAAAATGAACAAAAATGTAACATATATATATATACATACATACATACATACATACATACATACATTCCAGAAATTGGTAATTAAAAGAAGAGAGACTGAAGGCAGCAGTCTGTGCCCCTCCCACCAATTGGGTCACGATTCAACAATAAGACACCATGCCCTTGGGCATCCAACTTCCAGAAATGTGGCACGAGAAAACATCTATTTTTCACGTATAACACAGTTTGTGGTATGACAATCTAGAAACAGGAAACAAGGCAGAGAAGTGTCTAGGCTTTCACCTTCAGAGAAGGAGGAGTTCACAGCACAGAGGCTGAGTTTTATGTCAGCTCTTGAGCAGCCATGAGGAAAATTGACCAGGAAACTTCCACAGAAGACTCAATTCAATGTCACCTCACAACCTATAAGGGTTGTGATACCCCAACAAACTGATGGTCCTTCTCAAAAGTCTCTGTGTTTCCCATACATCTTCCAAACGTTCCCTTATGGATTAATGGCTGCTGCCTACAAAATATATGTGTCTAACAGCCTGGCCCCAACACAGAAGTACACAAAGCAGAATAAGAGATGGAAGTGAGTAAATAAATGTGTGTGTGTATGTTCTATTCCTGTTCATATATTCTCTTATATTCTCACTGATATAAAAAAGGTGCTCAAAAAATAAGAATAACAAACTGGATGACTACAGGTAGAAGAATCCAAACAGATCCATACTTATCACCCAGCACAAAGTTCAACTCCAAATGGATCAAAAACCTCAGAATAAGGCCAGATCTACTGAATCTGACAGAGGAAAAACATCGAAAACAGTCTTATACACATTGACACAGGAAAAGACTTTCTGAACAGAACACCCAGAGTGCAAGCACAAAGAGCAAAATTATAAAAATGGGGCCTCACAAGGCATGGTTAGCACATGCTTTCCATACCATCACTTGGGAGGCAAAGGCAGGTGGATCTCTGAGTCCAAGGCCAACCTGGTCTACAAAGAAAGTTCCAAGACAGTTAGGGATACACATAGAAACCCTGACTCTACTTGGAAACAGGGAGGACACCAAGAGAGATATATATGGCCCCCTGGAGAAGGGGAAAGGGACAAGATCTCCTGAGCAGGTTGGGAGCATTGAGGGAGGGGAGAGGGAGCTGAGAAAAAGAGAGGGGGAGGAGAGGAGGGGAGAGGAGGACATGGGGGAGCAGGAAGGTTGAGTCGGGTGAAGAAGAAAGGAGAGCAGGATGAGAGATACCATAATAGAGGGACTCATCATAGGTTTGAGGAGAGAGCTGACACTAGGGAGATTTCCAGAGATCTACAAGGATGACACCAACTGTCAATCTAAGCAGTTACCCTTCTCTGATAATGAGTTTGATGGTTACCTTATATGCCATCCTAGAACCTTCATCCAGTGGCTGATAGAAGCCTAGGCAGACACCCACAGCTAAACACTGAACTAAATTCCTGGAACCCAGTGGCAGAGAGGGAGGAGTGATGAGCAAAGTGATCAAGACCGGGCTGGTGAAGCCCACAGAGGCAGCTGACCTGAACAAGGGGGAGCTCTTGGACCCCAGACTGAAGACTGAGAGGCCAGCATGGGACTGATCCAGACCCCCTGAATGTGGGTGTCAGTGAGGAGGACTTGGCAATCTATGGGGCCTCAGGTACTAGATCAGTATTTATCCCTGGCATATAAATGGACTTTGGGTGCCCATGCCACATTGAGGGATGTTCTCTCAGTCTGGACACATGCCGGAGGGCCTAAGCCCTGCTCTGGATGAAATGACAGACTCTGGAGATCCCCCATGGAGGGCCTCACTCTCCCTGGGGAGCTGAGTGGAGATTGGGTAGGGGATTTGGGGGTTTGTGGGTGGTGGACAAGGAAGGGAGGGAAAGGAATCTGGGATTGACATGTGAAGCAAGCTTGTTTCTAATTTAAATAAAAAAAGATAAAAAGAAACCCTGACTCTAAAAACAAAAGCAAGCAAACAAAAAATCAAATAACTGGGACTTCATGAGACTGAAAATCACACTGTTATTTAGACAAAGCAGCAGGCTACAGAATGGGAAAATATTTTTACCAACTATACATCTGATATATATATATCCTTATATATCAAAAATATATAAAGAAGTCACAAAAACTGGGCATGAAAAATAGCTCAGTTTAAAATCTAAATTGAATCTAAACAGAACTCTCAAAGGAGGAAGCTCAAATGGCTGAGAAGCACTTAAAGAAACATTCAGTATCCTTAGTCACCAGGGAAAGGCAAATCAAAACTACTCTGATATTTCATCTTACATCAGTCAGAATGGTCAAGATCAATAAAATAAATGACAGTAGGTAATGGTGATGGAGATGCAGGACAAAGACAACACTCATCCACCGCTGGAAGGAATGAGCCCACTTGTACAGTCACCATGAAAGTCAGTGAGGCAATTCTTCAGGAAGAAAGCAATCCATCTACCTCAAGATCCATCTATACCACTCTTGGTCACATACTCAAAGGATGCTGCATTCTATCACAGAGACACTTGCACAACCATGTTCGTTGCTGCTATGCTCATTATAGCCTGAAACTGGAAACAACCTGGATGTCTGTCATTAGATCAATGGGTAAAGAAAATACGGTGCATTTATACAACAGAATAGTACTGCAGAGTTAATAAAAATGAAAGTCATATGTAAACAGATGAAACTAGGGGAGGCGACTTTGCTTCTGTTTATTTTGTCATACTCCAATTTTTTTGGCTTCTGTTTTATCTTATTTCATTATTTTTCTTTAGATGACTATTTGTTCTCTGAGGAGAGGTAAAAAGGGGGTGCATCCAGATGGGGAGAGAGGTGGAGCAGAACTGGGAGAAGGAGGGAGAAGTGAATTGCAACCAGAATATATTATATGAAAAAAAATAAAATCCCATTTTCAATAGAAGAAAAGAAACACTGACTGACACCGAAGTCATGAACTTGGTACTGAAAGCTAGCAGCTTGGTGACAAGTATAGGTTCAACACATCAAATCTGGCCAGTGACAAGGCAGAATGAAAGTCTAATGAGCACACAGCTCTTTGTGCAGAGGTGGGAAGATTAATTAGCACATATTGAGTGCCATGACTGTGCTTAGAATCTTATCATGGGAAAAGAGTTCTCCCAGAATGGAAGCAGGGAGTTGGGACGTAGCTGTAAAAGAGAGAAGAGAAATCCAACAGATAGTCCGGAAGGGTAGACAACAGCAACGACCCCCAACCAATCAGGGCAGAGTCATCCAGATCTTCCTGTAGCCTGAGAACCAGCTATGTAGCAATAGCATATCCCGCCACTGGAACCATTGAGGGGGCTTTAGTGGCTCTCTGGAAACTCTCAAGGAAAAAGGATTTAAGTGAAGTGTGGATCCTTCACTGAAAACTGGCACAGCTTTGGTAACTGTAGTCTATCCTCCTTACCTGAAGGTCCACAACCTGAAATTTGACCAAGCATGGTGGAAAATGCTGAACCTCTACTGAAAATACACAGCATCTGTAGCGCATTGATATTATGAGTCACTCAGAGGGGACTGAAGCTATGCGGGATGTGGGGGAGGGACATTGCTTAGGCTGCATGTGTTAGAGAATTTTGTGTTAGGGACTAATATCCATATGGACTTGGGTATCCCAAGTAGTTCTTTAGATATGAATATATACATACCCGAGATGCCCGTGCACGCATGCACACACACACACACACACACACACACACACACACACACACACACACCATCAGGTTTGCTATGAGTAATTTTCAATAAAAACAAAAAGAAAGTGAAGCATGTGGGAGGAACAACGGCAAACACATACTTGTCATCTCAGTGCCACATGGAGAAAGAAACTGCCGGCATAGCTGGGCACTAGGTAGGCTATTAAGAAGCTAAGTTTTAAGGATTTCTGCAAATAGACCCTGTAAGTAAGATGTAGCTCTATCTGTGCATTCCAATCTTTCATGGGAAGACAGCCACATGGAGACAAAGGATGATGACTCTCCATTGTCCACTTTAATGATCAAATGGGTTGATTGAAAAGAAAAAGAATTCTCAACAATGGAATCAAGAGCCAACGAGGAAGTAATACTCAAGAGTCCTACCCAAGGGCATACCATCCGGTACCCAGGAAACCTGGTGACACAGCCCTCCTAGTGCCTTCACGTGATAGTGGCTGAACTGCTATATTGTGGCCCTTTCTATCTCAGTGTGCATACTGTGAGGTGGGAGAAGCTTAGAAAATTGCCATTTTTGGCTCACAGGTCAATAAAAGTCATCGTGGGCTGGGTTAGTGCGGCTGTTCCTGCAGAGGACTAATTCTAACACTGCTCACACAGAAAAATCTGTAGGTGCTCATCTGGTCCACAGCATGGCAAAGTGCATTCATCACCTCTGCCCTTCCTCTTGCATGTGTCTATGCACGTCTAGATGGCTCAGAATGCCGAATACAGTCTAAGGGTAGGGTAAGAAGGTCTTCAGGAAATAACGACGAGAAAAAAACTGGGATATTTTTTATTCTTCAGACACATGCACCATGGGTTCATAGTTCCCGAATGGGGCCAAGGAGACCAGTGCCTGGCAATGAGCCCCAGAGGACACTGGAAGAGTACAATACTGATCACACTGTGGTGGGTCTACGTAACTGCACCATTCTACCAGAATCAAGAAAGTACCCAGAACACAGCAAATCCAGATATTGCCTTTCACAACCATACATGACTCTTTCAAAAATGTGTTTTCTCTGAAGTTGGATGAAGCTTGGTGCAGTGGCCGTAGATGCACAGAGTCATCTGAAAACGTAAACTTGACCTCTGGTGTGGAAAGAGCTGAGCTTTTGCTTTTGTCTCCCTTGGAAGATAGGGAAGTCTTTTTTTCTTTCTTTGATGGAGAGAAGGAATACATACCAGCTGGATACAGCACACAGCACTCACTAGACTGTTGCCAAGTAGTGCATCTCTCTTCCTTCAAGCAAATGAACTTCCTTCCTCTGAGATACAGACATGGTCACTTCATTTATCATTAGGTGAGACGTGGGAGTGTGGTGTATGCCACTGGAAGGGAGCACTTGCAGAGCCTTCTTGGAAGCCCCGAGAACTCACACAGATGAAAGCTCTGCACACAACAAAAGCTTGACACAGTACGAGCAGTGTTTCCCAGGCCATTTCCCTGGGATGTGGTGTTGACAGACATAGGAGGGCCTCATGGAGAAGGAGACTTAGGTGTTCAGTGGCCCATGCTGATAGGAGCTAGTCAAGATCACAATAGAAGGTACAGCAAACACAAAAAACAACCCTTGGAGTTTTGAGTGAGATCGCCCCCCACATAGGCTCTTATATTTGTGTGCTTAGTTGATGAGATGTTTCAGAAGAATTGGGAGGGGGGCTTGTTGGAATCAGTATGGCCTTGTTGGAAGGGGTAAGTCACTAGGGGCTTTGAAATGTAAAAGCTCACATCATGTCCAGTCAGTCTCTGCCCCCCCATCTCTGTCTCTTTCTCCCTCCCTCCCTCTCTCCTTGCTCCCATGGATCAGGACTTCTCCAGCACCATGGCTGCCTGCCTGGCTGCCTGCCCACCACCATGCTCCCTGTCATGGTGACGATGGATGAACCCTCTGAAACTATAAGCACAACCTCAATTAAATACTTTGTCAGAGTTGCCTCGGTCACGATGTCTCTTCACAGCAATATGACAGTGACTACTGCAACGTCACTTTGGAACAGACTGGATGAGGCAGGTACCCTGTTTCCCTCAGATGTCAGGACCCGGTATGAGGGACGGTTTGTGAGTAAAAACGGCTCAACTGAACAGAGAACATGCTCGACACACTGAAGTATGATCTATGAGTAGCCAGACTGGCATACACAGATGCGTATGACTACTAACTCCTTTCTTTCAACATTGTCTTTCCGAGTTAAGGGACAAGAAGAGACTAGCGATGTCTCCCAAGGAAGACTGGGGTCCTTGATAGGCCACCAGTGTCAAGGCGGCCAGCTCTGCTGCCAGCAGAGAAGGCTAGGTTTAATGGCTCTCAGGAGCCACTTGCTCACCTGGCTACTGTATGTGTTGGCAGAGAGGCGTGGCTCTGTGCCGTCATCTCTAAACACTGTCAAGGTACAAGTGAGAGCTGTCTGAGAGCCCATCCAGAAACGGTATCCACCTTCTGCTCAAAGCTCACCTATTTATTTAAATCCCACTGCAGTGGGAGAACTGAAATTTGGAGAATCCCACCGGAGTTACTTCGTATGTCGAAGTTACTTTGAACTCTCATGGCCCAATTAACCCTTCCTCTAATGGGTGTTTTACTGCATTGGAACAGACAGAACAGCCCACGGTTCTCTCAGCAGATTATTTTCCTGATCCCTGATTCCCATCCCCATCGACGCTCTGTGTGCATCTTCTCTTCTTTTGACGGTTTAAAGGGAAGGCTTGAAATTGTACAAGGGAGGAAGTGCTCCTAAACACTGCTTTTAGTGAATGATGCATTCTGGACCAGGAGGCAAGCGCACTTCCAGGAAAGGCCTAGAACATTAATTCTTACGCAGCCACTGAGCCCCCCGATTCTCTGTGGAAAGTACCCTTTCTGGGCATGACTGGGAGGGAGGGAGTAGGTATCATTTCAAGGTATGACTTCATGCCATCTGTGAAAAGAGACCCAGAACAGAGTGTCTTCTTCCACTATGTTTAAAAACTACCTGCATTAGTATCTCCTGCCTTCCTCAGCCTTGGTTTCCTCATCTGAGAAATGGGGGCACTGGGTCTGATTAAATCCCAGCACCCTTTCATCTCTAAACATCTGGGTTTCTACACCCTAGCTTAGACTTAACTTGCAACTGCTCAAACTGATCTCCTATTTCATATCTCTGTGTCTTGCTTTTGCGAGGTTGTGGCGGAATGGCTCCATGTGGACCATCTTCTGTGCCTTACAGGAACTTTAGCATGTGTGAATTGTGTGAGGATTATTCATGAACTATCCACGAGGCAGAGGCTGAAGAAGCAGGAGCTAGTCCAAACTCACACTAGTTTCCTGTAGCAGAAAGGAGCAGCCCACAGTGTCCTTCTGTGGGAAGGGTGGGCAACCTGCTCTCCATTCTGAAATCTTGCCACCGGCTTCCGGTTAAGAGTAAGTAGTGCTGAGTAATGCATGTGTTTTATTGTGTCTACATTTGACTAAGTGTTGGGGCAACACTCCCACCCACAGGGAAATGTTTTCTCTTTCTCTCATAAACTTTCTTTGTAATGGCATTAATCATCCATCGTTTCCACCGAGGGGGAAGAAAAAAAAGCACTCCTATAAATTCTTTCTAAAAATAAACAGCATTTTACACAATTCATAACTGGCAATGAAGGAAACGTGTCTGAAATTCTACCAAATGTAACGGTGGAATTGCTCAGAACCCTCCCTGTGTACACCCCTGTGCTGGTGGAGGTCCTGTGCTTCTCTTTGTGTTAGCAATAGAGGACTTAATGATGCCAACATGAGCTGGGAACTCTGCACCACGTGGAGCAGCCTGACAAAACAGAAGAAAAACCATGCTTCTTAATAATACCCATCTGTAACTTCTGAGAGACTAAAAAATCAGGTCCCCTCCTAGTTTTCTCTCTTCTCGCCCATGGCTGCTGGGCACACTCACCACTAGTGAGCCCAGCAGAGTCTTTCTGCCCCACAGCAGCTCCCCATAAGCACCACATTGTTTAGCATGCTCACACAGACATGGGGTGGGGGGAGAGAGAAAAGCTTAGGAGCTGGAGTATGACTGGGAGATCAGCACATCACAGCCCAGCAACACCCTCTCTTTAAAGGGAAAAGGAAAGGAAGAAACAAGAGAGGAGAAGGGCTGGGAGAAACGAAAGTGAGGAGGAAGCCTAGAAGAAAAATTAAAAGCCGCTGGGTCAGGTTTTCTTTATAAAATCATCATCACAAGACACCCAGTTATCAGAGATAGTCGCCATCACTAATTGGGAAATTTCCAGATAATATGAGACAAAGCCTTTTTCATTTCTTCTTGTCATGATGTACGTTATTTTCAGAGCTATTTCCTCAAACCTGCTATGGTGGCTTGAGTCTCAGCTGCACTCCTCCATCTTGCAGTCACCCTACCTCAGGGGACTCTGTGCCCTCCTCATGTACCTTAGCTACCCTTGAGCTTGGGCGCCCACAGCTAGACTTCCTTTCCAGTCTCCCGAATCCTCTGTTACTGAAAGCATATCATCTACTTCATCATCCGCACTAGACATGGTGCTGGTCCCCCAAGAGACATGGATAACATTTAGGCAGAGGGTGGGGTGTCTTGGGACAAATGGCATCAGCCAAGTTCAGGAGACGGGCGATGTGCACAGACCAACTCCCCCCAAACCTACGAAGGGGAGAAGAGAGGGGTGGGCACATCAGCAGTCCTTAACAGAGAGGGCAAGTAGAGTAGAGAAAATTCTGTCAGATTAGTGGGGAAAATGCTGTCATGTTGTAAGAGCAGGTCAGAGTGAGACCGGGTTCGTCAGCCTACAGAGAACTCCGTCAGAGTGGAGAGGACTCTGTCAGAATGGATAAGACTCCATTAAAAAAGGGGGGAGATGAGGGTATTGTCAGTGTGAGTAGATCCAGTCAGAACGAGAAGGATCCTGTCTCCTCTAAGTCACAGGGCCCAGGAACAGGCACTTGATCACACACTGACATCAGAATCAGAGGTGAAGAACTCAGTGACTGGTACCGGGCTGCAGTACTATGTCAGCTGCCATAGCCAACTAACACACACACACACACACACACAGGAGACAGGCCCATAAAAACACTCCGAAGTCAAATGCCCTTGAGAAATGGGATGGAACACACCAAAGCAAAATCCAAAGCTGACCAAAGGCTTTGCGACGTTTGTTCTCAAGTGCAGCGTCTGTAGGTCCGGGTTTTCCATTTAAAAAATTCACCCGTCCTTGTGCCCAGCCTCGCGGTGCCTGAGTACCTAGTCAGGTGGTTCCTGAATGTCTCCCTGTCATTTCATTGCCAGGGGCATGCCTGCTCTCTGAACGTTAGTGCATGCATCAGGGAAGACTTAAGACCTGGCTGACTGAGTGAAGGTGTGCTGAGGCCCACAGTAGCTGCTAAAATGCTTATTACAAGGGTTTTCTACGCTGACAAGGTCCTCCCCCTTTTTTTATGGAGTCCTCTCCATCCTCACAGGGTCCTCCCACTCTGGATCCTCCTCACGATGAATAGGGCGTTCCACGTGCTGACAGGGCTTGCTAGCTCCTCTCAGTGACTGTGACCATGGGACTTCATCAAAAATGTGACGTATACCCCCATGTGCAGTTATGCAGCCCCACGTTGGTTCACCAGAGGCAGCTTAGGGAACTGGTGAATACAGAAGGCTGTGCTGAACTCTCTTTCAGTTTCTCTCAGCAATGGCTTGCAGAGCATGGCATATGCTTCTTGGTCAGTTCTTCCCTGGGTATTCGTTACTTTAGATGCCATTGAAGGCACTACTATTGAATCTTCCTTCTGCTTTCCAATTGATGCACCATGGGTTTTATAGATTTTAAACATATGTATGTATTTGTGTAGCTATCAGCATATTCAATACGCAAAACACTTGTCATTCCCATAGCCACCCTCCTCGCCACCAGCCCCCAGTCCTTCATCTTTGCAATCTTGTGAAGTTTTCTTCTGAGGAGGACTTCTCAATGCTTTTGAATCTGCTTCCTTTCACCCAGCAGAATGCCTCAGCCATTCTTCCCACCCGTTGTATGTATCGGAAATTCCTATTCTAATTAAGTATTCTTTCATCAAAGGGCTATATCCAAGTTTGAAGGTTACTGAGTATTATTCAGCTTTTAACAATGTCTTAGCTACTGTTCTATTGCTGTGAAGGGACACCTCGTCCAAGGCAGATCTTATAAAGGAAAGCATTTAATTGGGTCTTGCTTATAGTTTCATAGGTCTAGTCCATTATCATCAAGGCAAGAAGCATGACAGCATGCAGGCAGACATGATGCCTGAGAGGAAGCTGAAGAGTTTTACATCTGGATCCACGGGCAGCAGAAAGAGAGAGCCAGTGGTTTTGCTTTGGGCTTTTGAAACCTCAAAGCCCATCTTCAGTGACACATTTCCTCCAACAAGGCCATACCTTTTCATCTTTTCAAATAATGCCATTCCCTAAGCATTCAAACATAGGAACCTACAGGGATTACTCTTATTCAAAACACCACAGACACCATGACCATTACACTAACTAAAAGAAAGAATTTAATTGGGAAGCTTGCTTATAGTTTTAGAAGGTTAGTCTATTATTCTGGGGAGCATGGCAGCAGGTAGGAAGGCATGGTACTAGAGAAAATGTTTTCCATCCCAATACTCAGTAAGCAGAGAGGGAGGGAGGAGGAGAGATAAAGGGGGGAGGTAGGGAAGGAGAGAAGGAGTGGAGAGAGAGAGAAAGGGAGGGAAGGGGGAGGGAGGGGGGAGGGAGAGGGAGAGGGAGATACTGGGCCTGGTTTAAGCTTTTGAAACATCAAAGCCCACCTCTATGGACACACCTTCTCCACCAAGGACACACCTATTCCAACAAGGTGACATTGTCAAACAGTGGTACTCTCTGGTAACTGAACATTCTAATTTATGAGTCTATGGGGGCATTCTCATTGAAACCAGCACAAGCAATTATGAATAGAGCATTTATAAATATTAATTCACAAGTTTTTATGTGGGAATGTTTTCATTTTTCTCTGATATGAATATCCAGAAATGGGCTCTAGAATCACATTGTACAGCACATTTAAATGTATACAAACCTGTCGAGCCCTTTCCTTTTGCAAGTGCATGATTTTGCATTTCTAACAGCTCTGAGCTAAATTTCTGCCATCCCACATTGCCAAATGTCTTTGCTGTTGTCATCAGTATTTATTTTTAATCCCCCTTTTTTAGAAAAAATAAGTCAGAGGTCGTAGGTCAATCTGGTTTTAATTTTCATTTCTCTAGCAGATAAACATGCTGAACATTATTTATTGCACCTATTGGTCAACATGATACTTTCTTTGCTTCTGAATCTTCTATTTGTGCCTTCTACCAATCTTTGACATTGAGATACTAATGTCAAAACTCATCTTTTCCCATGGGAAGGGAGAAAGAAGGGTAAGCATGCATTTGTATCTGTCAGTTGGCTAAACCCACCAACCTAGTCACCACTTCCATTTCCACTCTTGGGAGTCCCATCAGCCTCGGTTGTCCATAAGCTCACTCAGTTCCGGTTCTACTCCTCTTTGTCTTCCTCCTTGTTGTTGCACATTACAGTTCTATACGTTACCACGACACTATTCAATATGGGTGCTGTTTTAAGCCAGTAAAAGGAAAAGAGATACAGAATGACACTGGCTTCATGACTGCATAATGCCCTTATTAGCACTGTTGATTCTTTTGGTATGTATTTAAGTTGCTGTCCAGAGTCATTTGCTTCTTGCCTGAAGTCTACCTTCAGGTATAACCCACCAGGCAGTCCTTCAGGAAAGACCCTTGCTTGCTAGCCCTTCCCCTAGGAAGGAGCTACAATCCACATATGAAGGGTCAAGGACATTGGAAGCCCTGGTTCCTCTCACAAATTACAAATAGATGACCGAGGCTATTCATCTTTCAAACCCGCCCCTAGAGAAAGGGTCACTCTGAGAAGTAGGGACGGGATGAGGCAGGTCAGTCAAGGGAGCTACCTGAGAGATCTATTTTGGGCATGCCAAGGCCCCTGTTGCAATTGATCTAGACTGGAGAGATGAAAGGAGAAGAGAAGAGAGCCCTTGCCCTGGGGGCTGTACCTAGATCATTCTCAGTGAAGCGTCCTGGGTTTTCCTGAATGGCAGATTCTTCATTTTGTGTACCTGGATGAGCTGGACCAGCTCAAGAGACTTAAAAAGTGTGTGTGTGTATGTGTATGTGTTTGTGTGTGTTGTGTATATCCATGTGCTCATGTGTGTGCATTGCACATATGTATAAGTGTATATGAGCATGTTTGTGTGTAAATGTGTTTGTGTGTATGTTTGTGTGTGTGTGACTTATAGTATATAGTATTATGCAAATACTATCCAAGTAGTTGCTATACTGCACTGTTTGCCGCAAGAATTTAACCCAAGGCTCCTAGGCCCATAGACAGTAAACACACAGATAGAGAAGGCCAACTGTGTTCTCTGCATAGGAGGACAGCTTTTTATTCATTTATTTATTTATTTATTTATTTTTCAGTTTAAATTTAGATAAGAAACAAGGTTGCTTCACAAATCAGTTCCAGGTCCCTCTCCCTTTCCCTCCCCTCCTCCCGTGCCCTCCCCCCAACACCCCCCATTATCCCCTCATTTCCTCAGGGAGGGTGAGGCCAGGAGGACAGCTTTATCTGCTCTTTCTCAGTATCTGTGTCTCTCCCGTTGGGGAACTGGATTCAGGGTCTGTTTCTATTCCACTCTGGCTCCTCCTCTGCAGATTTGGGAGTTGCAATCAAAGCGTGTGGATTATGGAGAGCCCTGAAATAATGTTTCTGCTGTCTTGTCTTTTAGGGCTGTCAGGGATTTTTGTTCAGCTGCAGCCTGTCTACTGCCTTACGCAAAATATGGATGGCCCTGAGCAGCTAGCTGCTGCCCATTGTTCATTCCACTGTCACTTAAGTCCCTACTTCCAAAGGCTCCATAGCATGGTGCTCTGCTTCTTGTAGCCCAGAAAGACAGAATCTGCATCCTCTATCCAGGAAGCCCCTTGTTCTCACCTCCCAGGTCCACTGGAAGTAGTTACAGACATTTGGTTGAGTTCCAACACAGGCCAAAGTCCAAGACAACTAGGTTGAAGACGAATTAATGAGACAATGTGACCTGAGACCCAGACTAGAAACCCTGCTTAAGGAGCCACAGGCCGGGCTCAGTCATCTGTCTAACACACCAAACAAAGTGGCAAGTGATGGCGGAATCTGAGTGATGGAATGTTGTTAATGTGGACACATTTGGGAGAACTGATCAAGGGATCCAGTGACTGCCAGTCTGTCATCCTGCAGCTGACATGAGCTTAATATATAGATAGAGATCTTGGCAAGGGAAAGAGACCTGTGAAACTAATGAGTATAGGTCAAGGTGTGGTCTGGTTGGTGGCTGTCTGGGTTCTAGCTCTGCAAGGTGATCGGAAGAATCCTTTGCTGTTGGGAGGGGCCAGCTAGGCTTTGTTTTTAAAAGATGACAAGTCATATGTCTGTGTACAGCCTGGCCATCATCTTTCCACTGCGGGAAGCTGCCCATTTCTGGAGGGGTGGTCTGCTCAGCAAGGTAAGGATTGACACCTTTAAGCACCTTCACCATGTGGTTATCTAAAACAAATAACTGTACAAAATGGACAGCATGGTCAGACCTCACCTTGCCTCAAACCACACCATATCCATTCTCCGTTCCCAAACTGGGGCACATGTCTTGTGCTCTAGAGTTCAACCTCTTAATTCTAACCCACCTGAGCTCACTGTGACCCTCCAATAGAGCAAGGGTTCTAACATCAAGTGCTCCGTACCAGTCCCAGGAGCCTGGCCCACACTATCAATCCCCTAACCTCCAGGCTTGGGTCAAGATATTTATCCTGTAGACCATCTGTCTGTGTCTACATCAGACACCCAACAAACAAAAGAAGTCTGCATATCCAAGTCTCATTTCAAAACCAAAACCAACCAGGGTCTTAGCTATGGTTTTTATTTCTATGATGACAAATCATGATAGAGGCAACTTGCAGAAGGAAGAGCTATTTGGGGCTTACAGGTCCAAAGGCATAAGAGTCCATGACCATCACAGTGGGAAGCTTAGAGGGAGGCAGGTAGGTGTGGTGCTGGAGCAGAAGCTAAGGGCTCACATCTCAATGGACAAACAGAAATCAGAGAAGGCTAACTTGAATGTTCCATGTCTTCTGAAACCTCAAATCCCACCTACAGTGACATATTTCCTTCAGCAAGGCTGGAGCTCCTAATTCTCCCCAAACAGCTACCAACAGGGGACTAAATATTCAGATGCTTGAGAGTGGTGAGAGACAAATCATCAAGCTCCCACATCCTACTCCCTGAATCCCAGCTATATCATGAAACAAAACCAATGTAGTCTAACTTCAAGTCCCCATAGCCTTTCACAGCCTCTTAAAGACTAAAGTCCCAAGTTTTATTTAGTCAGAGATGCAAACTAATCTTTTAATTGTAAACCCCTGTAAAATCACAGGAAATTATATACTTCCAATGCACAATGACCCAGAATATACACCAGCATTCCAAAAGGGAGGAAACAGAGCACAGTGAGAAAATACTCAACCAAAGCAAGACTGGATCCCAGCAGGGCAAACTCCAAATCCTATGGCGCTATGTCTAACCGTAAAGAGCCTGGGTGGCTCCGTCCTTCCAGCTCTGCTGCCCTGTAAGACACATCTCTCTCTTGGCCTGGTTCCCCTCTGTGTGTGTATCTCTCCTTGAGATGTCTCACAGCTCTGGCATCTCCAATATCTTGGAGTCTCCAAATGCAATTTAGGTTCCATTTTCACAGTAACATTTAATGGCCTCTCACGACCTCTTGCCCTTTCCTTGCTTTCATGTGAGGGCTCCCCGACATAGGCTGTCTTGTCTCAGAAACCCTCTGAAACCGGAAAAAAGATCCCATGATCCCATTACTCTTGTATACTTCATGACACTAAAGCTAGCACCATGTGAATATAACACTGCCAAGTTTAGCTGGCAGCTTGGGATGGAACCTGGCTCCCTTGAATTATATTTGCAGCAGCTTTTATTGGTTTCGTAGATTGTTTCTCTTTATAGACTCTTAGCCTGATGGGGTCTTGCCCTGAGGCATCCTTCCCCTTCTTCCAGTGTGGAGTTACCCTCTTCCTACATTTACAACCTCTCTTCCAGTACAATCCCTGGCTCTGATACTAAACTTATCAATGTCCTTTTCCTCTTTAAGTTGTATATTTCATATTTCTTTCTAACACATTTGCTCTTTTTCACTGTAGATTTGCATAGGAGAGATTACTAGTAATCACTTGAATGAAGCAATATTGGCATAGACCCAGACAAATTTTTCAGTACACGGAAGAAAGCAGTTATAATCTCTGCCAAAATATCACAAGAAACATATAAGCCTGCACACCAGGTTTTCTTTTTTTATTAAGAGACCAGAAATGCCTGGCTGGTGGTGCATGCCTTTGATCCAAGCACTCGGGAGGCAGAGGCAAGTGGATCTCTGTGAGTTCCAGATTAGCCTGGTCTACAAATGCTAGTTTAAGCCCCCAAACCCACAGAGAAACCCTATCTTGAACCAACCCCCCCAAAAAGAAACCAGAAATACACTCAGGAAACACCCAGCGTCATCAGCAAATGGTGCTGGTCAAACTAGATGAATGCACATAGTCCCGTATTTGTCACCCTGCACAAAACCCAACTTCAAATGGACCAAGGACCTCAACATAAAACTAATTACCTGAATCTGATAGAAGAGAAAGTGAGGAATAACCTTAAACTCATTGGCACAGGGAAAAACTTTCTGAACAGAACACTTGGCACAGGTACTAAGATCAACAAACTCTTCAAGACAGAAACACAAAATTAATTTTACATAAGTTTCAATATAAAAGAATCTGTAACAACGTAAGTTGCCTATAGCTAACAGTTGCTAAAAATTGTTCACAAGAAGATATACTAATCTACCTGTATCCCATCCCATCTATTTGCTTTATACTTTTCTAAAAGAGATTCCTGAGTCTGAACGTCAGTTGAAATAGGACTCTACAATCTGCATGGCTTCCAGCTCTACTGTCTTTCAAGCTCTTACTAGGTGGTCTCAATTCCTGCTTACATTATTCAAACTATCTATAATACTTTGTAGTCTGAAGTCTCAAGGTATTGCCATGGTCTTCTTTAAACCAACATGGCCAGGCTCTTCACAGCAATATCCTTCTTTGTGGAACTAATGTCTGTCTTAGGGTTTCTATTGCTGAGATAAAGCACCATGGCCAAGGCATCTTATTATAGAAGTTGTTCTTACACATACCGTTTCTTGTCATCTCATAGTTCCACAAAGATGAGACCACCACAATGGAAAGCAGGCAGGCATGGTGCTGGAGCAGCAGCTAAGTGCTCAGATATCAATTCACAGAGTACAATCAGAGCAGGCTCACTTGAATGCTACACATCTCTTGAAACCCAAAGGCTACCGCCACTGACATACTTCCTTCAGAAAGGTCACACCTCCTAATTCTCCCCAAACCACCACCAACCATGGACAATGTATTTAAATGCCCAAGACATAAGGGAGGCATTTCATTTAAAAGACCACAATATGAAAGGTTGAAATCCATCCCAAACACATCGGTCCTATAAAAATGTTATCCAGATGGAATTACCTATTCAACCTCAGGACACAGAAGTTAAAACTTCATAAACTTCACCAAAGAATTCCAGGAGATTAAAGACAGCCCATTGAATTTGAAGATAGTAAAGGCTAGAATAATGCTCAAGAAAACACAAACATAATGCTTAAAGAAATGACAAAGACAATTAAAAATTTAAAAACAAAAGTCAATAAAAACTATAGAAGCATGAAAGAGATCTCACTCTGAGATGAAAATTGAATTTAAAAACACAAAAATCTTTATGAGTAGAATGAATCAAGTGGAAAACAAAAAATTAGGACTCAAAGATAAAGGATAGAAATTAGTCTACACAAGGAAAGAACATGAAAAATTGAAAATAAAAGGAAATGAGCATACAGAAAGTATGGAACAGCATGAAAGACCAAATGGCGGATTGTATGCATAAATGACAGAAAGGAATCCCAGATCAAATATAACCCACATCACCTACAAGATCACACAAGAAACCATCCTCAAACTAAGAAAAGACATGTCCATATATGTTTATAAACAGCACTCAGAACACCAAGAAAACAAAAACCAAACAAGAATGTACCTACAGCATGTTAAAACATTAAATATACAAAAAAGAACACTGAAAGTTGTAAGAGAAAAAAACACAAGCCATATAAAAGGACACATATCAAAGTAACAGCTGATTTCTTAACAGAAAGTTTGAAAATGTAAAAAAGAAGCCTAGGACAATATACTGCACGTTCTAAATGACTGTGAATGTGAAGCTAGACTAGTATAACTACCAAAACTGTCTGTCATCGATGAAGGATAAAGAAAAACCTTCTATAACAAAAGCAGGATGTAAAGAATACTGGAAACAATTTTAGAATGGAGTTGAATAAGCATAAACAATACATTCCAGTGAGAAAACAATAATCTGATGAGTAAGCACAAATGGCATGAAGCAACAACATGGATGCATTCAACACACACTCTTCCACAATGAATTTAACTACTAATAGCTTCAACCCTCTAATCAAAAGACACAGGGTATCTGAATGGATTAAGAATGAAAGCCATCTTTTTTTTTCCACTGTCTGCAAGAAACTCAGCTCTATAGATAGGCACCACCTTGAAGTTATGAAAGGAGAAATTATTCTAAGCAAAAACAAATGAGACTAGGTAGCAAGAAAAATTTGCTATCTAATATTTGACAAAATGTAATTCAAACCAAAACTAATCAGAAGAGATAAGGAAGGGAACTTCATTCTGATCAATAAAACAATTAATAAAAAATTAATTACAGCCATAAACATATATGCACCTAATTATGGTGCACCCAATTTCATAAAATGATTACTACTGGAATTGAAGACACAGATTACAACTAACATAATTAGTAGTTGATTTCAATACCCCACTTTCCCCAATTGACGAGAAATATGCATAGAAATATACATTGAAACATCGATATTTAATGAAATTATATATAAAATGGACCTAACAGATATCTATAGAATATCCCACCCAGACACCAAAGGACATAACATGTTACTCAGTAGCACATGGAAGTAAAGGCTACTTCTTTTTAGTATAGTGCCAAAGCACTAGCTAGGAAAATTAGGCAAGAAAAAGATATTAAAGAGATTCAAATAAGAAAATAAGTCAGATTATCACTATTTGCAGGTGATGTGATGTTCTATAAGAGAGATTCCACACATCCTATCAACAACTTCTAGCCACCATCAACACATTCAACAATGTGGCAGAATACAAAATTTCTATTTGCCAAGAACAAATACAATGATAAAGAGATAAAACATACTCCAAATTACAATAGTATTAATGCAAATAAAAATCTCAGAATAAACATAAGGAGGTAAAAGATTTCTATAATGAGACATTTACATCTCTGAAGAAGATGATTGAAAGAGACACTAGTAAATTTAAAGACAGCTTTTGCATATGGATTTGTAGAATTCATACTGTAAACATGGCCATGCTACCAAAACCTAATTGGAGATTCAATGTAATCAAATTACCCATAACATTCTTCACAGACAAGCACTAAAAGACCTGGGCAGCCAACATATTCCTGAGCATAAATTTAATGCTGAAGGATTACTATTCGAGATTTCACGGTACATTCCAGAGGCATAATAATAAAACTTCTAAGTAAAAGTGAATGATGGTACTAGCATAAGAACAGACATGTAGACCAATGGAACAAAACAAAAGACCTACGCATGGCTACAACCATCTGATATTTGACAAAAATGCTACAAAACACTGAAGAAAAGACACCATCAACAAATGATGCTGGATAAATTTAATATACACTTGTGTAAGAATTAAATTAGACTCATGTCTACCACCCTCCACAAATATTAACTCCAAATGGATCAAAGATATCAATGTACAAGCAGAAATGTTGAAATGGATATAAGAAAGTAAAGTAGTACCTTGCAAGATATAGATGTAGGAAATGACCTGAACAGGACTTCTTTTGCCAAGCAATTAAAATCAACAATTAAGAAGTGAGACTTTATAAAATTAAAAAAAGCCTAAAACTGCTAAAGAAATAATCAGTCAAGTTAAGAAGATGCAAATATATTTGGAGGGAAGCTTTGCTGCTATATATCTGACAGAGAATGAATATTCAGAATATATTAAGGACTCAAAAAACACAGTCAAGAAAACAAAGAAGACAATTTAAAAATAGGCTTTGAATCTGAGAGTTTTCAAAAGAAGAAAAATCACACACCAAGAAAGTGCTCATTACCCTTAGCAATCAGGGAAATGCAAATTAAAACAATTTTTAGATTGAATAAGAATGGTTAAGATATATATATATATATGTGTGTGTGTGTGTTTGTGTGTATATACACACACACACATATATATATATATATATATATATACATGTATCTATTATACATTAAGGATGGATGTATATAGTAAGGATGTAAAGTAGGGAACCTACCTGCACTGTTGATAGGAATGTAAACTGGTATAGCCTCAGCTGAAATTAGTATGGAAAATTCTCAAATATCTAAAAATAAAACTATCATAGGTCCCAGCTGTAAAACTACTTGACAGATGCCCAAAGGACTTGACATCCTGCTTCTCCAACACTTGTACAAACATGTTCATTGCTGCTGTCTTCACAATAGCTAGGAAATGTAAACATCCTAAATGTCCTTCAACTGATAAATGGATAATGAAAATGTGATGCATTTACACTATGGAATACTATTCAGATACAAAGAAAACTGAAATCATTACATTTTTAAGTAAATAGATAGAACTAGAAAGCGTTATACTGAGTGAGATAATTCAGACCCAGAAAGACAAATACCACACATTATGTCTTGTCTGAGACTCCTAGCTCCAACTCTTCAAATGTGAGACTATAACCTGGAGTAACTATAGAAACCAGGATAATAAGAAGGGAACAGGATGGGTGGGGGATTAGGAGAGGGTAATACCATGATATAGGTGATATGAAGGGTATTGGGGTCGGGGATAATCAGTCTTAGAAGCTATAATGAGAATACAGAAAGAGAGGGAGGGAGAAGGGATACATAACATTAAAGAAAAAAACTTGGAAACTACATGGTGGGTTGTTTTCTTTTATATTTAACAAAACTATATAAAATTATAATATACATATATATGTATATCTATCAAATGTTACTATATCACTATCTCTAGGGTAGTAATGCTCTCCCAGAACTGATGGACGATCTAAAAACCCCAGTACAATGAATAACTTCCCTTTGAGGTGTTTCCCATGGGGAGCCCAAGAGACTTTCATAACAATATAGGCTGTTGCTATATTGCGATTTCCCTTCATTGCCTCCCAGAAGTTGAATATAAATCTCCATTGCTGACTACATCACACACTTTGCCCACAGAACTCAGAATATCTGAACTGAAGCTGACTCAGAAGCCTCTTTCTTAAGGACTAATTTTCACTTTAACAAAACATGCACAGCTCTCCCCTAATGGAATAAGAGATACTCTATTCTGAAGCCATTTTGAATGACTATGGCCTACGAACACAGGTTTAGGTTACCCCAAATATGAGAGCAGTTTCACGAAGTTTTGTTTTATAGAAAAAAGAAAGTCATAATTCAAGGCAAGTGTAAAATACAATGGTGGTTATATCAGAGAGGTCATTATATCAAGGTAGAGGAGGAGCTATTCTTTTTTATCTTTTGTAATTTAAACTAGAAACAAGCTTGTGTCACATGTCAATCCCCACTCCTCTCCCCAGGGAGGGTGAGGCCCTCCATGTGGGATCTCCAGAGTCTGTCATTTCATCCAGCGCAGGGTCTAGGCCCTCCCCCATGTCTCCAGGCTGAGAGAGCATCCCCTGATGTGGCTCCCAAAGTCCATTTGTATGCCAGTGATAAATACTGCTCTACTAACCAAGGTCCCATAGATTGCAGAGGCCCGAGATGCTATCTGACTTTGGGCTTAGTGGATATTGATGGTCTGCTAAGCTAATCATAGTTAAGATTCTAAAAGGTTTTTTATTTATTAGTCACAAGATGTTAGTTCTGACACAGACAGGGACAGAGAATGGCTATTCTGGAGGGACAGAATGAGTCCAAGATAAGGCAAACAGCTTCTGGACATGCAGCATTCCAGTCTCTCCATGAGCACTGTAGTCAACCCGTTTGTCCACACACAGCTTTCTTCAGAAGCTTCCATTCACACAAAGTACCAGACGGCAATATGTAAGCTACTAAGAGAAGAAAAGCAGTCAATATTCCTACCCAGCTGTAACGCCTAGAAACCACAATGGCCAACATTGCAAAAGCGGCACTTGCATCCTGGTGGTATCCAGCAGCTGTCTGAATGGACTCAAGTCCCACATAACAGAAGGTGAAATCATACCCAGTACTTTAAACCTAGCCAACTACACGTGGCTAGATAGTTCCTGCATCTTATAGGAGACTATACTGCTGTCATTTTCCTAAACGAGTGTAATTTCTAACTGCATTCTGAATTCATATCCCTATTCCCACAACTGATTATAATTATCACCCCTCATCACAAAAGCTTCCTTTCACAGTAGACAGAGACCATTACAGAAAGCCACAACTAGTCAAAATTCAGAAAACAATTGACTGTGGGATGTTGAGACAAAATTATTATACATACATTATGCAACTCCTGTACCTAAGACCCAGGGAACATTTTTGGAAGAGGGGGTAGAAAATTATAAGGTCGGGAAATCTGTTGTGAGATTATGCCTTCTAGGTATGACAGGGAAACTCTATGAATTGAGGACATGCCCACCATAAGGCATGGCAGATGGAAAGTTCTTCTTGTAGATATGGGGAAGAGTATAGCTGGAGGTATCTAGAAGAGTCCACATCAGGAAGAGAAAGTAGACTAACATGGCTAGTAGAATGGACCAGGCCTTGAGAGGAAAGGAGGAGGGGAGCAAGAAAGGAGGACCAAGAGAGAGGGGTCCAAGAGGACCAAGACAGCAGATGGCAAAAGTGGAAGGGTTCTACAGGAATAAGAAGCTGAGGGAAGGGAAGTCCATGAGCTGAAGAAGTTTAGGCTAGCGGCTGTGGTGAGAAGAGCTGAGAGGAGCCTTGCTTACTGAGTGAGCCTGGAGTGGAACATGCCCTTAGGTATGCTAATAGGCACCACAGTTAGCCATCTGTCTTCAGTTTCTTTTGGACTTGACAGAATCTCTACCGATGAAGTCTCAACAACATGGCTTCCAAAATAAGACAGGAAAAATAACACCAGTTCAAAACCCAAGATAGATGAGGAAAATCTCATGAGACCCAAAGGCTAAATAAAAAGCTACCAAGCAAGTAACCACTGCTGAGATGGATAATTAGTCTTCCCAGGTATGAGCCCCCTGGTTGGATAACCAATACCAAGTGGTGAATCCTAGAAACATACATATGCAGGCAACATTGAAAGGACTCAGATATGTGTGTGTGTGTGTGTGTGTGTATGTGTGTGTGTGTGTTTGTGTATAGAACGCCAATGTTTAATAAAGGACGTTGTAAATTTGTGATGAAGGAGGGGAATGTGTGAGGAAGGAAAGTGATATAAATACATTTTAATTAAATAAAAATATTAAAAATAAATAAGATGTCTCAATCTTATCTTTACCCCTTCAGCCCTGAATGGGTATGAGATAGGATACACATCACCCATTTGTAGATAAGTACTTCTTGAGGGACTAACAGGCTATAAACTAATATTCCAAGAGAAATAATCATTTCTATGCTAGAAGATTCTACAAGGCTGATTAATTGGTCAGAATTCCATGACTGTGGGCAGTTGCAATTAACCTTTACTGACTTTAATTGTTCATTGCTTATCTCTGTATCTCACATAATACCCTTACAACTATCACATAAAACCCTTGGAATGTATTAACAGACAACTAGATTTATACCAACTGCAAAACCACATGGAACCTATGGCAAATATTGCCTGCTTAGTTGTATCTTGTCCACTTGATGTTTCCACTGATGTACTTGATTTATAACTTTCTTTTGTTCTGTTACTATTCAATTTTGTGGTCACTTTCACATTGTAACATATAACTTGGGACCACCTGAATCTGTGTTCTCAGGCCATAGTCAGAGTAAATGATCTCCCATTCTCTTTGAAGTCAGAGCTATTTTACATTGACAGTTTTGGCACCCAATATGAGGCCCCCACAAATGATCCACTTTCCCAGTAGGAAGTTTTTATTGTTTCAAAGCAATTGGTTAGAGCACTTTTTCAGTCTGTAAGCCTTCAGCCACAATGTTTATTTGGTTGTTATTATTTGGTATTTTTTGTCTCTCATTCCTGTAATATTTAATTTGGCCCCTTCTTTCTATGTATTCTTTCCTGCTTTTTAAAAACTGGCACCCTTTTTGGTTTAGAAATATGGCAAAGGTAATAAACTCTTGTTTCCTCTTGCTCAGTGGGAAAGAAGTATCAGGAAATTCCTCTACTCCAGGATGTGCTGCAATCTCAAAAGGAAGCCCCAGAAATTGCACACCATTTTTGTTTGAAGAAACCATATGGGCTCAGGAAGAAATGCATGACAGATGGTGATCCATCCTTTAGCTAATCCATACCATCACAAATGTGCAGAATAAATCTGAGACAACATAGTAGGGAGAATCAATAAGGGTGACTCCCAAGGTAGCCATACTAAGAAGCAATAGATAAAGTCTATCCAAATAGCAAATTTCTCCAGCTAGAGCAGAAGGCTGCAATTTTCAGGAAAGCGGGGAGACACCAAAATTTGTAAACAAATTCAAGAATGAGGAAACATTTAGAGGAAAAAGACAATTGGGTACTCCAGCTGATTCTATGCTTAACAATTTCAATAATTCAAAATGCATGTATTTTGAAAATTTGGAAAATCTATCTAAAGATAAGTCTGCTTCTAATGTTCTCTGGGGGGAATATCTGATATTCTCAAATAAGAAATGAGTTTCATTGGAGTTAAAGACATCTAAGAAAAAATAAGGAATTACTAATTTGCAAAAAAGTCAATAATAATACTATAAACTGAATCAAAACAGAGGGAGGGCAGGGTAACAGGTGTTATAGAACACAGAATTGACAAAATGTTAAAGGTTTTGTTGTGAACTAAAAATAAATTCTGTGCAGTTTTCTCAACTGCCATCTCATTTCTCTTTCTGTGACTTTGCATTTTCATCCTTCTCAACTTTCCCTTCTACTATGGTATCTAGTAATTCCCAAGCAGTGGGGATATCTGCATCAAAGATCATGGTCTCTTTTAAGATAGAGAGGATAGAGAAAAGATGCTGATGGTATCAGACTCCCTGACAGAAACTGAGTTATAAATTTTGATGAAGATCTTCCCTGGGTCCTATAAAAGCTTCTATAATTGGATCAACAAATCCAAAACAAATAAGAATGAGCAATCAATGGTCATTAATATCCCTGAATATAAATGATCTTAACTCACCTATAAAAAGACACAGGCTAACAAAGTTGATACAAAGACAAAATCCATTCATCTGCTGCATATAAGAAACATGCCTCAACTTCAATGATAGACATTACCTCAGCGTTAAGGGTTGGGAAAGATTTTCAAATCAAATGTCCCTAAGAAGCAAGCTGGTACACAATGGAGTACTATTCAGCAGGAAAAAACAATGGAATCCTGAGATTTGCAGGCAAATGGATGACACTAGAAGAAACCATCCTGAGTGAGGTAACACAGTCACAAAAAGAGAAACATGGCATATACTCTCTCATATATGGATTTTAGACATAGATCTGGGTAGTGCCAGCCTACAATCCCATGGCCAGAGAGTCTGGGAAACAGAAACTTCATTCAGTGGCTGATGGAAGAAGAGGAAGACTCCCTCGGTTAAGTACTGAGCTGAACTCAAGAAAGCCAGTAACAGAGAGGGAGGACTGATGACCAAAGGGATTAAGACTGGGCTGGTTTAACCCCCAGAAACAGCTGACCTGACAAAGGTTAACTCTTGAATCCCAGGCATCAGCCTGGGAATCCAGCATGGGACTGATCAAGACCCCATGAATGTGGGTGTCAGTGAGGAGGCCTAGGTAGTCTATTGAGCCTTGGGCAGTAGATCAGTAATCATCCCGAGTATACACACGAACTTTGGACTCCCATCCAACAATGTGAGATGCACTCTCACCCTGAACTCTTGGGGGAGGGTCCAGGCCCTGCCCTGTATGAAATGACAGACTATGGACACCCCCATGGAGGGCCTCACCCTCCCTGGGGAAATGAGGGGATAATGGGGGGTTTGGAGGAGGGCACGGGAGGAGGGGAGAGAAAGGGAGAGGGACCTGGAATTGATTTGTGAAGCATCCTTGTTTCTAATCTAAATTTAAACTGAAAAATAAAAAATAAAAAAAGAACAGATTGTAAAAAAATTTTAAAAAAGAAAGTAAGCTGGTGTAGCTATACTAATATCTAACAAATTAGACTTCAAACTAAAACCAATCAAAAGAGATGAAGAAGGTCATTTCATATTAATCACAGGAAAAACCCATAAAGATGAAGTCTCATTTCTCAACACCTATGCACCAAATACAAAGATGCCACATTCGTAAGAGAAACATTACTAAGACATAAATCACACACTGAACCCCACACACTTATAGTGGGAGACTTCAACACCCCACTCTCACCACTGGACAGGACTACCAGACAGAAACTTAACAAAGAAACAAAGGAACTAACAGAAGTCATGACCCAATATGGTTTAATAGAGATCTATAGAATATTCCATCCAAACACAAAAGAATATTCTTTCTTCTCAGCACCACATCAAACCTTCTCTAAAATTGACCATATACCCTGAAATAAAGCAAACTCAAGAGATACCAAAAAAATTGCAATAGCCCCCTGGTTATTATTGGACCACCTTGGCTTAAAAATTACAATTCAGCAACAATACAAAGTTTAGAAACCCTAAAAACTCATGAAAATTGAACAATGCTCAACCACATCACTTCTGGGTAAAGAAAGAAATCAAAGACTTCCTATAATTCAATGAAAATGAAGACACAGCATACCCAAACCTATGGGGCACATTGAAAGCAGTGTCAAGAGGAAACTTCACTGCACAAAGTGCCCTCATGAAGAAACTGGCGAATAGCCACACTAGAGAATTAACAGAACACATAAAAACTCTAGAACAAAAAGAAGAAAACTCACCCAGGAGAGGTATATGCCAGAAAATAATCAAATTGAGAGCTGGAATCAATAAAGTAGAAACAAAGAAAAATACAAAAAATCAATGAACCAAAGAGTTGGTTCTTAGAGAAAATCAACAAGATAGGCAAACATTTATTCAACCTAACCAAACGTAAGAGAGAGAACATGCAAATTAACAAAATCAGAAATGAAAAGGGGGACATAAAAACAGACACGGAGGAAATCCACAGAATCATCTGGTCATACTTTGAAAACCTGTACTCTGAAAATTTAAAGGAAAGGAACAGTTTTTTGGTACATATCACTTACCAAAATCAAGAACTGATAAGCAATTTAAATAGACCTATAACCCCTAAAGGAATAGAAACAGTCATCAAAAGTCTCCCAACCAAAAAAGGCCCAGGTCCAGATGATCTCAGTACAGAATTACTTCAGAAATTCAAAGAAGAGCTAACACTAATATTCCTCAAATTGTTCTACACGAGAGAAGCAAAAGGATCACTGTCAATCTCTTTTTACAAGTCTACGATTACCTTGGTACACAAAACCATACAAAGACACAACTAAGATAGAGAACTACACAACAAACTCTCTCATGAACATAGATGCAAAATACTCAATAAAAGACGGGCAAGTCGATTCCAATAACACATTAGAAAGATCTTACACCATGATAAAGTAGGCTTCATCCCAGGGATGCAAGGATGGTTCAGCATACGAAAATTCATCAATGTAATGCACCATATAAACAAAGTACAAAAGAAAAACCACATGATCATCTCATTAGATGCTGAAAAGCCTTTGACAAATTTCAACAGCCCTTTATGATAAAGGTCTTGGAGAGATCAGGGATAACAGGAACATACAGAAACATAATAAAGGCAATATATAGCAAACCAACAGCCAACATCAAGCTAAATGAAGACAGACCCTATGCAATTCCTCTAAAATTAGGAACAAGACAAAGCTGTCCACCCTCTCCATATCTCTTCAATATTGTACTTGAAGTTCTTGCTAGAGCAATAAGACAACAAAAGAAGATCAAGGGGATACAGATTGGAAAGGAAGAATTCAAACTTTTACTATTTGCAGATGATATGATAATCTACATAGTGTCCAAGAGAATTCTACCAGAGAACTCCTACAGCTGATAAACACCTTCAGTAAAGAGGCAGGATACAAGATTAACTCAAATAAATCAGTATCCCTACTAAATATAGACAATAGATGGCCTGAGAAAGAAATAAGAGAAACATCACCCTTTACAGTTTACATATAGGTGAAAGACCTATATGACAAGAACTAAAGAAAGAAATTAAAGAAGATACCAGAAAATGGAAAGATTTCCCATGATCTTGGATAGGTAAGATCAATGTAGTAAAAATGGCAATCCTGTCAAAAGCAATCTACAGATTCAATGCAATCCCCATCAAAATCCCAGCACAATTCTCCACAGATATTGAAAGGACAATACTCAACTTTATATGGAAACCAAAAAACCCAGGATAAGCAAAACAACCCTGTACAATAAAGGAACTTCTGGAGGCATCATCATCCCTTACTTCAAGCTCTACAGTAATGAAAACAGCTCAGTATTCACACAAAAGCAGACAGGTAGACCAAAGGTATCTAATTAAAGATACTGATATCACACACACCTATGAACACCTGATTTTTGACAAAGAATTTAAAATTATATAATGGAAAAAAGAAAGCATCTACAACAAACGGTGCTGGCATAAGTGGATGCTGACATGTAGGAGATTGCAGCTAGATTCGTATCTATCACCATGTACAAAACTTAAGTTCAAATGGATCAAAGACCTCAATATAAGTCCAGCCACACTGACTCTTAGAAGAGAATGACAGAATTTGTACAGGAGACCACTTCCTGAACATAAGGCCTGTAGCACAGACACTGAGATTGACATTTAATAAAGGGGACCTCCTTAAACTGAGAAGCTTCAGTAAGGCATAAGACACAGTAAACAAGACAAAATGGCAGCAGACAGAATGGGAAAAGATATTCACCAACCCCACATCAGACAGAGGGCTGATCTCCAAAATAGGCAAAGAACTCAAGAAGCTAGTCACCAAAACAACAAATAATTCACTTAAAAAGTGGTGTACAGAACTAAACAGAGAATTCTCAACAGAGGAATCTAAACTGGCTGAAAGACACTTAAAAAAACTACTCAACACCCTTCACCATCAGGGAAAGGCAAATCAAAACAACTCTGAAATGCCATCAGAATGGCTAAAATCAAAAACACCAATGACTGTTTATGCTGGAGAGGATGTGGAGAAAGGGGTACCCTCCTCCACTGCTGGTGGGAGCGCAAACTTGTACAGTCACTTTGGGTATCAGTATGGTGATTCCTCAGGAAAATCATAATTGGTCTACCTCAAGATCCATCAATTCCACTCTTTGGCATATACCCAAAGGATGGATTTTCATACAACAAGACATATGTTCAACTATGTTCATAGCTGCATTACTTGTAATAGCCAGAACCTGGAAGCAACCTAGATGCCCCTCAACTGAAGAGTGGATATAAAAAATGTGTTACATTTATACAATGGAGTACTACTCAGCAGAAAAACAATGGAACACTAAGGAATCGTCTATGGGGCCTCTAGCAGTAGAACCAACATGTATCCCTAGTGCACGAATGGGAGCCCTTTTCCCATGGAAGGATACTCTCTTAGCCTAGATACACAGGGGAGGGCCTAGACCCTGCCCCAAATGACTTGACGGATTTTGATGATCCCTCATGGAAGGCCTCACTGTTCCTGGGGAGTGGATGGGCGATGGGATGAAGGTGCATAGGAGGATGAGAGGGAGAGGAAACTTGGATTGATATGTAAAATAAGATTGTCTGTAATCTGAATAATATTTATGAAAAAGTTGCTTCCTGTATGCTGCCTAGGTTTTTTTAAACATATGGAAGGAGAATTAGCTTAAGGCCGCATAACACGAGTCATCATCTGTCTTTGCTTTCGAAAGCTCTGTCTAAGACACATGACTTTCTACATTAGTCCTGCTAAGACTGGACTCTAAATTAATGGAATTGTTTCTCTCTGCCATTTTGTGATTAAAATAGCATGAGTTAAAACACAATCTGCTCTAAAAATTCCTGAAAATATCTGAGTATCAAACTTTGGCAGTTAAATTGTTGCACATTTAAAAATTTATCACTAATCTTGGCAAGCCCAATTTAAAATATGTGCATGCCTTTGCATGCAAATGTGGTAATTTTTAGGTTGCTTTTGGATTTTTTTTTACAAGCCTGGAATCTACAATTAACTCTTAAATGCCTGCATTCAGCTAAAATGGCTTATATTAGCAACTAAAATAATCTTTTTTTTCCCAAAAGAAGCTGAAACAGGAGATGAGTCAGTAGTTCAAGGTACACATTACTGCTTAAATTTATTGATTATCGATTTCATGAAAGTTGACATGGAAGGGTCTGGTCCATTGAGGGTGGACCCACCACTGGGCAGGTGGACCTGGTTCATATAAGTAAGCTCACAGACATGAGCCAGAGAAGAGGAAGAGCAGTGTTTCTCTATTGGTTTCTGCTTCAAAGTCCTGCCTTGATTCCCTGCCTTGGATTCCCTGTATTATGGACTATAAACTGTCAGTACAAATAAATCCTTTTATCCCTGTGTTGCTTTTGGTCATGTTTATCCCAGCAACAGACGGCAAACTACGACGGAAATTGGTACCGGGAAATTGGGGCTAATGGCTCCTGTGCTGAGCCTGACCATCCCACTGTAGGTGAGAGGACTATGTAAATTTGGGGATGGAAAAGCCATTGTGTGCTTTAGAGCTTAGTGGTCTGTTGTCTGGGAGCCTGGCAGAAAAGAATGCTAAAAGGAAAGTGAATGATGACCGTATGGCTTGTGACATTTCAGAGGGCCAGCAGAGACTACCAGGCTTCTTTGTATGATATTTTGGATTAAGGAATACATGGAAGCGAAAACCTTTTCTTTCATTGTGACAATGGGCACCGATTAGCTGGGACTGAAGAATCGCATGTAATTAATCAGAGAAGAGCATCAGTGAGGGAAAATCCGCAGGAAAAGCATCTCCTCACAGTTCTCTCACAAAAGCTGTAGTCTTAGGGATCCAAAGCTACATCCTAAGCTGGCAGCAGCAGAACTTGGCAATGTGTCATGGTCTCCCTCGTGGTGATGGTTTTGAAGGCATGATGGGCCAAGAACCACAACGGAGACTTGATCCAACACGGCAGCCGGAGTGCTTGAAGGGAAGCCTGTGATAATGGGGCAGCATACGTTACAGTGGAGAACTCAAGGTACTGAAGATTCCAGGACCACCACCTTGTTCACTAGGAACACTAGAAGGTGTGGCGTGAAGCCAGCCTGAGCTTGCTGGACGGGTGATACAAACGGCAGAACTGGATAGACGTGATAGACCAAGGCCTTAGGAATGAGAATATAATGAGTGACCCCAAGATGCTCTCCATAGAGCTACAGGAATTGATTTATAGTCATGGATTTTTAGGTTTCCCGTTGATTTAATTACAACTGCACCCCGGGTGTTCTCCTTTGAAATAAGAAATCATGCTTTAATGTTCTTTGTTTATTTTTTATTGTTGTGTTTAATGAAAACCAAAAGACTTTGAGATCTTGCACTTTTAATATGTTGAGTTCTTTGTAGACTGTGGCACAGATAAAATGTGCTTTTGTAATAGCCAGAACCTGGAAGCAACCTAGATGTCACTCAACTGGAGTGGATAGAGAAGACGTTGTACATTTACACAATGGAGTAATACTCAGTGAGAAAATACAATGAAATCTTGAAATGTGCAGGTAAATGGATGGCACTAGAAGAAACCATCCTGAGTGAGGTAACCCAGTCACAAAAAGAGAAACATGGCATGTACTCTCTCATTTATGGATTTTAGACATAGATCTGGGGAATGCCTGTCTACAATCCCACTGCCAGAGAGTCTAGGAAACAGAACCTTCATCCAGCGACTGACGAAAGCAGAGGCAGATACCCACAGACAATCACTGAACTGAACTCCTAGAATCCAGTGTCAGAAAGGGAGAACTGATGGGCAAAGGAGTTAAGACTCAGCTGGTTTAATCCACAGAAACAGTTTAACTGAACAAGGGGGAGCTCTTGGACCCCAGATTAATGACTGTGTAGAAAGCATGGGACTGACCCAGACCCCCTGAATGTGGGTGTCAGTGAGGAGGTCTAGGTTATCTATGGGGCCTTGGGTAGTATTTATCCCTGGCTTACAAAATAGACTTTGAGTGCCCATGACACAATATGGGAGGCTTTCTCAGCTGGGACTCTTGAGGGAAGGCCTAGGCCCTGGACTAGATGAAATTACAGTCACTGGAGATCCACCATGGAGGGCCTCACCCTCCCTGGGGATCAGAGTGGAGATTGGGTGGGGGACTGGGGGACCTGGTGGGGATGGCAGGGGAGAGGGAGCTGGGATTGACATGTGAAACAAGCTTGTTTCTAACTTCAATATAAAAGAATTTAATGTGCCTTTATTGTGATATTAGTATGAGACCTTGTGAACAACAAATGCAGAGGCATGGCTTAAAGTGATATTTTTGTCAAGATGTAGCCAATCAGCTGTCAGCCAGGGAACTGCTTAGATTAGACGGGCTTTTGGAGTTTCTTAGATCAGACCGACCTCTGGGCATGTCTATAGAGACTATTTTGTTGTTGTTGTTGTTATTATTATTATTATTATTATTATTATTATTATTATCATTATTGATGTGCCAGGCCCTTGCCTACTATGGATGGAGCTACTACAGGACAGGTAGGCCTGGGTTTCACAAGAAAGCAGACTGAGAATGAACTAGAGAGCTGAAATTCAGTAACCAGTGCTCCTTCTTCAAGCTCCTACCTTCATTTCCTGCTTTGGTTTCCCTGTATAATAGATTGAATCCCTTAAACTAAAATAATTCCTCTCTTCCCACATTGCTTTTGGTCAAGACATTTATCATAGCAACAGTACGCAAACCAGGACACTTCAGCACTCGTGATCCATTTCTGACAACAGCAAGTCTCAATTGTCTGTACTGCTTTGGGTACTTCAAGAACCTTCCTGACCTTATCAATGGGTGTTTTGCTTATCAATGGAAGCACCTTTATCCACCCTACAGAGTACTTCCATTTCAAACTTTTTATTTTATTTTATTTTTTAAAGGACCACTTTGGATTTTATTTTCTCCAGACTACGTTAACAAAAGTTATTACAGGTAACTTATCTTGCTTTTGTATTTAGTATTGCTCATTATCACCTTCAAACTTTTTTTCCCCCTCTGGATTTCTTCAATGTTCCTTCAAACACACATGCTCTGAAACATTCCTTTCACTGGTACTCAGACAGGCACACTGCTATCTCTTTGATTCCTTTCATAGAAAAATTCACCTATCAGATGCTTAATGTGGCAGTAATTCAGCCTCCCTTCCCTTTTCTTGTTTTAGGTCACTACATTCATCTACTTGTTCTCCACCTTCAGAAAGTTGGCATCAGCGGAGATGCTGAACACAGTAACAACACAACAACAACATCTTATTGCATTGACAAAGGGGGAGTACAGTTTTTCTAACTGTTTGTATCGCATTATGCTTTCTTTCCCTTCTTCCTCTACTATTGGTCATTTCTACCCAATTAAGTGTTTTCAATTATTATTTCTGTTTTACTAGTTAATTCCTAAGAAGCTACAAGTCCAAACATTTTCAGTAACACTGAATATAGTTTTAGCATGTATGCTAGAAAAAAATTTCAGAATTCTTTCTTTCTATGGTAACCAAACAGAATTTTTGCTTCTCTTAACATTTTCTTCCACAAACAACAGTTTATTGTTAATATTCATTAACAAATTATTTCTTGTGGATTTTCTGCAAAATTAATGTGTAATAAAGTCCCTGCCAAGTAAATTGTTACAAAAAGTTACTTTAAAGAAAAAAATGAATACTACTGTTAAGCTTAGGTGCTCAGAATTTGGTATATTTTTATACTTCACAAAAATAGTAGCCAAGGAAAATGGTTCTCCCACCTGAATTCCATGCTGCAACTTCCAAATAAAATTGCTTTATGATATGCTCCATAAGTTATCTATATACACAATGTTTAAAATGTGACATAGAAAAAAATCAATTATGCAGTTTACTTCTTCCAAAATAACCAGTGGTTACAAACATAACCAAGACTACCACAGTATCACAACTGGAATGCTGTAAGTTTAAATTACTGGTTTGGGGAGGATACATGTTGCCCTGAACTGTTTGAAGTTCAGCAGCAATAATACGAAGAGGATTGTGACTTCACATCCTTCAGTTATCTTATTCTGTGTCAAATTACACAAATCTCCAATGGCAATGGGATTCACATTCTGCTTTTTTTTTAATTATCCAGTGAGCTAGTACAGACTCATGACAGACTAAATTGGCTACAAAGAATTTTTAAAAAATCTATACTGTACAAAAGAGTTCATATTCAAAAACTAGAAACAAGGAAGGTAATTCTTGAAAAAAGAAAACTTGAATCCACAAAATTCTTCATTAAATGGGTCTTCATGTGTGACACTGTGCCATTATTGGGCACTGAAAAATATTAAATAGTACTCATGTTTTGACAACAAAAGCAGATGGGAAATATGGAAAAAAAAGGACTATTGCTGGAGCCCAAGTTTTTGGCTCTAAAATAAAAAATAAGATTTTATAATGTCCGCACCATTTAAGAAATCCTATTTCTTGACAACTTGCACTTCTATGTCACCTGCTAATAATATTTGTTCGTTTACAAAAGAAAATGTCTGCTGAGAAAGAATTTGGAATGATATTATATTCTCTTCTCAAATATTCTGTAATATGACTGCACTTTTACTTTCCCAAGTTAGGAAAAGGAACTTAATTTCCTAAATAACATTCCTAAAATTACAATCAGCCTCTTCACAGGAGGTCGTAGATATAAAACCAAAAGAAAAACTGAAATGGAAGAATTAATAAAAAATCTCATATACTCTAGATATCAAATAACACATTTCACACAAAAGAATCAACCGCCGACAAGGAAAATACTGTCAGACTGGTTAGATACTTTATGGAGAAATTAGTTAAAAATGCCCCTTTACCGTCATTTTCTGGATTTCCTATTTTAGGCCTTATAGTGTTCATTATTATCCTAACTTTAGGTATAATTTTCTAATGTATAATACATGTGTTGGGTCACACACGGAAGTAAAAGCAAGAAAGGAACACTCTTGTCTTGACCACAATGGCCAACAGGGGTATTATGGCCCAAGGACATCTTTAGTTACACAGCTACTTCCCTCTCTTAAACAGCTTATTACTTGCTAATCACATTCTAGGATTGAAGTTCCCGGTGTTATCGGCTCCACAGGGCACACAATGTGGAGTTTGGCTTAACTGCAGGATCTGAATACAGATTCCCAAAATTTAAAAGGTCATGCTTATGTCTACAAGTCTAACTGACTGAATAGAACTTCATGATTCTTTCTGATGATGGAAAGTTGGAATGCGTTCTTCCAGATTCAGATTACTTTGGGAAATATTAAGTTGCCTTCATCACTATTCATTATTCCCCATATCTGTGTCGTACATCCTTGAAACCATGAGGTGAAACTTTTAGATTGTGTTAACATGCCCAGCCACTTCCTTCCAACAACTAAAAAGCTTAAGAATCCCATCAGATTGAATCTCAGACCAAAAAAAAGTATTTCTTTCATTTTTGAGATTATGTTATAATTACATCATAACGCTTTCCATTTCCCTCCTCCAAACTCTTCCCACATAACCCTCCTTGTTCTCTTTCAAATACATGCTCTTATACTTTAATTGTTACACACATACACACATATATGCAGCCTACTTAATCTGTATAACGTTACTTGTACGTATGTTTTCAGGGCTATTGGATAATAGAGTCAGTGTGCTACTCCTTGTGAAAGACAACTTCTCCTAGTCCACAGCTTTCCTTAGTTACCTGTAGTTCTTTGTGTAGAGCTGAGGCCTCTTGATCTTTCCCCCATTCAGTTTGGCATGTCTATTATTGTTCTTGCTCAACTCATGTTTGGACAGTCGTGTTAGTACGACTTTATGGATATAGCTTCTTACTGTCCCAGGAGACACAATCTCACAGAACATTTCTGATGCTCTGGTTCTTACATGTTTTATGACCCTCCCACCTTGTCCATAATGTCTCCTGAGCCCTAGATGCAGGAGTTATTTTATAGATGTGTCTGCTGGGATTTGTCTCTGCAAATCTGAAGTTGACTTGGTTGTAGTTATCTGTAATGTCCTCCATCTGTTGAAAAGAGAAGTTTCCTTTGCATGTGTTGAGGACTACATTTAATACCTGAAAATTTGGAGCTAGGGGATTCCAGTGAAAGAGAAGATACAAGTTTTGTCTTTCAGGGACTGAGTTACCTCACTCAATATGATCATCTCGACTTTCCTTCATTCACCTAAGGAGTTCCTGATTTCATTTTTCTTCATGGCTCACAGATATTCTATCATATGTGTGCCACAATTTAATTATGCGTTTTTCAGCTGTAGGGCATTTAAGTTGTTTCCATTTCCTAGCTATAGTGGACATGGCTAAGCAAGTATATGTAGTATAGGGAGTCAAATCCTCTGGCCATATTTGGAGGATCAATTAGCTGAAACATATGATAGGCTTACTTTTAGTTTCATGAGAATTCTCCACTGTGATTTCCACAGAGGCTTCAGCAGTTTGCAATCCCACCAACAGTGAATGAGGATTTCCTTTTCCTTACATGTCTTTTTTTTTTTTGGCTGTTCCATTGATCTTTCTCTTTCTGATTCTGACAGGATGAGATGAAATCTCAAAGTTGTTTTGATTCGCATTTCCTTAGTGGATAGGGATGGTGAACTTGTTTTTTGAGCTATTTCTTGGTGCATGTATGCATGTATGTGGTGTGTGTGTGTGCATGTGTGTGTGTGTTTAAGAAATCTACTGAAGTCCTAGGCTCATTTTTTTAATGGGTCATTTTTTGACTCTGGTTTTTGAGTTATTTGTATACTCTGGATATGAATTAACTGTCAGATGTATAGCTTGAAAAGATTCTCTTAAATTCTATGAGCTTCCTCTTCACCTTGCTTTAGCTGGACAGAAGCTTTTTAACATTATTAAGTTCCCCGTATCAATTGTGGCCTTAGTTTTTAGCAAATGGAGTTGTGTTCAGGAAGTCCTTTCCTACACGTACTATGTCATGTAGGGTACTGCCTATATTTTTACCTAGCAGTTTCACTGTTTTAGGTTTAGGTCATTGATACATTTGGAGTCAGTTTTGTGCAAGGTGATAGACATAGATTTCATTTCCCTGCATGTGGTATCCTGTTTTCCCAGCACCATCTGTGGAAGATGCTTTCTTTCTCTACAAAGCATTGGTGGACTTTACATGCACTCATGATTGGATCATTGATTTTGCTCCATTGATCTATGTGTCTGGTTTTGTGACACTACCGGCCACTTTCTCCCATAATACTTGTGAATCACGTGTGCGCTCTCAGCTCCTGCCCCAGTGCCATGATTGCCTGTCTACTGGCATGCTTCCTGACAGCATGATCAAGGACTATGCATCTACACTGTAAGCAAATCTCCAATCAAGTCCTTTTTGTAAGCTGCCTATGTCGTGGCATTTCTGCATGCCTCTTTTCACAGCAATAGAACAGTAAGTTGGTTCCAGGGTCTAGGGAATTCCTGTGGAGGCATTACCAGGCTGTTGGTTGGAGGAATGTGGAAGTCTTTGAAACTCTGGACTAGAAAAGTGGTTGAATGAGAGGAGGCTGGGAGTCCAGGGAAGCGGCGGTTCTTCCAGCAGCAGTAGGTAAACAGGCCGGCTTCCCGGCCTGTGCTCCAGTGCCTGCAGATCGCCTGGGACCTGCACAGAGCTCCCAATCCCGGCGGGAGCCAAGCACCCCAGACTCCGGATCTTCGCTCACACCAACGAGACCAGGAAAGGAGAGGAGGCTGGGAGTCCAGGGAAGCGGCGGTTCTTCCAGCAGCATCAGGTAAACAGGCCGGCTTCCCGGCCTGTGCTCCAGTGCCTGCAGATCCCCTGGGAACTGCACAGAGCTCCCAATCCCGGCGGGAGCCAAGCACCCAGACCACAGGTCTTCTCCCCACCAACCAGACCAGGAAACCAGAGGACCCAGGGAGACCAGGGGAGTAGCTGTTCTGGATCAAGTACAACAGGACCCAGCATAGGGTCTAGGGGACCAGGTAAGAGGATAAGCGCCCCAGATTCCTGTTCTTCTCCACCCACGGGACCAGCATTCAGACAAGGAATAGAAGAACCACCAGATTATTGGACTTGCTAGCACCCACCAAAAGGGAACACTGGTCCCCAGACCAGTAAGGGGCTCTTTCTGTACCCACTAGAAGAAGAGATGGGAAAGAGACAATACAAAAACACAGTCAGCAACAGAAAAACAAATATGACACCGCCAGATTCTAGAGACTCCACACCAGCAAGACCCCAACATTCCAATGCGGACGAAGCAGAAGAGAACAACCTTAAAAGCACTTTCATGAAAATGATAGAGGCCCTAAAAGAGGATATTGGAAAATCCCTCAAAGAAATGGAAGAAAAAACAAACCAACAAATGCAAGAATTGGAAGAAAAAACAAACCAAAAAAGGCAGAAAATGGAAGAAGAAATGAAGCAAAAAATGCAAGAAATGGAAGAAAAAACAAAGCAAAAAATGCAAGAATTGGAAGAAGAATCATACCAAAAAAGGCAGGAAATGGAAGAAGAAACAAAGCAAAAAAATGCAAGAAATGGTAGAAAAAACAAAGCAAAAAATGAAAAAAATGGAGGAAGAAACAAACCAAAAAAGGCAGAAAATGGAAGAAAGAACAAACCAAAAAATTCATAAAAGGCAACAAACGGACGAACAGATAAACAGAAAATTGCAAGAAGCAATGCAAACACTGCAAGGGTTGAAAACTGAAATAGAGTCATTAAAAAAACACAATCTGAAGAAAGGCAGAAAATAGAAAAGCTGGACAAACAGACAGGCACTACCAATACAAGCATTACCAACAGAATAGAAGAGATGGAAGAGAGAATCTCAAGTGTTGAAGATACACTAGGAGAAATGGATTTATCAACCAAAGAAAACCTTAAATCCAACAAATCCTTAACACAAAACATCCAGGAAATATGGGACACCATGAAAAGACCAAACCTAAGAATAATAGGTATAGAAGAAGGAGAAGAAATCCAGCTCAAAGGGGCAGAAGGCATATTCAACAAAATCATAGAAGAAAACTTTCCCAACCTTAAGAAAGACATGCCAATGAAGGTACAAGAAACATACAGAACACCAATTAGAGTGGACCACAAAAAAAAATCCCCTCGCCACATAATAATCAAGACCCCAAACATACAGAATAAAGAAAGAATATTAAGAGCAGCTAAGGAAAAAGGTCAAGTAACACATAAAGGCAGACCTATCAGAATTACACCTGATTTCTCCATGGAAACGCTGAAAGCCAGAAGGTCCTGGATAGATATTCTACCTACACTAAGAGACCACGGATGCCAGCCCAGACTACTATACCCGGCAAAGCTCTCAATCACTATAGACGGAGAAAACAAGATATTCCATGACAAAACTAGATTCAAGCAATATGTGTCCACTAACCCAGCCCTACAGAAAATTTTGGAAGGAAAACTCCAACCCAAGGAAGCTAACTACAACCAGAAAAACATAAGCATTAGAGAATCTCTCTCTACCAACAGCCAAAAGAACAAAGGGGTGAAATTCCACACATAATTCCACCAACAACAACCATCGCAAATCGAAGAAGGATGAGCAATCATTGGTCATTAATATCCCTCAATATTAATGGCCTTAACTCACCCATAAAAAGACACAGACTAGCAGATTGGATTCGAAGACAGAACCCTTCCTTCTGCTGCATACAGGAAACACACCTCACCCTTAAAGACAGACATTACCTGAGAATTAAAGGTTGGGAAAAAATTTTTCAATCGAATGGACCCAAGAAACAAGCCGGGGTAGCAATCCTAATATCTAACAAACTAGACTGTAAAATAAAATCAATCAAAAGAGATGAAGGAGGTCATTACATACTCATCACAGGTGAAACCCACCAAGAGGAAGTGTCTATTCTGAACATCTATGCCCCAAATACAAAGGCATCCACATTCGTTAAAAAAGCATTATTAGAACTTAAATCTCATCTAAAGCCCCACACAGTTATAGTGGGAGATTTCAACACACCACTCTCACCACTAGACAGGAATACCAAACAGAAACTCAACAAAGAAGCAAAAGGGCTAATAGAAGTAATGACCCAACTGGGATTAACAGATATCTATAGAACATTTCATCCACATAAAAAAGAATATACCTTCTTCTCACCACCACATGGAACCTTCTCAAAAATCGACCACATACTTGGCAACATATCAAACCTCAGCAGCTACAAAAAAATTGGAATAACTCCATGCATCTTATCAGACCACCATGGTTTAAAATTAGAATTCAACAACAACACAAATTGCAGAAAAACTACAAACTCATGGAAATTGAATAATGCTCAACTGCACCATCCCTGGGTCAAAGAGGAAATAAAAAAAGAAATTAAAGACTTCCTCGAATTCAATGAGAATGAAGACACAACATACCCAAACCTATGGGACACTTTGAAAGCAGTGCTACGTGGGAAGTTCATAGCGCTAAATGCTCACGTGAAGAAACAGGAGAACAGTTATACCAGAGAATTAACATCACAACTGAAAGCTCTAGAACACAAAGAAGCACACTCCCCCAGGAGGAGTAGACGCCAGGAAATAATCAAATTGAGGGCTGAAATCAATAAAGTAGAAACCAGGAAAACAATACAAAGAATCAACACAACGAAGAGTTGGTTCTTTGAGAAAATCAACAAGATAGACAAACCTTTGTCCAAACTTACCAAACAGCAGAGAGTGAACACGCAAATTAACAAAATTAGAAATGAAAAGGGGGACATAACAACAGACTCTGAGGAAATCCAGAGAATCATTAGGTCATACTTTGAAAACCTGTACTCCACAAAAATCGAAAATTTAAAGGAAATGGATGACTTCCTGGACAGCTATCAATTGCCAAAACTAAATCAAGAACAGATAAGCAATTTAAATAGACCTATCACCCCTATGGAAATAGAAGCTGTCATCAAAAGTCTCCCAACCAAAAAAAGCCCAGGTCCAGATGGCCTCAGTGCAGAATTCTACCAGAAATTCAAAGAACAGCTTATACCAATTCTTCTCAAAGTGTTCCACACAATAGAAGCAGAAGGGTCTTTGCCAAACTCTTTCTATGAGGCTTCAATAACCTTGATCCCCAAGCCACACAAAGATACAACTAAGAAAGAGAACTTCAGACCAATATCCCTCATGAACATTGATGCAAAAATACTCAATAAAATACTGGCAAATTGGATCCAAGAACACATCAAAACAATCATTCACCACGATCAAGTAGGTTTCATCCCAGGAATGCAGGGATGGTTCAACATACGAAAATCCATCAACGTAATCCACCATATAAACAAGCTGAAAAACAAAAATCACATGATCATCTCACTAGATGCTGAAAAAGCCTTTGACAAAATCCAACACCCCTTCATGATAAAGGTCTTGGAGAGATCTGGGATAACAGGGACATACTTAAACATAATAAAAGCTATATACAGTAAACCAACAGCCAACATCAAACTAAATGGACAGAAACTCAACGCAATTCCTCTAAAATCAGGAACAAAACAAGGCTGTCCACTCTCTCCATACCTTTTCAACATGGTACTTGAAGTCCTAGCTATTGCCATATGACAACAAAGGGGAATCAAGGGGATACAAATTGGGAAGGAAGAGGTCAAACTTTCACTGTTTGCAGACGATATGATAGTTTATATCAATTACCCAAAGAACTCTACCAGGGAACTCTTACAGCTGATTAACACCTTCAGCAAAGTGGCAGGCTACAAGATCAACTCAAGAAAATCAGTAGCCCTACTATATACAGATGATAAAAGGGCTGAAAGAGAAATCAGAGAAACATCACCCTTTACAATTGCCACAAACAACATAAAATACCTTGGGGTAACGCTAACAAAACAAGTGAAAGACCTGTATCATAAGAACTTTGAATCTTTAAAGAAAGAAATTAAAGAAGCCCTCAGAAAATGGAAAGATCTCCCATGCTCTTGGATAGGTAGGATCAATGTAGTAAAAATGGCAATCCTGCCAAAAGCAATCTACAGATTCAATGCAATCCCCATTAAAATCCCAGCACAGTTCTTCACAGACCTTGAAAGAACAATAATCAATTTTGTATGGAAAAACAAAAGACCCAGGATAGCCAAAACAACCCTGTTCAACAAGGCAACGTCCGGAGGCATCACCATCCCTGACCTCAAGCTCTATTATAGAGCTATAGTCCTAAAAACAGCTTGGTATTGGCACAAAAATAGACAGGTAGACCAATGGAATCGAATTGAAAACCCGGGTATTAATCCACACACGTACGAACATCTGATCTTTGACAAAGAAGCTAAAAATATACAATGGAATAAAGAAAGCATCTTCAACAAATGGTGCTGGCATAATTGGAGACTGGCATGTAGAAGAATGCAGATCGATCCATGTCTATCGCCATGCACAAAACTTAAGTCCAAATGGATCAAAGACCTCAACATAAATCCAGCCACACTGAACCTCTTAGAAGAGAAAGTGGGTGGTACCCTTGAACGAATTGGTACAGGAGACAGCTTCCTGAACATAACACCAGTAGCACAGGCAGTAAGATCAACAATTAATAAATGGGACCTACTGAAACTGAGACGCTTCTGTAAGGCAAAGGACACAGTCAGCAAGACAAAAAGGCAGCCCACAGAATGGGAAAAAATATTCACTAATCCCACATCTGACAGAGGGTTGATCTCCAAAATTTACAAAGAACTCAAGAAGCAAGTCTCCAAAACACCAAAGGACCCTATTAAAAAGTGGGCTGCAGAACTAAATAGAGAGTTTTCAATAGAGGAGTCTAAAATGGCTGAGAGGCACTTGAGAAAGTGCTCAACATCCTTAGCCATCAGGGAAATGCAAATCAAAACAACTCTCAGATACCATCTCACCCCTGTCAGAATGGCTAAAATCAAAAACACCAATGACAATTTATGCTGGAGAGGATGTGGTGAAAGGGGGACACTCCTCCATTGCTGGTGGGAGTGCCAACTGGTTCAGCCACTTTGGAAATCAGTGTGGAGATTCCTCAGAAAAATGGGAATAAACCTACCACAAGACCCAGCAACTCCACTCTTAGGCATATATCCAAAAGATGCCCATTCATACAACAAAGAGGTCTGTTCCACTATGTTCATAGCAGCTTTATTTGTAATTGCCAGAACGTGGAAGCAACCTAGATGTCCCTCACCTGAAGAGTAGATAGAGAAAATGTGGTACATCTACACAATGGAGTACTATTCAGCAGAAAAAAATAATGGAATCATGAGATTTGCAGGCAAATGGATGACACTAGAAGAAACCATCCTGAGTGAGGTAACACAGTCACAAAAAGAGAAACATGGCATGTACTCTCTCATATATGGATTTTAGACATAGATCTGGGGAGTGCCAGCCTACAATCCTATGGCCAGAGAGTCTGGGAAACAGAAACTTTATTTAGTGGCTGATCGAAGAAGAGGCAGACTCCCTTGGTTAAGTACTGAGCTGAACTCAAGAAAGCCAGTAACAGAGAGGGAGGACTGATGATCAAAGGGATTAAGACTGGGCTGGTTTAACCCCCAGAAACAGCTGACCAGACAAAGGTTAACTCTTGAATCCCAGGCATTAGCCTGGGAAGCCAGCATGGGACTGATCAAGACCCCCTGAATCTGGGTGTCAGTGAAGAGGCCTAGGGAATCTATTGAGCCTTGGGCAGCAGATCAGTACCCATCCCAAGTATACACACGGACTTTGGACTCCAATAGAACAATGTGAGGTGCACTCTCACCCAGAACTCTTGGGAAAGGGTCTAGGCCCTGCCCTATATGAAATGACACACTATGGACACCCCCATGGAGGGCCTCACCCTCCCTGGAGAAATGAGAGGATAGGGGGGAGGGGTGGGCACGGGAGGAAGGGAGGGAATGGGAGAGGGACCTGGAACTGACTTGTGAAGCAACCTTGATTCTTATCTAAATTTAAACTGGAAAGTAAAATTAAAAAAAAAAAAGAAAAGTGGTTGAATGACGTAACCTTGGCTTACCGGCCATCCTAATAAGAGCATGGAAGACGGTAACGTTGAGAATAATGTGGATTATGGAGGCACAGCTCAAGAGGGTTGGGGGGGGGAATAACATTAGAGACCATTCTTATGATATTTAGAAAAGAGTGTGGCTGCTTTCTGCCCTTGTCCTAGGAATATCCTAGAGGCTAAACAGAAGAATTTTAAACTAATGCTTTTAGCAGAGGAGATCTCAAGGTAGACTAGTATTGTCCGTGTCACATGGTTATTAACAATCACTCTTATGCTGATCTGCAGAAAAAGAGAATGCAGGGAAAAGAGAGATACAAAATGCACAGTTTGAGGGGAAAATGAGACAAGAAATGTAATGTTGTAGTCAAATCTTATGCTCAAAGAGATTAGAGTGTACCAGGGTTTTTTCTTCTCAGCCACCAACCAGCTCTAAAATCATGACACAGAGACTTATTATTAGTCTTTAATGCTTGACCTAGGATAGACTTTTTTCTGGCTAGCTCTTTTAAATTAAATTAACCTGTTTCTCTCTCTCTCTCTCTCTCTCTCTCTCTCTCTCTCTCTCTCTCTCTCTCTCTCTTTTTGGTTTTACGAGACAGGGTGTCTCTGTTTTGGAGGCTGTCGGTCCAGCCTGGTCTCGAACTCACAGAGATCTGCCTGCCTCTGCCTCCCGAGTGCTGGGATTAAAGGTGTGCGCCACCAATGCCCGGCTATAACCTGTTTCTCTTTATCTACCTTTTGCCTCAGGGCTTATTACCTTCCTTACTTTCTCACTGTCTCTATGTCTGGCTCTTAGCCCAGGAGTGTCCCTCTTTCGAATCTCCTTCTTCTCACTCATTCCTCTCCTATTCCCTAGGCTCGATTTCTCCTCCTATTTATTCTCTCTGCTCACCAGTCCCACCTATCCTTTCTCAGGCCTAGCTATTGGCTGTTCAGCTTTTTATGAGACCATTCAGGTGCCTTAGGCAAGCCAGGCGAAGCAAAGTCAACACATCTTTACATAATTAAACACAAATCCTTACATCACTAAACAAATGCAGCGTAAACAAAAGTAACACACCTCTACACAGAGTAATATTCCGCAACATGAACAAATGTAACACATCTTTGCCTAGTAAATTATTCCACAACATTAGAGTTTAAGGAAAGATCTGATGCTAAATGGAATAAAGGGTGTGGTACCTTTAGAGAAAGAGCCCCTCCCCCTCCCCTCCATTCTCCTATCCCCCAATGCCCAGGATTATTTTGGTTATCTGGGGCCTTTTGCAATTCCATATGAATTTTAGGATAGTTTTTCTCTATTTCTGCAGAGAATGAGATGGGAATTTTGATTAAAATTGAATTGAATCTGTAGATAGGTTTCAACAAAATGGATGTTTTCACAATATCAACCCTATGAATCCATGAGCATAGGATGTCTTTCCATTTTGTTGGGTTTAAAGTTCTTAGTCATATGGGTCCTTCATGTCTTTTTCAGATTTACTCCTAGATATGTTATTTTCTTTGAGGCTATTGTGAATGGGTGTGGATAGATGATGTTTTCCCATGTAAGTTTGTTGTTTGTGTACAGAAAACTTATTGATTTGTGCCAGCTGATTCTGTTTCCTGCCACATTGCTGAATGTGGCTATCATGTCTAAACATTTTGGGTTAGAATTTGATCGCTCTCTGATAAAAAGTATCGTGTCTTCTGCAAGAGGGATCCTGTGTTTTTTTTTCTTTTCCTATTTGTAGTACACCTTTCATGTCCTTCTCTTGTTTCTCCAGCTAGTACTTAAAGCACAACATTGAGAAGGAATGAAATAGTGAGGACCTCCATCTCAAATCTTATTTCAGTGGAATGTTTCAAGCTTTTTTTCCATTTAGGATAATGTTTGTTTTAGTTAGGGTTCTATTATGGTGACCAAGTCAACTCTCACAAAAGAAATAATTTAATTGGTGCTTGCATACAGTTTCAGAGGTTCAGGCCATTATCACCTTGGTGGAGAACATAGTAACTTATCAGCATGGTGGAGAACAAAGTAACTTATTGTCATGGTGGAGAACATAGTAACTTATCACCATGGTGGAGAACAAAGTAACTTATTGTCATGGTGGAGAACATAGTAACTTATCACCATGGTGGAGAACAAAGTAACTTATTGTCATGGTGGAGAACATAGTAACTTATCACCATGGTGGAGAGCATAGTAACTTAACACCATGGTGGAGAACACAGTAATTTATCACCATGGTGGAGAACATAGTAACTTATCACCATGGTGGAGAACATAGTAACTTATCATCATGGATGAGAACATAGTAACTTATCATCATGGATGAGAACATAGTAACTTATCACCATGGATGAGAACATAGTAGCATGCAGCCAGGAACTGAAGCAGTAGTTGAGAGCTGCATCCTGATCTGTAGGCAGACAGAGAGAGAGAGAGAGAGAGAGAGAGAGAGAGAGAGAGAGAGAGAAAGAGAGAGAAAGAAGAGATAGAGAGAAAGTAGAGAGAAAGAAGAGATAGAGAGAAAGAGAGGGAGAGAGAAAGAGAGAGAGAGAGAGAGAGAGAGAGAGAGAGAGAGAGAGAGAGAGAGAGAGAGAGAGAGAGAGAGAGAGAGTCTGGGTCTGTCATCAGCTTTTGAACATCAAAGTCCACTCCAGTGACACACTTGCTTCAACAAGGCCATACCTACCACAACAAGGTCACAACTCCCAATCCTTCTCAAATAGCCCCACTCTCTGATGACTAAACATTCAAACATATGAGTCTAAGGGGGTCATTCTTACTCAAACCACCAACATTGTCCATGGCTTACTCATGTGTAGCTTTTATTATGATAAGGCATGTTCCCTCTAGTCTTAAATTCTCTAGGACTTTCACCATGAAGGCAGGTTGGATTTTGTCAAAGGCTTTTTCTGCATGTATAGAGATGATCTTGTGATATTTGTCTTTAATTCTATTTATGACGTCAATTACCTTCATTGACTTTCACATGTTGAAACATCCCCCCATTTCCAGGATAAAGACAAAATGTTCATGATTGATAATCATGTCTATAGTCCAGTTGAAAGTATTATATTGAACATTGTTGAATCTATGTTTATCAAGAATAATAATCTATATTTATTTATTTGCCATTCATTTGGTTCGTTCTTGTTTTTCCAAATTTTTGAGTTGCATTATTAAGTCATTTATTTGTATTGTATTTGATGTTTTAATATAGATACTTAGAGTTATACATTTCCCTAGTAGGGTTGTGTCCAAGAGGTGTTGTATTTTATTTTCATTTAACTCCAGGAAATTTTTATTTCTTTTTTGATGTCATCTTTGACACGGTCACTTTTAACCTTTCTGTTGTTTAATCACCATGAGTTTGTGTATTTACTAGAGATTTGTTTGCTCTCAGTGTTGGTTTACTACACTGTGGTCAGACAGGATACAAGGAGTTATTTCAATCCTTTCAAATTTGTAAAGGTTTGTTTTATGTCACAGGATAAGTTCTATATTTGAGAAGCTTCTGTGTGCTGCAGAACAGAATATGAACTCTTTGATATTTGGGTAGAATAGTCTTTAGATATCTGTTAAGTTCATTTGATATAAAAATTAAATATTTCTGATATTTTTCATTTTAGTTTTTGTTCAAGTAATCTTTCTATAGATACAGTGAAGTAACTACATTTTTGTGAACTTGGGTACCCATGAGTTTGGTTCCATATATGTATGCGATTGTAATGTTTTCTTAGAAACTCTTACCTTCCTTAGAATTATGTGTCTCTCCTTATCTTTTCTCATTAGTTTATAAAATTGATGACTGTTTTCTTTTTCTGGTTCCATTTGATTGGAATACTTTTGTCCATCCTTTTACCCTAAATTGTAACTCTCTTTAAAGTTAGGATGTGTTTCTTATAAACAGGTAAATTTTATTTCTTGATCCAGGAAGCCAGTGTTTTTTGATTGGGGAATTGGTGTCAATGACACTAGCATTGTTATTAAAATGCGTGTTAATTTGGGTCATGGTGTTATTGATTTTGGTGTTTTTGTTTGTGTCTCAGTGGCATTTTGTGTTTTAATACTTAAAACACATTTCTTTTTTCAATCTTGCCACTATGCTCATCTTTTTAGCTGAAATATTGATTCTTGTGTTTTCGTTACATTTGGTTAGTTGAATATAACTTTACTTAAGATTTACATCTTGAGACTTCTACTTGCACACTCTGGGATCTCCTAGCCTGGGAATTACAGGCAGGTCTACTTGCCCCTGGAGGACCAAGCAACCAAAGCCTGCTGAGGTGCCTGGCCTATTTCTGCTTGCCCACTTTAGAATCTCCTGGCTTGGGGACTGCAGGCAGGTGGACTCACCCCCCAGCCAAGCAACTGTGAGTCTGCTGAAGGCACTGAGCAAACACAGCTCACACCCAAAGAAAGAGCTGAGTGCTTCAGACATACCTGCACCTACTGAGAGACCCAGAGTACTGGACCAACTTGTACCAACCAGAAGAGAACCTTGGACCTATACCCACCAGGAAAGGAAGAGACCCCACCTGCACCCACTGTAAGAAGGCATGGGAAGATAACAATATAAGAACACATTCAACAACAGAAAAACCAATATGACACCTCCAGAATCTAGAGACTCCACACCAGCAAGACCTGAAAAGCCCAATGCTGATGAAACAGAAGGGCTGAACCTTAAAAGTTGCTTTATGAATATTATAGAGACCCTGTAAGAGGAAACAAGAAAATCCATTGAGGAAATAGAAGAAAAAACAAACACACAAAAAAAACAGGAAACAGAGGAAAACAAAAACCAAAACATTCAAGAAGTTAACAAATCGCTTAAAGAATCTAAAGAGCCAAGAAAAAACAACCAAGCAAGTGAAGGAAACAACTCACAGTTTTAGGCTTGAAAACTGAAATAGAAACAATAAAGAAAATACAGAATGAGGGGATGGTGGAAATAGAAAATCTGGGTAAATGATCAGGAACTACAGATATAAGTATAACCAATAGAATATAATGAATTGAAGAAAGAATCTCAGGTGTTGAAGACTCACTAGAGGATATACAATCATCGACCAAAGAAAATCTCAAATCCGGCAAATCCCTAGCACAAAATATTCAGGAAATTGGGACACAATGGAAAGACCAAACCTAAGAATAACAGGTGTAGAAGAAGGTGAAGAAATACAACAAATGGTACAGAAAACATATTCACTACAATCATAGAAAAAAACTCCCCCAACCTAAAGCCTATGAAACTACAAGAAACTCACAGAAACCAAATAAAGTGAACCACAAAGAGAAGTTCCTTCACCACATAATAAACAAAACACCAAACATACAGAATAAAGAGAAAATATTAAGAGCAGAAAAAGAAAAAGGTCAAGTAAAATATAAAGGCAGACCTATTCAAATTACACCTGACTTCTCTATGGAAACTATGAACACTAAGGGATGTGGATGCCAGCAAAGCTTTCAATCACTATAGATGGAGAAAACAAGATATTCCACGACACAGGCTAACAGAATGGATATGAAGACAGAATCCATCCTTCTTCTGCATATAAGAAACATATCTCAACATTAAAGACAGACATGACCTCAGAGTAAAGGGTTAGGAAAAGATTTTGCATTCAAATGGAAACAAGAAGCAAGAAACAAGCTTGTGTAGCAATCCTAATATCTAACAACATAGACTTCACATTAAAATCAATCAAAAGAGATGAAGAAGGGCATTTCATATTCATCACAGGAGAAGTCCATGAAGATGAAGTCTCAATTCTGAACATCTATGCCCCAAATACGAAGGCACCCATATTTGTAAAAGAAACATTACTAAAGCTCAAATCAGACATAAAACTTCACACACTTATAATGGGAGACATCAAGACCCCACTCTGAGCACTAGACTGGAACACCAGACAGAAACTTAGCAAAGAAACAAAGGAACTGACAGAAATCATGACCCAATTGTGATTAACAGACATCTATAGAACATTCCATGCAAGAACACAAGAATATACCCTCTTCCCAGTGCCACACAGAACCTTCTCTAAAATCGACCACATACTCGGCGACAGAGAAAACCTCCACAGATACAAAAAATTGGAAAATGCCCTTTTATCTTATCAGACCACTATGCTCTAAAGTTAGAATTAAACAGCAACACAAATTGCAGAAACCACACAAACTCATGCAAATTGAACAATGTGCAATTGCATCATACCTGTCTCAAGGAAGAAATAAAAAAGAAATTATAGATTTCCTAGAGTTTAATGAGAATGAAGACACAACATACCCAAACTTATGGGACACTTTGAAAGCAGTGCTATGAGCGAAGTTCATAGTACTAAGTGCCCACATGAAGAAACCGGAGAATAGTCACACTAGAGAATTAACAGCACAACTGAAAGCTCTAGAAATTGAAGCAAACTCACCAGAGAGGAATGTCAGGCAATAATCAAATTGAGGGCTGAAATCAATAAAGTTGAAACAAAGAAAACTAAAAAAAGAATCAATATAACAAAGATTCGGTTCTTCAAGAAAATCAACAAGATAGACAAACCTTTTCCAAAGTAACCAAAAGACAGAGAACTTTGAGTCTTTAAATAAAGAAATTAGAGAAGATACCAGAAAATGGAAAGATCTCCCATGCTCTTGGATTGGTAGGATCAACATAGTAAAAATGGCAATCTTGCCAAAAGCAATCTACAGAATCAATGCAATCCCCATTAAAATATCGGCACAATTATTCACAGAATTTGAAAGAACAATAATCATCTTTATATGGAAAAACAAAAGACCCAGGATAGCAAAAACAACCTTGTACAATAGAGGAACTTCTGGAACCATCACCAACCATCCCTGACTTCAAGCTCTATTATAGAGCTATAGTTCAGAAAACAGCTTGGTATTGGTACAAAAATAGACAGGTAGACCAATGGAATAAAATTGAAAACCCTGATATTAACCCACACATCCATGAACACTTGATTTTTGACAAAGAAGCTAAAATTATACAATGGAAAATAGAAAGCATCTTCAACAAATGGTGCTGGCATAATTGGATGCTGGCATATGGAAGACTGAAGACAGATCCATGTCTATCGCCATGTACAAAAGTTAAGTCCAAATGGATCAAAGACCTCAACATAAATCCAGCCACACTGAATCTCTTAGAGGAGAAAGATGGAGGCACTCTGGAATGAATTGGTATAGGAGACTGCTTCCTGAGCATAACACCAGTAGCACAACATCTTTAGCCATTAGGAAAATGCAAATCAAAACAACTCTGAGATGCCACTTTACTCCTTTCAGAATGGCTAAAATAAAAAACACCAATGACAGTTTATGCTGGAGAGGATGTAGAGGAAGGGGAACACTTCTCCACTGCTGGTGGGAGTGCCAACTCATACAGCCACTTTGGAAATTACTATGGAGATTCTTCAGAAAAATGGGAATCAGTATACCACAAGACCCAGCAATTTCACTCTTAGGCATATACCCAAAAGATGAGCATTCATACAAAGACATCTGTTCCACTCTGTTCATAGAAGCATTATTTGTAATAGGCAGAACCTGGAAGCAACCTAGATGCCCCTCAACTGAAGAGTGGACAGAGAAAATGTGGTACATTTGCACAATGGAGTACTACTCAGCAGAAAAAAAAAACAATGGAATCTTGAAATTTTCAGGCAAATGGATGGCGCTAGAAGAAACCATCCTGAGTGAGGTAACCCAGTCACAAAAAGACAAACATGGTATGTACTCATTCATATATGGATTTTAGACATGGAGCAGGGAAGTACCAGACTACAGTTCCACCTCCAGGGAGTCTGGGCAACAGGGAGTACTGTAAGAGAGATAGGCATGGTCCCTAGGAGAAGAGGAATGGGACAGGATCTCCTGAGCAGTTTGGGAACATGGGGAGAGGCAAGAGGGAGCTGGGAGAAAGGCAGAGGGAAAAGAGGAGATCATGAGGGAGCAGAAACTTTGAGTTGGGGGTAGAATAGAGGAGAACAGGATGAGAGATACCATAGTAGAAGGAGTCATTATAGGTTTGAGGAGAGATCTGACACTAGTGAGATTTCCAGAGATCTACAAGGATGATACCAGTTGGCCATCTAACCAATAGTGGAGAGGCTACCTTAAATGCCCTTCCCCGATAATGAGATTGAGAACTACCTTATAAGCCATCCTTGAGCCTTCATCTAGTGGCTGATGAAAGCACAGGTAGACACCCACAGCTAAACATTGAACCGAATTCCTGGAAGTCAGTTGCAGAGAGGGAGGAGTGATGAGCAAAAGGGTCAATATAGTGCTGGTGAAACCCACAGAGACAGCTGACCAGAACAAGGGGGAGCTCATGGAACCCAGACTGATGGTTGAGAGGCCAGCATGGGCCTAATCCAGACCCAGTAAATTTGTCAGTAAGTGTCAGTAAGGAGGCCTCAGCAACCTCTGGGGCTTCAGACAGTAGATCATTGTTTATCCTTGGCATCAAAATGGACTTTGCGAGCCTATTACACCTGGAGGGATGATCTCTGAACCTGGAAACACGGGGGGAGGGCCTAGACCCTGCCCTGCATGATATGGCAGACTTCAGATATCCCCAATGGATGGCCTCACCCTCCCTTGGTTGCAGAAAGGGGATTGGGTGGGGAGGTTAGGGGGTGCTGGTGGGAGGGAGGGGGAGGGAGCTGGGATTGACATGTGAAGCAAGCTTGTTTCTAATTTAAATTTAAAAAGTAATCCAAAAAAAAGATTTACATCTCAAGGAAAGTATTTCTTCTTAAATTATGTCTGATACTGTTGCTTGGATATTACTCTGGGATGGTGTTCTTAGTCTTCTAGGCTTGGAAAACATTGATCCAGACTCTTCTGGCTTTTGAACTTTCCATTGGGAAATCAGCTGCTCTTCTGGTGGGTTTTCCTTCATAGGTGACGTGTGATTTCTTCTCTTGAAGGTTAGCATATCCTTTATTTGTTATGTATAGTAAGGGAATTAACTTTGATGTACCATACAGCTTTTCTTACCCTGCCTATTTAATGTTTTCCATGCTTCCTCTGTGTATATGGATGCCTTTTCTTTCTCAGTTTAGGAAAGTGTGAAGATCTGATCTATGTCATTAACTTGGAATTACTCTCCTGCACCTATTGACTATGGACCTTTCATGGTGTTCCATATTTCCTTTTTGCTCCTTTCCTGTCTTTACTACTTTTTTTGTAAATTCTTCACAATCCCTGCTTGGTTGGGATACTCTATTTCATTTTTGACTCCCAGTATTCTCTCTCTTTTTATTGATTAATTCGATTTGTAAGGTGGCTTTCCTTTGCCTATTCTAGTTAATTTATCGTGTTTTTCAGTTACATCTCCATTTCAGCTTGAGTCTCCTTCGATGTTACTATCACCTTATTGAATTCAATAAGGATTGTCTTGATCATTTCCATCAGCTTTGTGTTTGTGGGTTTGGATTTGTTTATTTGCTTGTTTTGTTTTGGAAATACCCCGGCATTTATTCTTCTTAAATTCTTCTTCTTTGAACTGTTTTCTTTGTGTCTTCTCAAAACTCATTGAATTCTCTGAGGAAGTTTATGATTATTGATTTATATTCTGTGTCCTGAAGTTCATCTAGGTAATTGTCTGTTCCTACGGCCTTGAATTTTTATAATATATTTATTTTTGCATTGAGGTTTAAACATATGGACATCCTTTTGTCCGATGTCAGTCAGATACAGACAGAGAAGTTTCACAAAGAAGAGAAGATGTTCAGGGGATTGGGCTTAGATATGGAAATGGCATGGATGGAATGAGGTTGGGTGGACAGTGGGAACTGACTTTGTATACAGAATGTGGCTTCTGGTCCATTCCTGGGATGTGTTTTTATGTCTGTCTCGGTGGAAAGGTAAACTTGGAATGGGGTGAGCCTGTGGGTTTGGGGGTAGGTTTTCTGGATCCTTGCAGAAGCCTGGGAGTTGGTGGTGGTACAGGAAGGGATGTGTAGCCAAAGCTGGGGAATCCAGGGTAGATATGGTAAGTTGGGGAGGGTGTTTAGACATGAAACGTCAGAGAGACCCACCTGGCTAGACCATAGAGAAATACGTGGAAAAACTGGCTTCAATGAAAGATTGGATGCAAAGCAGAAGGAATTTGTGGGTGTGTATTAGCCAGAGTTCTCTAGAAGAACATAACCGATGCCATTTGTGTGTGTGTGTGTGTGTGTGTGTGTGTGTGTGTGTCTGTGTAAGGGATTTATTAGAGTGGATTCTTGGCTGTCATCCAGCTAGTTCAACAATGACTGTTTGGCAATTGAATGTCCAAGAATCCAGTAGTTGTTTAGTCCTCACGTCTGGATGTTTAGGGTGGTCTTCAGCATACATTGGAATCCCGAGGAAGCGGGCTCTAACGTCAGTGAAGGAATGGGCTTGCTAATGAGGCAAAAGCAAGTGGTCACAGAGAAAAGCTTCTTTTTTCCATGTCCATTATATATGCTGCCACCACAGTTGGTGGCCCAGGTTAAATGTGGCTCTTCCCACCTCAAAACACTTAATTGAGAAAAATACTCCACAGGTGTGCCCAGACACTTAGGTTTTAGTTAATTCCAGATGTACTCAAGTTGACAATCAAAAGTAGCCATCACAGGCAGATGATAGCTCTTACTGGAAGCCTAGAGGTGGGTTTCTGTAGAGGCAGGAGTGACTAATCAAAGCCAGAGCACTAGATCAGGGACCCAGGCTACCTGTGGTTGGTTGGCGAGGACACATGGATGGGAAAGGTAAGGGAAACTCACCAGACTAGAACACAGTGAACAATGTGGGATATCTGGATTCTTAGAAGTTAGATCTTGTTTCCGATAGGACCTATGGTTGGTTGTTGAATTTGACTTCTGTCAAAGATTTTTTTCCCTGTTTTGATGTCACCGGTCTATCTAGTATTCTTATCAATGCACATGGAAATTGCCTTGATTTATGACTTCCTTTTATTCTATGACTATGATATTTATGGAACCTCTTACACACTGGATCATTCTAGGACAATGTGTATATGTGTTTCTTCGCTTATTGCCCCTCATATTCAGGTCAGAGGAAAAAAATCTCTTATTCTCTTTCAAATGCAAGGGTGATCGGGACATGCAGGGGTAATCTGGAGCAAAATGTAGACAGAAATTTTGGGCTACATTCTGCTTTGAGTTCCTCAGAGGACCCCCCCACACACACACATTCTTTACAGTTGGTTTTTGCCAATGCTTTCCCTCCTTTCCTGTTTAGTTCATGGATGGGTGCCAACTCCTAAGAATAGCATGGCTATAGTAGATGTTCAATAAGTATGCACATGGATGTAAGACACATATATTTAGTGTTTTTGTAAAACAGTGTAGTTTCCTGTGTAAAAAGAAATTAAATCATTTTTATCTCCTCCACCTTTGAATACTTTAATGCAAATGTTTTAATCTCTCTCACCTAGAACTTTTGTTTGTGCAAAAGTCTGGCTGCACTCTCAGAAGCTGAAGTGGTCTATCCTTTCCCATTTTCCTTCATTTCCTTTGGGTCAATTCTTTCAAAGACTATGAGACTGAACCGCAGGCAACAGGAACAGGCACAGTCTCAACCTGAATTAGAGTGAAAACCAGGTGAACTTCCTGCCTGGGTGTGGTGGCGTTGCTTTTCCACGTATGTGATGAGCACATGCCCATGATCGAGAGTAATGGTTTCCCCGGCTAAGATTAGCTTTCGTGTTCCTTTGTGTGGCACTGTGATTATTTCCAACAAGGGCTGAGAGTGTTTCATTAATTCATCTGAAAAGCGAGCATCATGCAAAGATCATTAAATGACTTTTAATCTCCTGCCTTAGCTTCTCATCGCTCTTCTCTCTCAACACTGACGCTCAGTAAGGAAGCTCAGACATACATTGCCTTTCCTTCTTTAATCATAGCCTTGCTGTGTAGTACTGCAATTACACCTGGACCCTGTGTGCATATTCAAACCCAATTCTCTTTACATCACTTGCCCTTTAATGTCTGCTTATCGGGCACCTCGCAACCATCTATGTGACATGGTCTCTGACATAAATAATAGAATTTCCTCCGAACTTCACAGAAAAAAACTGGCTGTGCTAGCTGCAGTCAGTGGTCATTTAGCATTGCCCATGAGTGCCAGAGACATCTTTAACAAACACAGTGTGCTGAGGGCTTAACATGGATTGCTCAGGTGAAATTATTAATGGGTAATATTAGTACTATTAGTAAAGTAAAGCCAAGCCACATCGGTTTCTTGTTGCTATGGAAATAGCCCTGATTTCATTTCCCATTGTCCCTTTGCTAAATGCACTTCTGTTTGCTGCTGTGATAGAAATAGCCTGCGTTCAGGGAGCCATGGCAACAACTTGAGAAAAGTTGCTTTTAACATTGTTGCTTCTCTCTTATCTTCTCCCCAGGACCCAGTTCTCATTTAAGCTAATTGCTATGGATGATTATTTGGGAAACAATTAGAGCCACTGTTCAATCTGAACATGGTGGTGGGGAGGTACTGCCTTACCAAACCCTTGCCCCCATATCTGATTCTCTTTCTATAATGAAAACAAGAAAACACTGGGCTCCTCTCTGCCATGGGCTGCTCCAATAGTGGACAGAAACACGGGTGTCAGTTCACCATTCAGGTAGCCACCAACTGTTCATGCATTACGTCTTCATGATCTTTGACTACTACAAAATGGCGAGTTGCTGTCTCCCATAAAACATTCCCATTCTATGTGGAACAGAGACTACAGATGAATTAATCCAGTTTGTAATCCCAAAAGTTAAATGTTAATCAATGTTTGTTTTAAATGAGTGCATTTACATTCACAGTAGTGGGTATCACTAGGAGTCAACTTCATGTGGAGAGACCAGAGGGTACAAAAGCCAAGAGAAATCATTGTGTAATTCAAGCTCACCATAAACAGTAACATGTAAGATATTAGGATTCATAAAATCATGTGATATATCTAAGATCTCATCCTTACAACATTAACAATATCTTAAACCAAATAGAAAACCACATTGACTATGGAATCCAAACACTTTACCCACTGCTCAATTTTTGTTAAGTACAAGTTCTGTCTACCGTGGAGTAGTCAACTGTGGGAACTTGTTCAGCCTATTGAGCATAAGAAACTTACATCTTGGCAAAGGATGCATATAATTCTCTGTGAACACTATTCTTCCTATAACTGATACAAAGACAGAAGGAGCCTTTGTTGTGTTAGGAATAGTATTCCCTGTGCATGTCTATAAAACTACTATTCTTTTCTGAAATATTTTTGAGTTGTGTGGTGTGTGTGTGTGGGGGGGCGTATGTATGTGTTCATATTGGGTGTGTGTACCTGTGTGTACGACTGCACCTGCACATACTTGGAGGACAGTGGTCAATGTCAGGTGTCATCGTTTCAGCTAGGCTGGTTACATGGTTATCTGGTGAGTTTCAGAAACTCACTTCTCCCTGACCTTGCAACACTGGAAACACAGTTGTGTCCTCTTATGCCTAGGTTTTTACATGGGTGTTGGGTCTCCAAACTCAGGTCCTCACACTTGTGTAGCAGATAATTTACCAACTAACCACACCCTCCTATTTTCTTAGTATGTCTTTAATAGCTTAGAAGATTTTTTTTTGGTTTTTATGAGACAGGGTTTCTCTGTATTGTTTCGGAGGCTATCGGTCCAGCCCGGCCTCGAACTCACAGAGATCCGCCTGCCTCTGCCTCCCGAGTGCTGGGATTAAAGGCGTGCGCCACCAACGCCCGGCATCTGTTTATCTTTGCATGTGGGTTTCCACCAGCAATAGCTTAGAAGAGTTTTAGATTAACAGAAATAATACAAAGATAATTCACATTTCTTATTATATTCCGCACTTGGGTTTTCCTCTTAGCATTTTTATTAGCATGGTCTAATTGTTATTACTAATGGTCCAAATGGAATTATTGTTAACTGAGGTCTGTGCTCCATTCAGTTTCCTTAGCTGTCCCCAATGCACTTTTCTTTTCAGGAACCACCTGAGACACCTTGATGAGTAGTTATGCTGTCTGTGTGATTCTCCCGAAGGCTTCTTTAGTTTTTTCCTGACAGCTGTAAGGTGTGCTAGTCAGAAATTGTCTATAATTTCTATGCAGAGTGTTGTTCTGTTGGTTTCTCCATTATTACCATGATGGAGATGTGGCATGCCACAGCAAACACCCAGCACATCAGGACACTTAGCATGCCTTACTGCTGTGGGCAGCACCTTGGTTATCTGGATGAGATATACTAGGCCAGTTTTCTCCATTTGGGAGTTGCCTTATACCCTTTTACATGTTCTGCTCTTTGGATGCAAAGTTTTCTGTAGCCCAAATACTCAAGCACTTGTGCACAGGGTGGGGGTCACAGGACTCTCATCTCCTGGCAGAGTATCTGCAGACCTCACCTAGGGTTCTTCTCTGAGATCTGCCTCGTCTCCATACTTTTTTCTTTATACAATTTTAGAACTTATCATGCCTTTCTTAAACTTTGAAGTAGATTTCAAAATCCTTTATTATTTTGTGACTCTTTCAGTTGACTCTGATCTTCTGGATCAGCTGTTTTGTTTGGTCTACAAGTATTTCATGCGCTTATACTGACTTCCACACAGAAAACCAGCCTTTGGCTATAAAGACCTGCCTACTGTCACTGGATTCTGACATAGTAACTAGTAAGCATCTGTGTACTGGGTCAGATTATTGCCTCTGCAGTGGTATTTCCCCAAGCCATGGTACTTAAAAGGAACACATGTATGTACTATCTATTAATGTGACCACACCTGTAACTCTTTTTACATTTAATAGTCGGGTTCAGTGGTGTGCTCATTCTGAAAATGCAACATCTAACTAATTTCTTCATGGACTGACCCAACCTCTTCCCCAAATCTTTCACCATCTGTTTCTCACCCACCTAATCATTTAAGTCTAGTGAACTTGAAAGTGGTGTCAAAATCAATAAATCATACCTCCATGGACTATAACACTGTCAAATGCAGCTCAAAGATTATGTAGAGAGTTACTGTTCCCTTTGTCTTCGTTGGCACTGAGTGTCTTTAGTATCACTGAAATTCATCTACACACTGATAATTCAATTACTTTTTTCTTTGTTTTTGTTTTTTGTCTATTTGACATTTAATACAGGAGGCTTAGCACAATAATATTGAAGATAGGGTGATGTGAATTCAAAGACAGAATTTCCAAGTTAAAAAAATAAGGAAAATGAAATTAGCAAGTAGAGATTCAAAGATCTGCTAGATTCAAACAGCCATATAATTGTAGTCTCAGAATAGCTATAGCATAGGTAGACTGGACAGGGTGAAATGAGAAATACTGTAAAAATACTACCCAAGTTAAATTTTAAAAATTAGGCTGCCTTGGAAGGCATTTCTATCTATATCAGAGTAAACATAGCAAAAGACACAGATAGGGGGCTGGGGTAGCACTATATACACAGGTGAGTAGGACAGTCTAACCACTCCTCAGGGTAGGCTGAGGCAGGAGGACTGTAGAACCAAGGATTTTGGAGGCAGCTTGGAAAACAGTGGGACATATTTCTTATGAAATTAATGAGTTATTAAAAAGACAATCATAAAGAAAGATATCTTCAACGTAGTGTGGATAAAGATTTCTGATAAGAAGCAATGTCTGGCTGTGAGTAAAAAACTCTTGCAGATAACTGATGGCTGACTGGAATTTCAGTACTGTAGATAGACTGGAATTTTACAAGTCCAGAATCTAATTACCTCATCTTGTGCTAGCTTTAGCCTTCTAAAACAGCCCATTCTGTGACCGGGCAAGACAACACAGAGGTTCCTCTATCTTGTATTCTTGCTGAAGTCATTTCATGTTTAACTAGAATTTGATATCCTTATAGCCCCATGGAAAAATTGGAACTCTTAACTAGGAACCTGAGATCAAGATGTCTCAGCTAACTTATTTGGCTTCTGTTAAACTGTCTACATGTGCAGAACCACCGACCCCTCCAGTTAGCAGGTTTATTTTAGCTTCTGTTAAATGGCTTGCTTGCACAAGAACTCAACCTGCAGCTGAGAAGTAAGAAACCAGGTTGTGGTTTTTGTCTTTAAAAACCTCATACTCTGAAAGACAGGTGCTACAGTTGGGTCCCCAGTAACAGAGCAGTCCCAGCCATCTGTAATAAAGACTTTCTTTCAGTTGGCTATAGACTGTGTCTGAGTGGTTTTCTTTGGTGGGCTTCCTGTAACAATTCCTTGCCCCAATTATGAATTGGAACTGAAATCATATAACAGCAGATAAATCTATTGACTTAGCAAGCAAACAGCTTCTACTAATGCAAAGTCTAAGGAAGCCAGCAGATAGCATCTTGTGCCTATAAGAAAGCTTCCCCCATTTCAAGGTACCTGCCTCTCCAATGTACCTGCCAATGTATTTTAAACTCACCTTGATTTATGACTTTCTCTGTTCTGTGAAACTATAAGAGGTTTGTGAAACTGCTTCCACATCGGAACAAGGAATTTGGGGTAGCCTAAGTATGTGTTCTCTGTCCATGATCACTTAAAATGGCTCCAGAATAAACTGTCTCTTCATCCCTATAAAATGAGAGCTGCAGTTCTTGTGTTGACAACAGTGTGACATGGAATTTGAATACCTGTAAGAATCCCAGGGAACAGAAACATGAATAAAATTCCATGAATGAGACATCAGTAAAACACCTGTGGGTGAAGAACAAGAGAATCCAGAAACCATCACCTATGTATAAACTGAATTTTAGATAACAGAAATACCTTCAAAATTCATAATTATCAAATTACCTTAAAAGTACTGATCCAAGATGCCAGCACTTTCAATAAAAAAATTAAATGCTCTAAACACATTTGTTTTCTTCTCCTAACCTTCACTCAAAGATCAAATGTTTGTGGCCAGGCAGTTGCAAAAATATGCATTTCAAATTGTGAAGGTGTGGATGACGCCTATCTTTTATCAACCATGTGAAAGAACTAAGAACTCAAAGAAGAAACTCCCCTATTTGTTTAAGTGTCTTGAAACACTGGAGGCAAAGAGATTAAAGAAGGTGCCAGTACAAGTAGACTATCATGTTAATTTTTTTCTTGTAGAAATTACCACAACTTTGTGGTTTATACGATACCAATCTGTTGTCATCTGAGAGGAAGGCCGGCTCCTGAGCAGAGAGAAGGAGCCTGGTCAGTTTCTTATAGAGGTCACAGTACCATTCCTGGACCTCCACCTCCACAGGTACCAATAACGCTGCTTCATTCAGGAGGTCTGAATCCTAAGGCCCATGCTCCCCCCCTTAAGAAGCCATTGTGAATTGCCTTAAATGGTCTGGGTAGATCCAGTTAACATCCTCACCTCAAAACTATTTGTCATGCATCATCAATTGTATACTGAAGACTTAGGATCCTATTTCCCTTTTACAGAAAAAGACAGGGTTAAAACCCATAAAACTCACAAATCATTAGTGGGAAGAGATATGTCAGGAATCTATGGCTGAGTCAACATCAGACAAACACTGTCAACCAGAGAAGAAACAGGCCGTCCTCGCTAGTCGAAAGAAAATGTCCCCTCCTTTACGATACAAGAAACCTTTTAGAAATTTAAATTGTTGTTGCAAATGGGTGACTGAGTAACAGCTAACTCATCTCAAAATGCTTCCTGCCACATTGTTCTCCAAAGCAACACACCAGTTGTCATTTCCAGCAGAGAAACGGTTCCTAGCTTTGCACATCCCCACCTGTTCTTAGACTTGTAACTTAGAGCGTAATAGATATCCAGACCTAACTGCTAATTATTCACAGTGAGTGAGGTGAATGATACCTGAACATATCCACATGGCAAAAAGTTTAAAATCAGAAAGAAAGTTGAGTAAGACAAGAACCCTGGCTGGGCTTAGACTACAGGTCAGCGAATACTTGCTAAGTTTGTATGAGGCTCTGGATTCATGCCCAGCACCGCAAATATAAAAGACATCTGTCATATTTATTTAAATTTGGAAAATAGTAAGCAGTGTTTTATACAATGTAGTTAGTTGTCGGAGGAAAAGTAAAATGATAAAAGAGTTCATATTAAGTTCCAAGTTGGGATCAGAGCAGAATGGAAAGGAATTAGGAAAAGAAGCAAACAGGCTTTGATATCTGTTTCCATTTTTTTGTTGTTGTTTTCGTTTTTCAAGACAGGGTTTCTCTCTGGCTTTGGGGCTTTGGAGGCTGTCCTGGAACTAGCCCTTGTAGACCAGGCTGGTCTCGATCTCACAGAGATCCACCTGCCTCTGCCTCCCGAGGGCTGGGTCTATTTCCGTTTTTTTAATTAGAAAAATCTAAACACAAATTATTATTAACTTTCGATTGGTTATATATACCTCTAGAGATAGATCAAGAACACTATTATGTGTGACCAGACAGAACATTGGAGGAAAATGATGGGGACATGGAGGGAAGAGTGAGAGAGAAGGATTGCTCGCCTGTCCTGATAAGAGTCAGAAAACAAGGTACCCCCTAAAGTCTGAACTCACCATGAAGACAACACACGTTTCACAAAACACAACCTGTCACGGACACTTTAGCAACCGCGGCTACTTAGCGCTAAAGTTATAGATAGCCATGTGCTTTTAACACTCCTTTTTCTTAGACCTAGATAGGATGTCTAGCAAATCCATCCTACAACTTTATTTACAAATGATTTTTTTTTGCTTTAAACACAGCTGTAAAGTATACTGTTTGAGAAATGTTAAAAGGCTGGGTGGTGTTTCTTAGCAACCTTTAGAAACCCAATGTGAGAGACTCTAAAATGCTATGTATGCCCACTGCGTAGAAAAGTAACAGTAACTCGTCCAGAAGCACCCAACACCTAGGGTATGCCCCACTGTTCACTAGAATGTGTTCCTCCTGCATCCCCTTAGTTTAAGTTGGATGTCATAAATGGTTCATGATAGATTTCTTTTCTCCTTCCCTAGAGGGGTGTCTTTAGGCTGCTGTTAGGGTTGAGCTGGTACTATGCTGTCCTTATCCCTGGGCACACTAATAATTCATCACTTGTAATTAGCAACTTAGTTTCTTTTCAAAAGCTTTTAAATAATAAAACAATTATAATTAGCCAAATTAAGATCCCAAGCCTTTGGCCTTTATGGAAAACACAGAAAGGTAATTTTTTGAGCATATCCATGGGCTATATTCCCTTTCTAAAATTAAATTTGTACTTTCAGAATTCTATACATGTATATAGTGAATTTCAGTTATTCCCACCCCATCCTTTCTTAACATCACCTTATTTTATTATCCTCTAAAAAGATCCCTTTTCTACATTTATGTCCTTCTTGTTTGCAGGATGGTTTATGCCATGTATCACAGAAGGTTGTCGTGACATCATAAACATTCATACGCCTCCCCCCAAGATAAGCCCCACAAAGACAGAAAACAGGGGTTCCTACAGCTCTGGGTAGCACTTCCTACCCATGTCTCTTCTGCCTAGTTCATAGATTAATCTTCTTCCTGATTTGTTTTGCAAAGCTACTTAGAAAGAAGATAAAACTTTCCCAAAAGCACATGTTCATGAAGGACTATGAAGAAGTCAAATGGGAAAGCAAAGTTATCTGGGGCAATTTGAATGAAACGGCCCCACAGGCTCGTACGTTTGAATGGTTGGTTTCCAGATGGTAGAGCACTCCGGGAAGGAGTAAGAGGTGTGCCCCGGGCTGGGATTTGAGGTCTGAAAGGACATTTGCCATCCCTAGTGTGATTCCTGCCTCTGCTTGTCATTTGAGATGTGAACCCTAAACCTCTGGACCCACAAGCCCAATTACATGCTTGCCTTTATAAGTTACCTCGATCATGGTGTTTTATCACAACAACAGAAAAGCAACTAATACACTTGCCACTTATTTTCATGCACTGTATCAAACTGTACCAACTCTCTATAAACAGCAGTTACTGTTTATTCGGAAGGATTTCAAAATATTCTTGATGTGCCTGAAACACACTCAGTATTTTTTAAACGAATGCTTTCTGCTTATTTCACTGGTAAAAGCAATGGGTAGGTATGAGTGGCAGTTGTAGGGAAAAGGGACCAGTCAAAGAAACACACTCTGAGCAGAGCCAAAGAAACACACTTTGGTCCTGCAACCAGAACTAAATAAATATACCCTGACCCTGAAACCAGTGCCAAAAGAACACACTTTGTCCCTGGAATCAGAGTCAGTGAAAGAAATGTACCCTGTCCCTAAAATTGGAGCCAAAGGCTAAAAAGGACCAGAGAAAGAAACCAGAGCCAAATCCCGCCCTAATCCTGTGCAGAAAACTAACCAATCCCTGAGCAGAGCTCTAGCCAATCTGAGTTTAGCACTAAAATCTGACCAATCCTCACCCCTTCAATGAGCTTTGGGTGAAGATCTTCTTTTGTGCGGCTTAGCAGAGGTGACCCTGGGCAGAGGGGAGCGAGCAGGGCTGTAACACTTGCCCTGGAAACCTTCCCTCTGCTCTCTGCTCTCTGCTCTCCCATCTCTGCAAGCAGATCTGAACTGTAGCAACTTCATCATAGAAACCTCCTGCTGAGCAAAACTGCTACACTGGGTGAACATTTCCAGCTGGAAGACCCTGTCCTGCTGGAGCAGGCTGTACATTGGGGAAGCCTTTCCCTGAGGCTGGGCTGTAAACTGCTAAGCTTACTACAACCTGTGGTGGTCCTTGGCTCCTGCGCTCCAGGATACCTTTCCACCTGAGCTGTGTAACACTCAGTATTCTGTGACTCCAGAGTGCCACTCCTGTTCCATTCCGATACAACCCGAAATGCCTACAACAGTCAGACTCCATGACCCCAGCACTCATCAAATGATGACACAATTAACACTTGACAGCTCTTCCTCTTGATGCTAAGAGGCTAACACAATGAGTCTTTTGGCTTGGGGCTCTATTAAGCTGATAGATGCGTCCTTTGAGCGGGAAGTAGATTAAAAGGTTGTGAAGTCTGTCCAGAAAGACGACAACCTGAGATGGCAGATTGTGCTGGCAGTGAGAAGAGAACCAATAAATGCACTTCATGGCAAAGAGCACCTGCGGTGGTTTGGAGGAGAATGTCCATCCCCTGGCTGTGCTCTGGGAATCGGTCCCCGGTGAGGGGCACTATTGGGATATTCAGGAGATGTGGCCTTTCTGGAGGAAATACTGTGAGGAGTAACACTGTGTTTAAAGTATAAACTCAATATCCCTGAGAGATCAAAAAGCAAAAGGTGCAGGCAGCGTGTAAGACCCTAGCTTGTACAAGCTGTACCCTAGCAGGCCACTTCCCTCTTTCCCCAGACACTGAAGACTCTTCTTGAAACTGAAACTGAGTGACCTTGTAAAATTTAACTGTTCCTGTAAGGATAGTGGGTCGCTCACAAGGCTAACCGCTATTTCTGCCTTTGTCATCAAGCTTGCTTACTCTGCTCCAACATATGACTGGGACAATTGCAAGGTCCTGACTACATTGAGGCAGCATACATATAATCCTTTGTATTTTCTTTGTAATTCCCGGACTAACAATAGCTAGGTGCTGCATCTTGAATGCCCCTGATCTGGGGATGCGGTCCCGGTGCCAGATATCAACGCCAGTACCGGAATAAAATCCCTTTCTTTGTTAAACACATTCATGGTCAGTCTGCAGAATCCCCGAGCAACCCCAGGCTCGTGACAACACATCACTGGAGGAGTCTTCTCGGAGTCTAAAGCCTTAAACTACTTCCAGTTTTCCTCCTGCTTGCTGATTTTGTTTGAAGACGCGGGTTCTCAGCTTCCCGTGCCCGCCACCCTACCTGCGGCTCGCTGCTTCCTCACCCTGGTGGACGCCCATCCCTCTGGAACCCTAAGCCGTATAAACTTTTTTTTTAACGTAAGTTATTTTGGACATTTTTTTCACAGCGACAGAAAAATAACTAACAGAGCACGTCACTGTGGTAGTTCCAGTAAGACTGGCCTCACAGGCTCACACATTTAGTGTTCAGTCATCTGGGAGTGGCACCTGCGCAGGAGGGATTAGGAGGTGTGGCCTTGCTGGAATAGGTGTGGAGGAAGTACGTCACCAGGGGGATGTGTTTTGAGGTTTCAGAAGCCTAAGACAGACCCAGGGCTTCTCTCTCTCTATTGCCTGTGGATCAGGAGGTAGAACTTTGAGCTCTTTCTTCAGTACCAAGTCTGTCTGGGTGCCACCATGCTCCCTGCCATGATGATAATGGACTAAACCTCTGAAGCTGTAAACAGGCTCCAACTAAGTACTTTTGTTCCAAAGACTTGTCATGGTCATGATGTCTTCTTCGCAGCAACAGGATGGGGACCAAGACAATTACTTTCAATGTTACTTGAAATGAAGCTGGAGGTTCAATGAGGAGGAGTAGAACCAAAGATCTTAATCACCTAATGGAAACATGCATGTTGAAAAGAAGTATGTCTTCAATTTCCTGTGATGCAACTGTAAAATGTGCTAAATTCTTAGCATATTCAAATACACCGTTGACACAATTTTTGACCAAGATTTTGACTGATTAGACTCAGTAATTCTGTTTTCACCAAAAACCTATTAGACACAATTTTTGCAAATATTTCTAGTACATTTGAGCTAAGCAATGACTCTCACTCCATTTTAAATAGGATAAATCTCTTGACAAATGTGATCTATAATGAGACAGTGCATCCACGAGCCAGAATCAGAAAGCTTCCTGTTAACTGTATGAATTTCCTGTATGCAGTTAAATTCCAAGAGATCTCCTCATGTCACTGTCTGCACAAATTGACACTGTGTCAGGCCAATAGAAGCACCAGAGAGCTGCTCATCAATAATGTATTCAATCTAATCAATGACCTTTCTAAAACTTGTTTCATACCAGGATTTAACTTCAAAGTCCTGGTTGGAATGTAAAAATGTTATTTTAATGGCCTATGCAAGACACTGTGCTCAGTCTCAAGCAAAGCCAAAAAGAAAACAATGAAACATCTACAATCTGTAATACACAGTACAATGTATAATTTCACAAGCCCGTATCTTATTGTGGAGTCATATGGTTTTATGCTATTTTTTTCCTGCAGATTATTCTGGAAATAATCCAATTCTTTCTATCCTCATACAGTAATTCGCTCCCACAGTTTCTTAATTCATGAGATGGTAAGTCCCTTCCCATAATTTTAAACATGACTTTAAAGCCAATAAGGTGTCTCATCACACAAGGTTGCCTTATGACAAACCTGTGAATCTCAGTAAAATCCCTAGGACCCAAGAAGAGACCCAACTTTTACAAGTTATTCTATGACTTCCATCTGCTCCCTGACACACACACACACACACACACACACACACACACACACACACACACACCTTTTTAAAGATATAAAAATTAACTAATAATAGGTGGAATATTTTGTCCCTTTTCTTGAAGGCTTTCATGGAGCCAACATGCTGCCCACCACCCTAAGCTATTATTCTCAATGCACTTTCCTCACAGCCTCTAAGTTCCAACTTAGTGGCATTATGGTCTAGACAAGGGACTCTCTGGGATTCCTTCTAGACTGGTATTCTCCAGCTTATTAGCCTTTGTGACTCCGGTCTCTCTGCTAGAACTTACATATTCTAATGAGTGCTGGCAATGTATGGCATTGGTGACAGTCAAGGTCCCTTGACTGCGAGGACAACAAAAGGCACATTAAACTCTGCACCATTTAATACTGGAAAGTATTTTTCAGTTTTTAAAAATTACATTCTGTGTGTGTGTGTGTGCGTGTGTGTGTGTGTGTGTGTGTGTGTGTGTGTTATACATAGCTATAGGTACACTGTGCTCAGAACCTGTGGCAATCAGGAAAACTTGTGTGGAGTTACTATTTCCTTCCACGGAAATAGGAGGATAACTTGTAGGGAGTTATCTCCTTCCACTATATGATCCTGGGAATGGAGTTCAGGACTTTAGGCTTGGCAGTAGTGCCTTTGCCCACTGACCATCTAATCAGGCTTGGGAGGAATTTTAAGCACAAATAAAAAAGTGAATAAAAGAAAACCAGACACACTCTACTAAACTACACCTCATACTGAAAGCCAAGGGTGAATTCTCACTAATAATATGAAGCTCTATTCGTTTACCCGGTGGTCAACTTTATGACATTAATTTTGTCCCTGGCTGCATCAGAGCTGTTAAGATTTTCTTTGAAGCATGACTATGAATGGCTCTGCCTTATAAATACTTCATTTGTGTTTTCAAGACAGACTTCCTCTGATGATATCACATCAGGATTAAAATCACAGTTATTAAGATAATGCCTTTTATTTTTCCCTTTCGTGAATTTGTAGTATATCAATATCCCTACAGGAGCCTTCCCGCTCAATCATCACATTCATTGGTGGGGAGGTTCTTGCATCCAAAGGGAAAGCCCTGTCCCCCACCACCCAGCATAGAGCCATGTCACTGCTTGCTCAACACAGATATCAGTCCTTGTTGCTCCCCTTCACTACCAGCCTCAAGGTCTCATGTGGCACTAGAGTCTCTAGGAGTGCAAGTCCCACTCACACACCTCCCTGAAGGCACTGCCCCACTTCCAAGGCAGCCTGAGAAATTCCTTCCTTACTAGGGAACCAATGGACACCAGAGAATAGACCAGAGCTAGTGAGGGCAATCACAACTTAACCAACGCCCTCCCCTCCCCGCCACTAAGAAGTGAGCTAGAGTATGTGTAGGAAAAGACCACAGTCCAGAGATGACCTCACAACAAAAGGGCAGAAAGACCTGTAGTCAGACCACAATTACTACCAATTGCTTTAACACCCATTCCCAAACTGGCAAGAGTGCCCAGGCAGAAAAAAATGAGACAGAATAACTAGCCAATCCCATCAAGAAACAATATTAAACTGGACAACTGTAGAATGTTTTCCCTCAATGCTAGAAGAACACAATGTCATGGTATCCTTCACCATGGAACTGGACATTGTCTTAGTCAACAAGTACACAATGAGTCTGAGAAGAATTTAATCTTTTCTTAAAAATGAGATTAATTACCACAAGCATGTTTCCCCTCACCTTGGTCCTAGTATGTTTGCTCAGGCAGATTAATTTCCTCCAGAAATTGTAGCAAACCCAGCAGAAATGAAGGTATTTCAACTTGACTCTCAGACTACTGAAACAATATGGGAATGCCCCCCCCCCCGGGAATCTCAAGTTGGGAGCAAGGGAAGGTACCAGTCAAAGGGAGGAGGAGCTTGCCTCCTAGAAAGAGACTTCACACATTTCTAACAACTTGAGAGACCACTTGACAGGGATAAGCCTGAAACTCAGATAACGGTGCGTGAATGATGGGCAGGGGCACACCTTTACCACTTGGACTATTTAGATGTATATAAGCCTCTCTTTAAACTTTTATCTCATTTCAGGACCCAGGAGATGACAGACTTGGGTAGTGACACTGTGTGTGTGTGGCGGGGAGGGGAGGGGGAGCTGCCTTTGGATCTCTTAGTCCCTTTCCCTACAAATCGAAGGAATCTACTTTTTCTGTTGTTTTTCAAATAAAAAACAATTTTTGTGCAGTCTATTATGATAACAGTTTCCCTCCCCCAACTCCTCCCAAATGCTACCCATGCCCCAACTACCTAGCTCCGTGATTTCTTTCTCTCTTTTTGTAAAACAAGCAAGCAGTGAAACAAACAACAGCAAAGCAAAAAAAAAAAATAGAATTAAAAAAATATTAGCAAAGAGAAAGCACAAGATGCACAAATATACACATGAAACCTTTAAGTAACACAAAATCTGAAACCATATCATATAAGCAAAAGACGTGGAAGACAAAAAATGCCCAAGGAAAGCAATATGAGGCCAAAAGTATAAAAATAGCATTGAGTTCATCTTATGTTGTCTACTGCTGGACACAGAGCCTACCTTTAAGCACAGTTGATATCCCCAGTAAGACTCCATTAGGAAAAACTAATTTTCCTTTGCAAGTGAATATTCTTGATTAGGGATGGGGGGCGTGTGATCCATTCCCTCTCTGGGCACAAGGGCACTGTCTGATTTGAACCACAGTCTTTGTTAATTCCCATGTGTACCATCCCCGTCGTATCTGGAAAACATGGTTTCCTTGGTGTGATCCATCCCCTCTGGATCACACAGTCTTTACACTTTCTTTCCTGCGTAGCTACCTGGTACTTGGGAGGTATGGGACTGGGTGTTTGATGAAGATCCACCAGTCAGGACTAAGTGTTCCAATGCCTTTTACTCTCTGAATGTTGTCCAGTTGTAGGTCTCTGTTAGTTCCTATCTACTGTAAGCTTTACTGATGGTGTCTAAGCAAGATCTAATTGTTCTCATTAATAAAATCCTGGAGTCAGACATAGTAATAAATGCTGAAAGATCAGAGAGACAAAGGAGCAAGCCAGAACCACACGTTATCTTGCCAATTTCTCAGCCAAAAGGAGACACAGCCCCTGTATCTGCCTGCCTTGTATTCTTCTCTCCACTCATCCATATCACCTCCTTTCTGTCTATACAGACATCCAGACCTCTATGGTTAACTAGTGGCTAGCTCTGCCCTCTGATATTCAGGCAAGCTTTATTTTTTTTAGAGCACACACAAAATATCTCTACAAGGCACTGATCTATGGGTGTAGCAGAATGTCATTTTATTGTAACATTTCTTTAGCAGAGCAACAGAAGCAGCATCAGACGTGGGCTCCATCTCATGGAGTGGGCCTTAAATTCAGTCACGGAGTATTTAGTTGCTTTCACAATGCTTGTACCACTATTGTACCAGCACGTCATGCGGGAATGTCACCTCAGTAAGGTCACAGGATTTGTGGCTGGGCTGGTGGTTCCCTTCCTCCTCTGGTAGCATGCACACTTCCCAGCATAATGAACATTAGTGAGAAGGGTAAAAATCTCTAGAGGTCTCACTTGACTTCTCCATGTTCAGTGAGGTATGTAGGTGTTGTCTTCATCAGCAGAGCCTTGCCATCAGTTTGTGGAAAGCCATAAATAGCTCTGGAAATAACCTGAATTATTTGGATATTTCCAGGGGTTCCTTTGGCCAACAAGTCAACTAGATATGACTCATTACAGGTACTGGACTTTTCACCTGGTGGCATTGTATCCTGATTATTTGGTGACTCCGTTTATATTCCTTTAATACATACATATGTATATTTAAGAAACTTCTACTGTATTAGGTTTCCATACGACCCCTCAAATGGCCCTTAGTTTTATCTGTATCTTCCCTCCCCTTCTTTCTCCCTCCTTTCCCCTTCCTGTTTGGTCTTCCATTCAGTACCTCTACCTCAATCCATAACTGTCTATTCTATTTCCCTCTGCTAGACAGTTCCTTCCCTCTCTACTAGTCCTTAATGCCATACCTAGCCTTTGTGGTATAGATGGATCATGAGGCATATCAATTCCCAGCTCCTGCAGAAGTGCCATACTGATCTCCATAGTATCCGTACAAATTTGCAACCCCACCAGCAGTGGAGGAGAGTTCTACCCACATCCTTGCCAGTATAAACTGCTGCTGTCATTTGTTTTATTGGTCTTGGTCGTGCTGAATTGTGTGAGATGGAATCTCAAAGTTGTTTTGACTTGCATTTCCCTGATGACTAAGAATGTTGAGCATTTCAAGTGTTTCTTATCAACAAATTGTGTTTCATCTTTTGAGAACTCTCTGTGTAGTTCTGTACATCATTTTTAAACCAGTTTGTTTGGTCTCCTAATGTCCCCCTTTGAGTTCTTTATATGTTTTAGAAGTTAACCCCCTATCAGATGTATAATTGGTAAAAAAAAATATGCCCCATTCTGTAGCCTTCCACCTGTCACTTTGTCTAGATGATGATGCCCTTTGCCATACAGATGCTTTTCTCTGTAGACCAGGCTGGCCTCGAAATCACAGCCTCCCAAGTGCTGGGATTAAAGGCAAGCACCACCAAGGCAGCTACGGATGCTTATCAACATCAACCTAAATGGAGAGAAACTCAAAGCACTTCCTTATTTTTTTGGTTAGCTCTTTGATTGGCATATCGTGGACAGGTGACTAAACTTGACTGAAGGCATGGGCTATGACCTTTAAAGTTCTAAAACAGAATGTCTGGTCCTGTGACTCACTGCCGTGATTTCTCAGGCGGATTAACTATTCAACACCCCTCTCCATCCTGCATGCTTTCTCTTTCTCATGCCTTTTCTTTTTTCTTTTGTAATGTTTTTATTTAAATTAGAAACTCAAGCCTTTTCAAACCAGCCATTGTTGTACCTCAGCCAATAAGGAACCGCCAAGCGCCCCCTTGTGCTAGGATTAAAAAAGCTGCAAGTATTGCAGTCATAATGCATTTGCTCTCCATGCTTTGGTGATCATACCTTGCTGAGAAACCTAAATCTGAGTACTGGTCTGTTGATTTGTGACCCGAATCTTACCTTTAACAGATTATATAGAGGCCATGGGGGACAGGACAGCCACTCTGAGGCCAGGCACTCTAATACATCAAGAAAACTACAAGAAAAAAGAATGAAGATAGCCACAGAGAAAAGTAGTGTAAGCGAGAGGCCAGATCCACTGGAGACATCTGGTCTTGGTCTTGTTGCTCACTCAGGTGCAGCCTATAACATCACCTCCTGTGAGCTCGTGTAGTTATTAGAAGTAATTTGGAGACTTCCATACTGATACCGCTTCAAGCTTACTGGACTCAAACTATTGGTGTTTCTTGTCCATTTTCACAAACACTGAAAGGGTAAACCGTTATGAGTTTGAAAACGTAATGTTCCCCACATAACCATGTCTTAAGGAGTTGTGCTCAGTTAGAGGCATTGTTTTCAGAGGTTGTGGAGCATTCGAAACAGAGATGGTTTAGGTTAAAAAAAACAACAATGGCGTCTAGAGCCAGGCCTTGAAAGGTATGTCCTTCTATGGTTCTACCTGGAGGCCTGGACTTAAGAGATAAAAACTTTTGCAATCTTTTAGCTTAGCTTCAACCCACCAAGAAGCTACTAATGTTATCAGATAACATCTGGGGCCCAGAGCAAGAAAGGTTTCCCCCTGTCTTGCTGTATCTGCCACCTGATGTGCCCACCCGTGTGTTTTAAACTTGCCTTCACTTACGATTTTGTTTTACTAACCATGAAGACATCCTGAACCTGGTGAAACCTCAATCTGCGTTCCCGGTCCATGATCATTCCAATATACATGGCTCTAGAATAAACTGCATTTTATCCCTTTGTTGTGAGAGTGTGTTTCTCTCTCTCTCTCTTTCTCTCCTCTCTCTCTCTCTCTCTCTCTCTCTCTCTCTCTGCAACAACACTACTTACAGTCATTTACACTCGACGATGTTTCTGTTTGTTGTGAATACGTACCTCCACTCTGACCCTTTAGGGCAGAGCAGATCTCTTCTGTCACTGCCATGCCACACGCTCAACATTAGCAGACTTCCCCCTGTGTCCATCCCATCGCTGGCTGAAGTCATGGCTAGAAGAGGAGTGTCTTTTCTTTCTTTCTTTTTGTTTTAATTTCAGTTAGAAACAAGCTTGTTTCACGTGTCAATCCCAGCTACCTGTCCCTCCTCTCTTCCCCTGCCCTCCCCACCAGGTCCCCCAGTCTCCCACCCAATCTCCACTCCAATCCCCAGGGAGGGTGAGGCCCTCCATGGTGGATCTCCAGTGACTGTCATGTCATCCAGGGCAGGGCCTAGGCCCTCCCCCAAGAGTCCTGGCTGAGAGAGCCTCTCATACTGTGGCATGGGCACTCAAAGTCTATTTGGGCGCCAGGGATAAATATTACCTAAGGTCCCATAGGTTATCTAGGCTTCCTCACTGACACCCGCATTCATGGGGTCTGGGTCAGTCCCACGCTTTCCACACCACCACCATCAGTCTGGGGTCTTTTGCAGGAGGGTTAGGAAAGGATGAGCACTTTCCCCAAGAAAGGAGGAGGATGCACAGAGTGTCAGGCTTAGGGAATCTGAACACTCTCAGCCAGGTTGAGCCCTTACTCATAACATGCCCAGAAGAGTGACTGTCTCTTCTGCCCATGTAAAGCAAGCAAAACAGTGCTGTGTGAGAGAGCTCCACGTTCCATCCACACTGCTCCCATCCCACGCAACAGTTTAGGAAATCCTCACCGAGCCTACGAAAGCCAAATCCCAAATTCATTATTCCTCCCTTTACTTCTGCCTCATATGTAGGGACAAGTGCAGTTTATGTTCTGTAATCTCTGATGAGAAGTGGGCTATTTCTAAAACAGTAAGATTCTAAATTAACTTATTGCATCTACCAAATAGTTATTATAGACCCGCCACTGTTAAAGACATCGTGTAGCTGCTGGGACGGTGAGCAAGGCATCCTGGGTATCGGAAACACTTGAAACGCAAAACTCCCAACACACTGCGCAATGACTGTGGCAACAGACAGAAGTAGGAATCGCCGCTTCAGAAGTGAGACAGAGTGTTGGATACAATTTCCTTCCTGCAAGTGGGACCCCATCTGCTTGTGGAGCCCGAGATGAGGGAAGCCATATTCTCTCATGTACCTTATTTATCAGATAATGGGAAGATTCTGTGTTTGGAAGCCCGATAATGGTGATTCAGGGCAAGAAGGGTAATAACACAGAGTTCATAAGATTAAAGCACATTACTGGACTACTGGGAATGCCACCAGGAAGCCCTTTCTTTGTATACTAATGCAAGCTGAATACTTGAAGTTAAATTAGGAAAAAGGAAAAAAAAAGAATACATTGAGATGACATCACACATCAGAATGGCTACCATCAAGAAAACAAATGGGAGGAGCTGGAGACACGGCTCAGCCCACGAGAATACCTGATGTGCGAACGTGACCATCTGAATTCAAATTTCCCCAAACTCACCTAAGTAAGGTGGACATACTGCACCCTGCTGTACCCAGTACTGGGGGTGGTGGTGGGGACAGGTCAGACACAGGAGATTGCTGGGCAGCCACCCTAGCTAAAAGGGAAATCTTCTGGTGTGACATCCCTCTCCAGGGAAACAAGAAGAAGAACAAGGAGAGATACATAGTATCTTTTTTGGTCTGTTTTCGAAACAAGGTTTCTCTGTATTGCTTTGGAGGTTGTCCTGGAACTCCCTTTGTAGACCAGGCTGGATTCAAGCTCACAGAGATACACCTGCCTCTGCCTCCCGAGTGCTGGGATTAAAAGCGTACGCCACCCACGCCCGGTTGATATATCTTCATCTGGCTTCTGAGCACGCATATGCCTTCCACTGCCTGCACATGCATGCGTGTGCACACACACACATAGGAAATGAACAACAACAAATGTTGGACAGGATGTAAGGGAAGACAATCAGAATTCCCTGCTGGTGAGTTAGAGATGCCACTAACACTAAAACTGGAACCACCGTAAGATGCAGCTACACCACTGTTGTAGTACATACTTGCAGGAATGTCGGTGAGCATATGAGAGGGACCCCGCGCATGCACAATTATTGCGGCGATACTCGCATGGGCCGAGTTATGAAACCAGTTGTTATGCTCATCAAGAGATACATAAAGACAATGTGTTTTTACACAACTGAGACTTATTCAGTTATAGGGAACTAGATCTTGACCTCCGCAGGAAAATTGATGAGACTGGAAATCTTCATGCTACCCCAAATAAGCCAGATTCATAAAGACAAATAGTATAATTCATTTCACATGTAGACAGTGGATCTGTATGCATGTATATATTCAAATACATGTATATATCCAAATATTCATGTATGCACATATATGTACATACGTGATTTGAAGGAAGACAGGGGACTTACTGGAAAAACAATGGGAATGAGAAGGAAGCAGGGACAACATGGACATGGGAGGACATATAATCAAGGACATGAAAGGTATATGTGGAAAGTGTAATCGAACAGAAATTTTCAAAATGAATATGTCAATCAAAAAGGAAATAGTTTTAATTATTTTTTCTGTCCCCATGATAAATACCCTGAGAAAAAGTGATTTTAGGGAGAAAGGCTTACTTTTGCTCACAGTCTGGGGGTATAGCCCATCACATTGGGGAGTCTTGGCCACAGGAGCTTGACATAGCTGCTACCATGGCATTCAGAGTCAGGCATCCCAGAGGGAGCCTACACATGCTGGGCCGGCTTTCTCCTTATCTTTATCAGTTGGGGTGTCTCTTTCCACCTTAAATAACCCAAGTTAGATATCCCTCATAGAACACCGAGGGGTTTGCCTCCTAGGTGAAGCTGGATCTTGTCAAATTGACAATTAACACTAACCATCAAAGACAAAGACAGAAAGAAGACTGTGAGTCAGCTTATAACGTCGGGATAGTGTCTCCTGTCCTTGTATTCACAGCCTACTGGAATGCTACAGTGTGGATCTATTTTACATGTCACTCAGCATTTACATTTCTCACTTAGTGATTGCATTACGTTTACTTCTTGGTTTACTTTGTGAACTTGTTTCCATGATAGGGAGTGAATCCAGGGCCAGACGCTCAAACCCTGAGCCACGTAGCCCTGCAGACCTCAGTTCTTTACTGAGTGTCTCTGGGAACTCAATATGTAATGCAGGGTTCGAGACATCTGAAAAGTTGTATTTATTTATTTTTATGTGTTTTACCTGTATGCATGATTATGTATCACATGCAGCTTTGCAGCCTTGGATGCCTGGGGACAAGAATGACAGACAGTTGTGAACCATTACTGGGAATGGAATCGGCAGCCTCTGTAAGAGCAGCCAGCGTTCATCACCACTGGGCCATCTCTCCAGACCTTTGCATTTTAGACAGTTTTTAAATGTTCCGTGAGCTATGACAATGGTTTTGTCAGGAAACTGTAATTGCATTTCTTTCTAGATGAACAGCGACGCCAAGGGAAGTTAAACATGGTTTTCAGTTTTTAGTCGTAGGTTATTAATTGTCTGCTACCTCATACCTGTGCACCACCCTTCAGATGAGGTGGCTTCCTCAGGCTATAAAGAAAATATCTCCACACACTCACACCCGAGAGCACAGCAGATGCGGAAGTAAGATTTGAACCGCAGGCACTGCGTTGGAGACCGTGCACCACAGGTCTTGAATTTCCACGACAGGCTGCTTAAGAGAAACGAGCTGCTGAGCATTTGCTGTGCAGATCTCCAAGGCAACAGCCCGGGGCAGATGTAAGGGAAGAATGCAGAGGTTAGAAGGAAAAGGCATGATATTATCACCAAAGTAATCTAAACTCAGTCTGAACAAGTGGACATCAGCTACCAAAAAGAGGGGGGGGGAATTGCATGTTTTCCTAATCTCATGATTGTTTCCTTTCTTGAGTAGTCTCCCCTCAGCCAAGGTTCTGCTCTCACAATTTTTGTGGACCATGCCCAAGGAGAGGAAGCACCATTCTGCGCATCACAAGGCAGATGATCTAGTCTGGAGGACAGTAATGAGTTATGTTCTGTCTCCATGGAAACTCACGTCAAACCCTGATTATCCTCACTGGGAGAATTTCCTAGCTTTTTTTTTCAGTTTCCCACTGCCTCTTCTGGCTGTCCCACGGTGCCTGTGCTCCCTCTCCTAGGAGGGAAAATGGACAGGGGCTGCTATGTCCCTCGTCACTAAGACTTATGTGTGAGTGTGTGTGTTTGCTGGGTATACATGAATTATGTGAGTATATGATCGTGTGTGTGTGTGTATTATGTGTATATATGTGTGAGTGTTGTGTGAATGTGTGTGTGTATAAATGTATGTGAGTGTTATAAATGTATGTGTGTCTGTCTGTATGTGTGTTGTGTAGTTATTTCCTTTGAATTGAAACATTCCCTCCTGGAGGGAGGAGGAAGGCTTATAAGACTCTGGAAACAGGCAACTCACACATACCAAAATGTAAAGAGACACACGGGGACCCTCCCCATTTTCTGACCTGTGAAAGCTCCAGGGTTGCAGCTTTCAAGAATCATCACCTGGGTTGCAGTGGGCTTTTTGGTAAGGCATCTGCCGTTCACATAGCCCTACATCTAAGTTTCCCTGGTGAATTTGCTGCTTTGCCAGGTTGGATTTTAGTGTGCCTTTTACTTTGTTGTTCATTCACTATCTGTGATGAACTGGCCTTTAAAAAGGATTGCCCAAGAAAGCGTTACACAGCTCTGAAAGAATGAGAAGAGGGGGAAAGAGGAAGGAAGGGAGAGAGAAAGAGAGAGAGGAGAGGGGGGAAGAGGGAGAGAGACTGTTCTAGTGTTTATGCAACAAAATATTTATTACTTTGTAGTTAAAGAAAATACAAACACACTTTTAATTTTTTCTGTGCTGTGACCCCCAAGGCTTATGAACTCAAGTTCCCAGGAAGAAGCCACACAATACTCTGAGCCTTCAGCAGAGGCCAATTGACTGATCAGAGCTGCAGCGACTGTGGAGAGGTTGGGAAGCTGCAGGTCAATAGACGAAAGACGATTTAATTTTCCTTTGGCTACCTTTGGCCTCCTTAGTACCCATCTTTCCTCACCTCAGTGTCTAACCTAGAGTCCTCCTGGTTTTCTCACACAGCCTTTGGGAAGATTAGTAGCCCATGAGCTCCCACCAACCTCCCAAACAAGAATGCCATCAGACAGCGGCAGGATCCCACAGCAGAGGCTACTCTATTCCCATGTCTCTCGCCTAGCCAATGCTTCTTGTGTCAAAAGTATACGCCTCTCTCACCTCATTTGTGCTGTTACTTTATAAATTGCAGGGCATTGCTATCATGGCGTGATGCAAAAATTAAAAAAACCCAAATCTACAATCCTGGGCTATAGTCTCCTAGACTTAGTAGCAAGACAGATGGCCTCTTATCCCTTCTGAAGCAAGAGAGCTATGAGGCTTCCTTGCTTGTCTGTGTGTATCACTAAATCAAAACATTGGCCAATGTTTCTGAAAATTTTAAATTAAATCTTAGATTTGTGCAAATTGGTTTTATATTCACAGATATTTATATCCCTATCCTAAGTCTGCTTCTGCAATTCCTAACATTAAATAAGAAGTTTTGACCTATTATGATAAACTCTAGCTGTTACCAATTTAATAAAAGAGAATATTTGTGTTTCTATTGATATACATATTTACTGATTAGTTTGTAATTTGGATTGCTGAAACCACAAAATGTCTTGACGAACAAAATGAAATAGAATTACCTATTTCTATCTCTTTTGTGCACAGTTGACAATCCTGTTCACTAATATTAAAGGAAAACTTCCAACAGATGACTGAGGAAGGACCAGACGACTTAAGCATCTTATGACTCAGGGAGGAAGAGCTCCCTGACATCCCAAAAGGCTGATGAAGAACCCCGAACACATGAAGTGCTGAAGGCCAAAGGTAGCCACATCCCTTGGAAAGACTGCTTTGTCCTGTTGAAGCACAAAGAAATGGGTGCCCTCACAAGAAAGAAAGCCTTTGGTAATAATCATTCTTCTCGACTAAAACACTAGTAAAAAAACTCATTCTCCACGCCCAGATCCATCAACAAATGCATGAAGAGTAGCAGAGCCTGGCCCTAAGCAGTGGCAGCAGAGGAGCAACAGAATCATGGACTCTCTCTCCAGCTGCAAGAATGTCTGTCTGACCCCCTTTTGTGTTGCTACAACAGAACCCCTGAGGCTGGGTGCCGCAGTCAGTGTTCTATTGCTATGGAGAGACATCATGACTCTTATAAAGGCAAGCATGCAACTGGGGCGGGCTTACAGTTTCACCGGTTTAGCCCATGGCAAGGCGCATGGTGGTGCACAGGCAGAGATGGTGCTGGAGAATTCGAGAGTTCCAGATCCAAATCCTCAGGCAGCAAGAAGAGAGAGCCACCGACTCCGGCTCGGGCTCTCGAAACCTTAAAGGCCCACTCCTAGCGAGTGGTGCATGTCCTCCCAAAAGGCCACACCTCCCAATCCCTTCCAACAGTGCTTCTCCCTGGTGACCAAACATTCCAACCTATGAGCCTACGGAGGGTACCCTCATCCAAACCAAGTCACTGGGTAGTTTACAAAGACTACAGCTGGGCTCATTGTGGTGCTGGTGGGTAGAGAAGCCAAAGAATGGCCACAGCCTTCGTGCTCAGCAAGTGCCGTTTACAACCTGCACAGTCCTCTCTGGTCTCACCGCGCAACTGCTTGTATGGTTTTTAGTTCTGCTTGTTTTTAGTCTCTGCGGGGACTGAGCTGGATATAAGCAAGTTTGTACAATGCACTGGCATTTTGTACTTGTTTTTAGGTATACGTACAGAAATGTTACTTCCATTTATGTAGAAATGCCCCGTCTGTTTTATAATACGTCTGTTTTAAATGCTTCCTCTAAAGACAGGTGTCAGTGTAGCACACATTGTTGCACTGCTTGCTTGGGTTGTGGGACATAGCTCGTAGTAAAAATGACAGGAATGGGTGCTATGTCGTGTTTATTCTTGAAACACTATGGGGAGAAGCGGAGGGGTCCCTTTATCTTGTATCACTGAGTCCAAGCCCTCACTGGCCTCACCCTGCTGAGGAAGGAGAGGAGATCAAGTACAGTTTGACTCTATGTCTTCTGAAGTTCATGTGGTGAAGTCTTAATCTGCAAAGCAACAGTGTTGGTAACTAAGGGCTTTGAGAGGAATGGGTTCCTACTGTTATTGTATGTGTGGATCAGTTGTCCCGGGATAGACTGCTAAGTAATGCAAACCTACACCTGGATGTTCAATGCTTACATGTCCAGGATATCTGGAGACACACAGGTTATTCCAAAGCCCATCCAGGTTAGTGTGTCCATAAACCTGAGCTGTTCTTACACCACCCAAAGGCCAGCGCAACCTTCGAATTCGCCGGGCCTGATAAGTGATCAGATCTCTTCCTCCCCATCTTCATACTTCTAGTTTAGCTTGGGACTCGTGGACAATGCAGAAGCCCATCCCAGTGAGAGACCCAGATCCCTTCCTATACCATTCGTATACCCCTAGATCTGGCTCCAGTAATGCAGCTCCTGTATCAGCCCTGGCAGGACCGAGCCTGGAGAGACAGTCCCAGGCTCTCTTGGTCACCAGTGAATTGGAAACACCCATCACATCCATCAGTACAACTGGAAATCAACACTAAGCAGCTGAAGGACCGACTCTCATACATAATCTGAAACCAGCCAGGCTTGTTCAACAGTAAAAATAAAATTGAATTTCCACTGAACAGAACCAGAATAGACTTTCATATCAGACACACAACCAATGAGAGAGTACCCTGGAAAAGATACCCCAGTGGAACCCTGTAATACCATTTCTGCCTAAACAACTATTCCCTGCTTGGACAAATAACGTTAACTTTTATATTAGTATGATATTATTAGGATGTCTGCATGGGCAAACTGAACAAATTAAAAACAAATCTCGTGCAGAGAAAAAAAATGGGAGTCAAATACCGGGGCTAAAACCTGGAAGATCAGAGAGCTGGGAGCAGCCACCAGCTGCTTCCTACCTCTCTCCTGTCCTCGGTCCAAAAGGGCTGAGGTCCTCTCCTGGCCCTGCCTTATCACCTCCTATCTCCACCTCTGAGTGCTGGGATTATAGGCATGAGCCACCACCACCCAACTTCTACGGTTAAACAGCGGCTAGCTCTGCCCTCTGATCTCCAGGCGAGCTTTACTGGTCAGAACACAAACAAAATGTCACACAACACTGGAACTGCTGGGATTTTACATCCCCACTGTGGTGGTGGTTACAGGCACCACTGTGTGCAATAAAAATGTGCAGAGCCATAGTCGTGCAGGCAATGAGTGTGTATAAGGAGCAAAACCTGAATGCAACCTGCTAAGCACCACTGCCAATGCCCCCAGACTGTGTTTCTACTGGAGTTCCCCAGATAGAGCAATGGGACAAAGATCACCCAGGAATCTCTGTACCAACTTTTCAATTGCCACCCAATCTACAGTAGGCTCAAAATAGATAGGTTTAAAACATTACTAACGCTGGTCTGGTGAACTCTAATTTACTTCCTTATTGTTTAACAGCAGGAATTTAAATTGAACTCCTTCAGGGTTACAGTAGTTCAAATTAAGGTCAAATTAGATTTTAATCTGTGTAACCAGTGTTGTGCAGCAGACAGCAAGAAGTGTCAAAACAAAGGATGCATGAATCACACCACCCAACAGCAAGTTAGCAACAGACCACTCCGTAACTAGGAGTTGCAGGTCTCGGGTGAGTCTTAAGCAGATCATACTAATTGTGGCTCTCAACCTCCTCCAGGCATCACCGGTTTTCAGAAGCCATCCGGGAATACGGGATGACCCATCATGATTATTCTCTTCTCAATTGCACAACATAAATGACTTTGCATTCACTTGCACATTAGACCCTGCAATATTACATGATAGTAGGAAAAAAATAAAACAACGTAAAGAAAAAGCAAGGCACACAGGGTGATCACTTGTCAGTAAGGTGACACGAAAGTCCTCTTCCACAATGCTCTCTTTACTTGGTCTCCTTTGCAAGGAACTGCCTTTCCAGACTTCACAGACGAAAAGAGATGATGCTGTTAATGTTTCTCTGACTTCTCGCTGGGTTGGCCATGTGCCTGCTGTCTCCCCAGGCTTTCGGAAAGAGCCCTCAGCACGTGTCAGTGAATAATTTCTCCTCTGACTCCAGAGACCAGACTCACTCTGGGTGGCGGCTCCATGAATAAGTATCTTATCATTTATTCAGTTCTGGTTCCCCCCTTTTTCTTTAAAGAAACGTGTAACTAAGGGTGGTGGTGCATGCCTACAATCCCATGTGGGAGGAGGCTGAGGCAGGAGGATTCCGCCTGGGCTACACAATGAGGCTGTTCCCAACAAAGAAGAAAACCCACAAACTCATCCCATACAGTAAATCAATCGAACAAAACTGCAATTATTCTGGCTGTAGAAAAACAATAGAGAACAGAGACTTTTATGGTACCTTAGCAAAGCCCAGGCTTGCAAAAGCATCCATCCACCGAGCAGCTAAAACATGCCATGTGGGCTCAGTTCCTGAGCTCACCTCCACCCGGCCCCCATGGCTAAGTTCAGGGCCTGCTCCACCACTGTCTGTACCCAGAGGCTCAGCCAGGAACCTCTTCCTTTATGAGTTGTTATCCACTGTGAAGACCCTGGCTCTCCTGCTCTGAGGTGTCACCAGGGCCAAGAGCAGAATCAGCCTGCAGCACCCCATCCTTGTCAAATTCATTAGTGTAGCGCGGAAGAAAATTCCAAACAAAATCTTCACCGTTGTCATAATGAAGTTTCTTGATAAGTCAATCCAGCCTTAGGTGCAGGCAGGAGGATCAGGGGTTCAAGGCCATCTTCAGCCACACAGCACAATTTAGTCCAGCCTAGGGTACTAGAGACCCCTTTTGAATGAGCAAGAAAGCACGCAAACACTATCTAGTGTTGTTTGTTATCACTTAATATTTCAAAACTGGAGACAGCCAAACCCGTTGTGAGGTATGGGTACTGTGCTGAATGCAGGATAGCATATATCTGTGTCATTTTTTAGTCTCAAAGACTAAACTTAAGAGTGGAAAATGCATAGAAAACATATGGTGAGAACTTGGAGTCATGTCCTTTACAGCAGAGGGCCTGGGAGGAAAAGCCACTTGTGCAGAGCAGTCAGAACTCAGTCAAAAGTCAAAGTTCCCCTAACGCTTGCCCTACTTCCCACGCAGGACCAAAGAGAATATTCAAATATGCTCTCCACATCAATGCCACGGGATTCCTGGCTTGTAATTAGCTCCCTTGGCTTCTTAACTCAGCACTGGTGAAGCTTCCCCTCCCCGCCCCGCCCCCCTCACGGTGCAAAGCCTCTCATTGCACGGTCTGCTTTGCAGTCTTCGGGAAATCCATCCTTCCTGCTTATCGCATAGTAGACTGTGAATGAGCAGCCCCTGCTTCTGGCACTCCAGAGGTTTGATTTGTAGTCACAAGGCTGAGGATCTCGCAATGGGATCTGCACCAGGGAGAGATGCTGAGTGTGTGACTGGAAGCGGCCTGAACCACTGTCTCCTAAGTGATGTTTGCTCCCCCGGGTCCTCTTGTTGTCCTGACACTTCTGTGACTAGGATCATTCAGCGTCACTAGTAAATGAGGCCAGGAGCCTCTTCCCCTGTCTCGCAGCACAGAAACCAGTGACTAGCAATCACTTTTTCCTTCAGAGACCTTTGCTTGAATGACCAGGTAACATCTTCTTGTCAGAAGAGAAATAATAACAACACCGGGTCACCTAATGGAGGTTATTGGTCATCTGCCTGGTGGCTTTTCATGAAAAGATACATTTTCTCTTATGTATCAAGAGGTAGGAAAGGTGTGTCTAACACTGCAAACTGTCCCAAACTGATCTGGGAACAGTGACCAATGCAACAATATTCAGCAGCTATCCCACAAGTGTAGGAGTGAACCCCACAAAGCTATCCGCCCATGAGGGCGGGACAAGTAAATTAGCACAGGTAGATATAAAAGGAAGTGAAAGGAAAAGGACTCTCTCTTTCCGCTTCTAACTCCTAGCTTGTGTGACTCTCTCTTTGGTAAATAAATACATTGTATCTCCTATAACATCGGCTATCATCAATACACAAGGAAATGGACTTTCTGGTACATTTCACGAACACTACGCTAGCTGTGCTGTTCATGTGGCCCTAATTTGTTCGGTTATGTGGCTTCATCTCAACCAGACGCCTAACATGTCTGTGATTGCGGGGGACTTACCCCGCCCCAGCTTCATGTGTTGGAATAACTGCTCTCCAGGTAGCAAGCACTATTTTGGCAGGTTGTGGGAATTCTAAGTGGTTAAGTGGAGGAAACCAGTCACTGACCGTGGGACTCAAGGTGTGGTAGCCTAGCCCAAATCCCCGTCCTCTCTTTCAGTGCTTAAGTGCAGGCGCCAGATGACCAGCTGTCACTGCAAAGCTCTTACAATGCCCGGATACCTTCCCTGCCATGATGGGCTGCAAACTGTGTGCCCATTCCAAAAAAATAAAAAAAACCTATCCCTTTGAAAGGTATCCCATTCTAGATATTTTGTCCAAACAAGAAAAGTAACTAATCTATGTGTTGGCCTTAACACCAAAGGCTGTCACAATTGCCCGGGAAACTCATATATGTTGGGCAGATCTGAAAAGAACTACAGGACTAGTGGAGTGCAAACTTGAACAGCCACTTTGGAAACCTGTGTGTCCGTTTCTCAAAAAAAATGGGAATTGATCTACCTCAAGACCCAGCTATATCACTCCTGGGTACATAAAGGACACCTGCTCAACTATGCTCGTGGCAGCTTTATTTGTGACAGCCACGAACGGTAAACAGCCTAGGTGTCCCACAGTTGAGACATGCATAAAGAAAATGTGGTACCATTTACATAATGGAGTATTGCTCAGCTGTTTAAAAAGTAATAAGTATCACGAAATTTGCAGGCAAATGGATGGAACTAGAAAAAAAATCATCCTGTGTGAGATAACTCAGACCCAGAAAGGCAAACATGGTATGCACTCACTCAAAAGTGGTTATCAGCAGTGAAGTTAAGGATTATGATGCTGCATTCCATAGACCCAGAAAGGCTAATGGGGGGATGCAAGGATCTATCTCCCTGGGAAGGAGAAATAGAATGGATTTTGAGGGTGGACTGGTGGCAGGCAGGTGGTGGAGGCAAGAAGAAAATACTGGGAGAAATGAATAGAATTGGGGGAAAGTGTTATGAGGACAACCTAGTACAATGGAAACTCCACGTAATTTACAAGAATAACCATAGCAAAGACTCCTAGTAAATGGGCTACATGGAGGCTGATCCAGCCATCTCTTGTAACCAGGCAAGGCCACAAGTAGAAGGATTGGGACACGACACCAAATGTAGTAGTTTGGATGTAATTTCCCCCCATAAGCTCACAGATATTGGTACTATTAGGATGTGTGGCTTTGCTGGAGTAGTTATGGCCTTATTGGAGGAAGTGCATCTCTGTAGAGATGGGCTTTGAGATCTCATATATGCTCAAGCTACACCCAATGTCTCAGTTCACTTCCTGTTGCTTTTGAATCAAGGTGTAGAGTTCTTATCTCCTTCTCCAGCACCCTGTTTGCCTCAATGTATAATAGCAGTGAACTAACCTCTGAAACTAAAAGCCACCCGATTAAATGTCTCCTTTATAAGAGTTGCTGTGGTCACAGTGTCTCTTCACAACCACAGAAACCCTAAGACATCAATCCAGTAACAAAACTTTCGACCTACAGTTTGTCCCGCTTGCAGAGTGTTCTGGGTCCAGAGCCTAGCCAAATTGTCATCAGTGAGATCAAACAGGCTTCATGCAATGACTGATGGGAGCAGATGCAGAGTCCCACAAGCAAACATTAGGGGGAACTTGAGAGTCTCGCTGAGGAGAAGTAAGAAGGATCAGAAAAGCCAGAGAGGGGTCAGGGACACCTGCTTAGCAGGGCCCAGCATCAACTGACCAGAACGCATGGAGGCTCAAAGAGATCTCAGAACCTGTATGGGCCTAACCTCTGCGTATGTGCTGCAACAGAGCAGCTCGGCGTTCTTGCGGGATTCCTAACAGTGGGAGTGAGGCCTGCCTCTGACTCTCTTTTGCCTCCTCGCGGGACTCCTTTCTGCATACTGAGTTGCCTTGTCCGGGCTTGCTGTGATGGTGTGTGCCTGGTCTTGTGGTAATTTGTTATGCTGTGTTCAGTTGACGTCCCTGGGAGGCCTGTCCTTTTCTGAAGGGAGATGGAGATGGGGTGGATTCGGGAGAGGGGAGGGATGGGGGAAACTGCAGTCAGGATGTGATGTGTGAGAGAAGCATACAAATAAAATATAAAAGACGGAGCAGCAACAAGTGTCAATCAGTAGCTGGAGCCAGTCACAGAGAATCTGGGAATATCCGCACAGCGTGAAACCTGCGACAGTGCTCGCCCTGTGTTTACCAGGTTACCCCTGATTCACCTCGCAGGTCCCAGTGAACAGACTCCTGTGTCTGTGTACAGCAAGTGGATCATCACGGCTTCTGGTTCAGGGGCTTCCGGTTCAGGACCTTTAATCTCACCGAAGCTCTAGCTCTGCCTTCTTACCCTAATTAAGTTGCAGTTCGTAAACACTCGTCACTCCTGCGAGTTCTGCCTTCCCTCCCTCCTACCGTAAACAACTTCAACAATTCAGGGTCTTACAGGAACAGCAGCATGTGCACGAGAGGCCTCTCACAAGCCAGGCCTTTAAGATGAACTTAAACTCGACTAAGGCATCGTCTCCGCCCCGGCTGACTGAGGCGTGGCACTAGGTGAGGCGATGCTATTGTTTAGATGTTGAAAGTTAGCATTTCTGATAGCTGGGCTATATGGTCGAGGCACAGTACATAAGGCGAGGGTGGAAATGTTCCCTCAGAGGAGATTTCTGTCCAGTCACAGTCACCGACACACTCATGCTGTCGCTTACCAACCCATTACTAGTTTTGGCACAATGGATGATTGTTCTGTCCTTACCAGTATAAAATGGTGAGCTGCGTTCCTCTGGGGTGTTTATTTTATGATACCAGGACACCATTACCCTGGTTCTTTCTCTGCAAGTTTTTAATCGCTGTTCCAAGGAAACACCCGGGGGGGGGGTCTGGTAAATGTGAGGCGCATGTCCTATCATGTGCCTAGATCCTGCCGAGAATATGAAGAAAGCCGGTGTGTTAAAGACCCCATGAAGTCCTGAGATTACAAAATGAGATTTTTCTTCAGTTACTTCAATAAGCCACAGGCAGTTTTGTCTGGTAATAGGTCACATGTTAGACTAATTATAGCACTGATATTCCTCAGCATAGCCTAGTCCAGGCTTGAGGACAGCATGTAATATGTGGTGCTTTTTGGCAGCTATCATAGGGAAAACACCTAGACGGCCCCTTGCATCATTCTGCCACTATATTAAGACTAGACTTTAGAGTAATACCGCAGAAGTGAAGATGTCTATTGCTGCTGATTATCAGATTACCGTTGACCTTAGTGTCCATCATGAACCTTATCTTACCTTTCTTAGCATCGCTCTGAGGAGTACCATGTTGACAGCAAGCCCAGCCAGTCTGTAGAGTATCCACCCGAGGAGCTGAAGCCTTGGACTCACGTCTGTGTGGGTGAACTTGGAGGTTGTCTGTCAGTTGATCCTAAGACAGCCTGGCTGTGGCCCCTTGAGACACCTTTAACGGCTGGTGGACAGCTGAGATACTCATGACTTCCTGACTCTCAGAAACTATAAGGTCTTAGTGTGAATTAAGTTTGGGGACACTGTGTTATACAGCAATAGGTAACAGATGCACTAGGTAATTGCTAAATTTTAGTAATGCCATGGTGTTGGGAGCAATGTTCATTCATGCCAGGCCCCGTGACATACCAAAGCATAGCTGCTCTCTTGCCTTCCATTCAAATGGCTCTAAGTGTTTACTGCCTCAGCGGGTTTCAGTAGTCATCCTTCAGAATAAGTCCCTTGCAAAGAGTCTGGATATGCAGGCATCCCAGACTGACTCCACTCCTATGTTCCCCATGCCCGACAACTTTTCACCAGTAGACTGGGGGAGCTCAGGTAATATTTACGGTTGAGCCATCAGCTTCCTTTTGTCTTACATCAACACAAATCAAGACAGATAGACAGTTGCCTAGATTCCAACATGTAAAACATGAAAATGCCCTTTAGTATGCCAAATCAAAACGTGGAAGAGAACTAAGTACCCGAATGACTGTAGAACGGAGCCGTCTACCACCATGACGGCTAGGTTAAGACATGGAAGAGGAAGGAACTTGTACTTTGTGGATTTAAGCCCCTGACCACCATGCTTCCTTGATATAGCAATATGACTCTGACATAATTTACATCCCTAAATCACATTCTAATAAGCATATATGTGTATATGTACTCATATTTTGTTATATTGTTTTTCACTCTCTGTTGACATAAAACTCCAAATGTCAAAGAGCATCCCAAGGCAAGTCTATTGTGGGTTGAGAAACTGCATTCCTCTCTGTTACTATTATCCTATGCACATTCCTGGTTTCTGCCCCTTCTCATCATTGAGCAATGAGTAAACCATGGCCAGAGAGTCAAAAGTAGTCTACCTGTAGTTTCTGCAATAAGTTGAATAGTGGAATCTGGCCATGCCCATCTGGGAGCTCACCCTTTTGGCTGCATTTGGACTATGACAGCAGAGGTGAACTGTTGAAACAGAACAGGTTTGTTCACCATCTGTCTCTTCCTAGAGAAAGTTCTTTCAACCCCTCTTGTAGAGTAAATGTTTTAGTAGTGACTTTGTAAAAACTATTTGCTCTTGTTATGTCTTGAGCCTCTGAGCATCAGCACCCTGGAGAATTTCTAGAAGGACTTTTTCTGTGACATTTTAAGAGAGAAAAAAGAAAATGATCTTTTTTTCCTGAAGCATCCTTTCCCTTGAAGGAGACTTAGACCCATTCAGCCTAGCCCTCTTGAGACAGCCAGGGAGACCACACTCCACAGGCTTCAGAGTCTGCTCGGCCATCTCCAGTATCAGGGCAGACGACTGAGAACCGACTCAGCAGCCAGAAGCCAAAACCAAGTGAAAACAAAACAAATAACAGCACGGAAATTCTGGAAGAGCTTGGAGTGGGTAAAGTCCTTGAAAGCATCTCAAAGCGATGCATCTTAACAGTCGCTGCACCAAAGCAAGAAGGAAACCTCAAAGGCAGTTAATTTAACACAAAAGACGCTCTTGCTGCAAAGTGTAAGCAGCTGTCCTCTGTTCTCCCTCCTTGATAAGAGTTAGCTCAGCTGATTGCATCCCCGTGGAAGAGCACCCCAGCACTCAACTGCTCACCCTGCATAAGGCTGCTGCAAGCTCTTCTCTCAAGAGGACACACACACCCCCCGCAGTGGGGGACTGCTACACAGTGGTTCTTTATTTCCTCCATGCTGTGGCAGACTCTTGAGCATCACAGGCCGATATCCACCTTCCATGCCTGTCACCTTTCTCTGGAGGCTCGGCAGGTGCATCCTAGACCTCAAGAGGCAGAAGGGGCATAGACAGTCAGGCAGTTCTGGTAAGGGAGCCTAGCATTGGAAAAGCCTGCCAAAGCCAATGGAAAACCAGGCTGACACAAGTGGGAGCCATTGCAGAGAAAAGGGCAGCCGAGGGAGCATTCTGCTCAGTTAAGCTCTCTGTCCTGCCTTCTGCCGCCTTGTCTTTGCAGGACATCCCCCTCCCTGCCCCATGGAAACAGAGAGGCAGAGTTCAACTCCTGTTGGCGTAGCGATTCTCTAGATGCAGACATAGAGTCAATGCAAGACACAGTGATGATCTTCACCATCCTGGACTTGGAATTCACCTCTGAAATGCGCTCAACTGTATCTCTGCTGGGATAGTCTGTGGCTAACCCAGCTTGCTAGAAGAGAGTCTCCCGAAATTCTTGCCCACGTGGCTTTGGTAGTGAACAGTGCTTTTTGCAAGGCACCTCACCTTTGCATAGTTTATTTCCTTTGCATCTGTCCGCAGCAATTGCCATGAAGAGAACACTGAGTGTCATGACCAGGTGCCGCATGCTCTGCTGCAGAGAACTAGGGGAATCACTAACAAACTCAAAGACTCACATGCGTCATAAATACATAAAACATGTTTTAGCTGCCATACTCTTCATGCCTTCTTTCTGTTTTATTTTTGGTTGTGAGCCTAGCCTTTAACGGCTGAGCCATCTCTCCAGCCCTTCTTTTTGTTTTAGAAGGATTACTTGATCATAAGCACAGATACAGGGAAGGATTTGACAAAAAACACCTATTTTTTAATCTTAAAAAGCAAGCCACTCTCTGGAAACTAGAAAGAGAATAGAAACTGCTTAGTCACTGTGCTGGCTAACTTTCTGCCAAGCTGACACAGCTGAAGTTATCTGAAAAGAGGAACCCTCAAAAGAGAAATTGCTTCCATACGACCTGGCTGTAGGCAAGCCTGTTGGGCATTTTCTTATTTCATGATCCTGGGGGGTGGGATCCTGTCCATTGTGGGTGATAAAAATCCCTGGGCAGGTAGTCTCTGGTTTTATAAAAAAAAACAGGTTGAGCAAGCCAAGATGATCAAGTCAGTAAACAGCATCCCTCCATGGCCTCTGCATCAGCCTCTGGCTCCAGGATCCTGCTGTGTCTCAGTTCTTGTCCCAACTTCCTTCGTTGATGGACTACCCTCTAGAAATGTAAGCTAAATAAACCCTTTCTCCCCTAACTCGATTTTGGTTACAGTGTTTCATTACACCAATCAGAGCCCTAACTAGGACAACCACATATGTATAATCATTATAGAGTATTGCTATCTTTACACATGGTACTTTTCCTCTAAGGTCAAAACGGATGTCCAGCTGCTGCCCTTGTACACCGGAAATTCTAGCCAGCAAAACGACACACACCCAAAACAAAGAAACGGGTGACACGGAGGAAGTAAAACAGAGTTTATTTGTAATGAAGTGTTAGTAAAGAGTAAAGGCCAACATGGGAAAACTAAACCTCAAGTGCTACATGCTACCCAGAACACCAGAAATGCAAGCCTGTAGAGCAAGACAGTGTGCAGTATCATCAAAGCACATGTCCGGCAGAAGTATAGCGCACACACTGAAGCTAGAAGCATGGTGGGGAGGAAAATGGGAAAGCCGTGAGCAAATGAAGACAGGTGCCGTTTGCGCAGCCAAAGGCGGATGGAAAGGTGCCAACTCTCCCAGCACGGTATCTGTTAGAGATGGAGATGCTGCCCCGAGAACTCAGTGGGAACACAAAATACTTACCGTCGAGAAATTATCTTTGAAGATGAACAAACGTGCAGGGCCAAAAATCTGCATGTTAGAAAGCTACAGGAGCCCATGGAGCACCAGAGACAATCTGGCTGGGGAGCTAGGCAAAGTCCCATCAATTAGCATGTTGGCAATTTTACAAGAAAAAGAAACATAGCAGGTCATCTCTTCAGGGAATGATGCTAAAAGCCGAAATAGCATAGCCAAATAATAATGACGATAATAATAATAATAACATAATTATTCCAACCTGTGCTGTGCATTACACACAAAATTAGCTCACATGGATCACTGAACTAAGTGTATAATTTCTTTGACTTCTAGGAAAAAAATCAGAGACAAAAAGATTTGGTGATGTGTTTTTTAAATAAAAGGCCCAAAGTCTAATCTATCTATCTAAATAAATAAATAAACTGGACTGCAATAGCAACTAACCCTCTGCTCTTCAAAAACCACGTAAACAAAGTCTTCAGAGTGGGAAGACAGTCACAGATTGGGAAGACCCATGCCCAGTGCACAAAGTGACAAGCCTTTGCTCCAACCCTTTCTCCTGGCCCACAGTGGGCCTGTAAAGACGCATGTCTGCATATGAAACTCCCGCCTACAGTTCCCTGCACTTCTTCTGTTCTGAGCATAAACCCAAAGATCCCTCTAGGGCTCCTGAGTTTGAGGGTCCTTGTGGTCTCCTACCTGTCTGGGAAACTGTTTATCGGGGGTCATGTTTTGCCCTTCAATCATTGAGCTTCCTAGCCTTCTTGTGGGCTAGAAAAGTCCTGGTGTTCCCTGTTACTTCTATTTCTGAAGTGTCCATCATCCCCCTCAACATCCTTTGTCCCTCCCCTTTGCCCTAGTATATTGTGTTGGTTTGAATAAGATTGGCCCTCATGGGCTCATAGATTTGAAAGCTTGTTAGGGAAGGACACTACTTGAAAGAATTAAGACGTGTGGCCTTGATGGAGGAAGTGTGTCACTGGAGGTGGGTTTTGAGATTTTCCAAAAGCACAAGCCAGGCTGGGCGGCTTTCTCTCTGCCTATTTCTTGTGGATCCAGATGTAGGACTCCCAGCTACTTCTCCAGCAACATGTGTGCAGGCTTCCATGCTTCCTACACTAATGACAATGGACTAAACCTCTGAAACTGTAAGCAGGTCTTCTTTTAGAAGACTTGCCATGGTCATGGTGTCCCTTCACAGCAATAGAACACCGATTAAGACAGATAACTTCATCCATCAACTGTCAATTGAAATCTTACATTCCTGAGAAGCCCCACCCACATCCCTGTTGCCATGGCATGTCTTCCTTGAATATGTGGGGGAAGTAGCCAGTTCTTGCTTTCTATGTCTTTCTTCCGTATAAACTACTAAGCAGCAGTCAGTGTGTCGGTATCTGTCAAGTCAACATTGGACTGCGTCCATAATCTCAGTGTGTGGCATGGCTGAAAACTTATTATTTGTAAACAATTATTTAAAGAGTCATGCCTGAATACCATAGAGTTGGCACACATGAGTCTTATTACTATATTTTTATTTATACAATCAAAGTACTCTAACAGATCAGTGGAAAGAAAGAGGAAACATGAAATATTTTGGCTTCTATCTGCTCATCAGATGTTCCTATCTGATCCTAAGTGGCTAATCACAATCTGCTTGTTTGAGAAAGTGTTGACAAGTTCAAATCTCCTAATGTGAGAAATATTCAGGCAGCCATGGCAACATTTTTCTGTCTCAAATGAGAGCTGGTACCATCAGAGCATGGATTATGTTCCCTGAGGGTTGACAGCTGACAGATGACTGACCACTAGGATTGAAACAGCACAACACTATGCTCAAAAAGAAAGGATATTCACTGTAGCACTGCACCTCAGTCACGACCTGAAGATGTTTTGTTTCCCGTTTACCCCAGGTTGTAATTCTCCAATCAGTGTTCTTTCAGGAAAGTTTTTGATTCGTGTCTTCTTGTCATTGCCACTGAAGGATCACGGGTATTTTCATTATCCGTCATTACCTCTGGCTTTGAGGGAAATGGGTTACTATGGTGTCATTTCCAAAGAGAGCTCACTTTAAAGTGTGCTTTTGGTTGGGATGGGAGTCAGTAATTCAACACTGGTAACTCTCACTGTGCCAGACTTACACCAAAAATCAATCAAGAAAACTAGGTTCTTTTGTGTAGAAAATAACAGACTGAAAAAGCAGTGAAAAGATCAATCATTTTAAATGCTAACAGGAACTCTTGCAACTCTGACATTAAAACATTTTAAATTTGTACGTTTATTTACAAATCTAGAAGCATCTATAATAAACTGAATTATTCTTCACTCAGTAACAAAACTGCCTTTGGGTTCTAGAAATGCATGCTATGATTATGATGTCATCCATAAACCTGGGATTCTGGGAGCTGAGACAGGAGAATCAGAAGTTCAAGTTCAGCTTAGATAACAGAGCAAGGTCCTGGATTTTTTTTTGTTTCTTTTTTTTTTCATTTTAAGCCTAAATGGAATACACTACAGCTATAAAGAAAAATGAAACCATGAAACTTGCAGATAAATAGATGAAACTGGAAATGGTTATACAAAGTGATGTAGCTTAGACCCAGAAAAACAGGTGTTTGTGCTTCTTATATCCAAATCTTCAGCAATGAGTATAAGCAAGAAGAGGGGGGGAAAGACCATATGGTGGGGCAATAGAGAGAAATATCAGGATGTGAGTAATCTAAAGGCAGGAATGGGGGGAAAATGGGAATGCAATTGGGAAGGGGGAGGAGCTAACCACAAAAGGAGAGGGGAGGGAGGAGAATACAGAAAGAACATGGATGTCTCAAAGAGTAGCAAGGAATAATTATTAGCTGTTTGTCTACAATTACATTTTACACACACACACACACACACACACACACATATATATATATAGAGAGAGAGAGACAGAGAGAGAGAGTTTAAATGTAATTCTCCCACCTGAGTTGACAATGTTCCCCAAGAGCTAAAGACTATCTAACAAAGCCCCTAATACCAGGAATGAGAAGCCCCCTTTCATGCTGTTGGTCAGAAGCATGCAAGAGACTCCCAAAACACTGTAGTCTATTGCTGTTGCTCTAGGTTGCTTCCCAGAGGTTGGAGGTAAGCCCCTATTGCTGAGGATACCATGCATACACTTCAGACAAAAATGACCTGGAGGATCCAAAAATCTGACCTGAAAGCCTTCTCCCTGCAGAGTAGCTTTGATGGTACTAGAAAATACCATGTCAGCTTCCAAGTGAAAGAAGCAACCAATAGTCCTACCCATATACCATGCCTATGAACTACAACAACAACCAGCATGTGATAAATCCTGAGGTTGCAATAGGGGAAGGCATATTCTAGTGGTAACCACCAGTTCTCTAATTTGACTTCAGGCCCATACAACAAGAGAGATATCATTCCTCAGATTCTAAAACTAGCTAAAGAGGGGATAGTGAAGCCATGAGTTTTGGAGGAGAACCTACAATCACTTCTTTATGAAACTGAATCCTAAATATTCATTTTATACCCGCAGATAAGTGTTTCTCTCACCCCTCATCAAAGAAACATCTCCAAAAGCTCAGTCCATGCACTTGGACCAGGATTTATCCCTAGTTCATAAACTGGGTTTTTGGAGCTCATTCTCTGTCGAGGGACACCTTGCTCAGCCTAAATACAGTGAGGAGGGCTTCGGTCCTACCTCAGGACTTGGTTGACTTCAGTTTCTTTGAGGAGTAGAAGGGAGGTGGGGGGAGTTGGAGGAGGGGAGGGAGGGCTAACTGGGATTGGTATGTAAAATAATAAAAGATTGTTTTAAAAACTAAGAAGAGGAAACATCTCTTTACAGAAGACGGAGATCATAATAGAAACTACAACTGATGAAAATGCAGAGAATGATTATGTGATGCCCAACCCACACTGACACATCTAGAACACAATTTCTGCACCTTACTCCCAAATAATTATGGATGCCCAGTACGTCCAGCTTGTAATCCTCTCCGGAAGTCAGATGAACATTCTCTGAAACTGGGCTCTCAAAAGTAGCCATTTATTTAAGAAGGGATGTGGAGATTTAGAAAGGGCTTCCTGAGACCCACTAAACAGCTACATACCTGGTTCCACACCTCCCTGGGTTTCTGCTTGAGTGAGAAGTTTTATTAGAAAGGGGAGGGAGGCAGGGAGGAGATAGAATAGAGACAAAGAGACACAGAGTCACAGAGGGAGGATGGAAGAGAAGAGCGAGACAGGAGCAGGAAAGAGGAGAAGAGAGAGAGAGAGAGAGAGAGAGAGAGAGAGAGAGAGAGAGAGAGAGAAGAGGAAGAGCAGTAAGAGGCAGAAAGACAGCAGGAGAGCGTCAGTGGCAGGGCTCTGTCTTTTAAAGGGTCCTTTGTACCCCGTGTGCAGACTAGTACTCATGGAACCCTGGGATGAACAGATAGGATTTTTGCTTTTTACTTTGCTTTGAAAATTACATCCTTGGTCAGCTGTGGTGGTGCATGCCTTTAATCCCAGCACTAAGGAGGCAGAGGCAGAGGCAGAGGCAGGCAGATCTCTGAGTTTGAGGATAGCCTGGTCTATAGAGTGAGTTCCAGAACAGTCAGAGCTACAAAACTGAGACCGTGTCTCAACAAAGTAAAACAACAATCTAATCAACAAGCAATGCAGAAAAAGCTTTTGCTTTCAAGACCAAGAATCAGTGAGTAGAAGAATCCATTAGCTCCAATTTTTGTCCTCCATAGAGAAAATAGGAATGAAGATGATGACTCTGAACATGGGTAGGTTGGATATTATTTGTCCCCCAAACTCACTAGCAATCTGAAAAAATACATTTCCTTCAGTTTCCAGAGAGCTTGAGCGCCTCCTGACTCACTTTTTGAGAATAGAGTTATGAAGTGCAAGAGACTCAGATGGCAGTCTCATTGCCTTACAACATAGTGCCCACTGTTCCTGTCCTGATGTGCAGAGATGGACGAGGGAACCTCTCCTCTTCATGGGGGAACTGGCTGGGTTGGAAGCATTGTGGAAGCACTGTGTTAATAATAATAATAATAATAATAATAATAATAACAACAACAATACTAATAATAATAATATTGATAAGTATATGCTCTTATTTTAAGCACTCTTTCTGATATACTTTTTTTCTATAAACAGGTAGACATAGAATGAGTTGATCTGGCTTCCTAACTGGCAGACACTGGTATTCTCTCTGGCCTTGACTGCTTGAAGCAAGAGGACTGGGATCTGTCCTTTCAATGCTCCACAGATGCCCTAGAGATGCTTGGTCTGGTACGCAAAGGTACAGCCACATCCAGGAATGCTCGAAACAATTTGTGTGCTGGTGTTTGCACCAGCTGTTTCTTGCTTGTTTGCTTGGTTTGTTTTGTGTTTGAGGTAAAATGTCATGTAACTTAGACTTTGATTTCACTGTATAGGTTGGGAATGAGATTAAGGGTTCTCAATCCTCCTTCCAATTCCCCGTTATTGGAACTAGATGTGCTAAATGCGTTTGTCATCAAAGCCACAGGAAGCTCTCGTTAACCCTGAATCCGTTTTTCACTTACAACAACAAAAAAAAGGACCACCGTGGTTGGTTCAGAATGGCTATACTATAATTGGTGCAAGCACAAACCTGACTTTGTCTATGCTATGAGGTCTGCTGTAATTGGTGCAGAGACCCCTTCACCTGATTGTATCAGGGAAATGCTCAACTGTTCGTGGTCAGGTTGTGTACAACCTTCTGTGTCTGCCGCCATTGTCAGTGTAACATCAGACAGAATGAAAGACTTCTCCCAACTTTTGGGCAGCCTGAACTAGCCATGAGAAAGGGAAGCAGGAGCTGCTTGAGGAAAGCTGAGCAGTCAGTGCGGTAAACTGAAAAGGGAATACACGGTGATGCCATCACTGTGTGCTACAATAGCCACACACACACACACACACACACACACACACACACACACACACACACACAGCATTTGTAGTGGGAATTCTGAACAAGCACCATTTTCAAACAAGTGCCATTTTCTTAGAATTGTGTGCCGAGTTGCATTTGAAACACTACACAGCTTACCTGAAATGCATTTTAATTTGGAAGGCTGACTGTTTAAGATCTATTTTTGTTTCTATTTGTGTGTGTGTGTGTGTGTGTGTGCATGCGTGCGTGTGTGTATGTGTGTGTGTGTGTGCGCGCGCGCACGCGCGCGCGTGCGCGCGCACGATGGCATGCCCTGTGCTAGAATAATTGTTGGACAACCTGGGGAAGGAGTAACAGATGTCCAGAACTGAACTAATGGCTTCTGGAGGATCATCAAGTGTTCTTAACCTCTGGTCATCTCTCCACACCCAGAACTCCAGGCAGCTATCAAGACCAAGGGTTTCTGATGCTGCCTGCTACCAAAAACTATGGAATCCAGACATCATATCCAGACACAAGAGCTGGGACACCGTGGAGCTAAGGGCCCCACTACCCAAGGCCTGAAAGAGAATAAGTGCTAGGCAGCTCCTGCCTGAATCCTGCTAGTCTATGATAGTCAAACACAGAACGACACAGAAACCGCCAATGACCATCTCCTGAAGCATTGCTTATAACTGATCCAGTCTCCCTGTGGGTACAGCAGAAGGACCCAGCCGGCTGGCTTGTCACAGCACCACGTGGAGATTGGAAAGGCCAAGCAATCAAGCAGAGGTGTTTTTGCATACTGACATCTTAAAAGATGCCACTGAGATTCAAAAGGGGGCCAAGCGATCATTAAAATGCTTCCAGAACACAGACGATGAATGAATCTAAGTTCCAAGTGAAAAACCCACTCCTCAACACCCAAACTTATTGCTGTCCAGCCCACAGCCCACAGGGAACAAGCTCCTAGAATACCCACCATGTGGCCAAACACAAAACCACAAGCTTACTTAAATTGCCATGAGGGTTTTCTTGATTTTTAAAGTGTGTGTGTGTGTTAGTGATGGAGGGAGGGATAAAGTGATAGAGACATAAAGAGAGAGAGACATTACATTCTTAGAACTCAACTGCACAGTTTTACTGTGTGAACATCATGGATGACAACATTCTCAAAAAGTCAGAGCACTGAACTTGGGTCTTACGCTGCACCCTACCTTGTGAGAGCTGATACAATGTTATGTTTTGTGCCTATTTAGCTAAGTGGTAAACAAGGAAGTAGCAGTCTTCCTTCTCAGATGTACTTTTGACTTCAATCCAGCAACTGGTAAGAGCTGTATACACTATAAATATTTTGTGAAAGTCCATTGTGGCAAAATCAAATTCTAGTCAGAGCCAGGGAAATTAGTGCCTGGAAGTAAGAAGAGGGAGGGCTAATGCTCTGCACTTAGATACAGTTTTCTGTAATGAAGTTGATAATTAATGGTTAACTAACAATTAAATGAACTGCAACAGTTCAGGCATGATCTTTTCTAAGATTTAGCTTTAGTATTTTTAACTATGTGTTTGTGTCTCTGTGTGAGTATGTACATGGGGGTACATGTGACTACTAAAGCCAAGAGGCATCAGTTTCCCCAAGATGAAGCGACGGGCAATTTTGAGCAGTATCGTGTCATAACCTCTGAGCTATCTCTTCAACCCTAGGGTATTTACAGCAAACACTTTGCCAATAAGAGCACATTCCCAGTGAAGCTGATGCCAGCTGTAGCCTCAGCACGGTCTCTAAGGAGAGTTGATGGGAAATGTTCTGTGTCTATGTTTGTCTTATTGTTGATAAAAAAGCACTGCTGGCCAATAGAGAAGCAAAACAGGTGGGAATAGGAGTCGAGGAGGGTTCTGGGAAATGCGGTAAAGAGAAATAGCCATGTCATCTAGGCAGGAAGTGATGTAGCAGGACAGAATCAGTATGTGAGGAGGGACAAGCAGGAAATCCCTCTCTTCTCTATTCTCTTCTCCTCTCTTCTCTTCTCCCTCCCCTCCCCTCCCCTCCCCTCCTTTCTTCTCCTCCCCTCTCCTCTCCTTTCCCTTTTCAGAGACACTGAAAAGCCACGATGCAGACCCCAACGGAATAAGAGGAGGCCTGGACCTTTCTCTGGTAAGAGAAGACCACATGGAAATACATGGATTATTAGAAAATGGGTGAATAATTAAGGCTAAGCTACCAAATAAGAAACCTTGGATAAAGGCCAACAGTACTTATAACTAAAATGGAGTCTGCATGTTTCTTTGGGACAGATGTCAGAGACAGTGAACCCTGTGCCCAAGCTTTCAATTCAGGTCTCTCCAGCTTCTGCTCAAAAGAGCTTTCTATGGCCTCCATCTCAATGAACTGCTGCAATCTACTTACCACAACACACAATTTCTGTTGTCATGCTCTCCCGTGCCCAAACCAAACCACAGATCTGTGGAAACTTGCTCTCTTGTTCCAGTATGTGATTAGCTGGGATCCAGCTTAGACTGTCAGGCTTGGTGGTGAGTCGCACTGGGACATCTTAGACATCTTCTACCATGTATATTGACACAGAGCTCTCTCAGTGAATCAGGAACTTATTAATTTGGTTAGACTGTGCAGCCACCAAGGCCCCCGGGATCTGCCTGGCTTTGCTCTGAGTTTGCCAGTGGCACCCAAGGATTCTTCAACGCAGTGTTTACAGTCAATAATTAAGAAAGTTAATTTTAAACATGAAACCAGAACACTTCACTCGTTATAGGGAAAAAAAATTGAATCAGTTGGGAATGGCATCGACTTGATCAATGACTCTGATTAAAGCAAGTCATTCTCTCCTCAAAATGAAATGAAAGCAGAGCAAACAAACAAACAAACAAACAGAACCTCCCCTCGCTGTGACCCTGCAAAAGCCAGACGCACAGGCCCAGTAGCAGATGCCCATGCTTGTCTATGACATCAGGAAGACAGTTTTCATTTCGGGTAAGTTCTTGTAGAACCGGCAGTAACAGGAACACTTTCATACTTAACATCAGGTGGCCAGCGACCCTTCAGTGTTGGAGATCCTCAAAGCAGACACAGCTAGAGGGAGCATCCCTGCCGTTAAAAATGCATGTTCTCTCAAGGATCCTGTTACAGAAGCCTAGTATGTAAGCCTAAATGAACAAGGATAGTCAGGAAACCCCCAGATAACCTGCCTGTGATAGCATCTGAGCACCCACGCCCCAGCTGTGGCCAAGACTCCTTTTTAATAAAGTAAATGGCCCTTGAGAACACAGCCGGATTAAGACTGAGAGTGCTGAACTAGATCACATCATGCACATGCTATGCTGTCACTTAGAACAAAAGGAAACACAGCTCCTCTCGATCCAGAGCTTCCTAGTCCATGAGATGACTGGGGTAGATTACCTCGGAAATAACCGTTTCTAGACTTAGCATTCCCTCTTGTCTGCCTTGTGTCTTCGAAAATGTAGAGGTGCCTTTTAGCATGGTTTCAAGTTTCCCATTTCTCAAAACCTCATGCCATGCAGGACCGGTAATAGCTTAGTAGTGCACAGAGCCCTTGGTTTAAGACATGGGTGTCGATTGGAGACAGATGTATTCGACAGGACCTGGGCAATGGCATGGCATCCATCTCACAGAAAGTTTGCGAGGCTCTTTCTTGGCAAAGTCATCTCACCAAGCCAATAGATGGTGGCGGCCTAGGATGGTTCCTGAAGTCTGAGGGCTAGAGAGGGCTGGGAAAACCTGGCCTGTGATGGCCACTCCAGACTACAAAACCTTAGGTGGTGGAAATTGTGCTCCAGGCACTGGGGCGCAGATGAAACACAGTGTCAGAGCTGTGGAAATTGACCAACGTGGCCATGTTGGGCTGAACAGGCAGTGGGAGCAAGCAAGCGAGTGATCAAAGACAATGCCCAAGAAGCAAGGCCCTGGAGCATTTGGTCTGTCCTTCATTGGCCCTTACCCTCTACCGACTTAACAGACAGCTGAGACACAGGCCCGGTCAGCCAGTCTCTCTTTTATGCACGCCCTTAGCATGCAGCATTTTCACAGTACATGCACAATGGATCTCACACTTTAAATCTCTGATAGAGTACAGGCCACCCAGCTCATCTGTAGCTCATGCCTGAGGGACTACGCCTCGCCTGTTGACCATATGAACCCAACCCAGTGTGGCAGAGACAATGGGAATAATAGATTGGTCATACAATTGTCTTATGCATCTGGCCAGACGATGAAGTCAAATGACGAAGGGCCTGCAAAGTGCAATGCTACCGAGTTCATTTTGCCTTTTCTCCTCCTTTGCTTTGGCTGGTGACGGACTCTGAGCCTTCAGCCGGAAGAGCCAGAATGACATTAAGCAGGTGACATCCTTTCAAGTCACATCCTCTCTTTAATGTATTCACTTGTTCATTCCCTGTGCAAGATTGAACTCACCATCAGAAGAGATGAGAACTCAGCAGGTCCCACTTAGTTCAATAAGAAGCAGAGGAAAGAAAGCTATATAGTGTGTGCAGTGGGGACACATAGAGCCCCATGGCTCCATGACTCCAGGAGGAAACAGCTTCCCTCTGGGGGGAACTTAATGTGCTAGAGATGTCTCATTGGAGACCGGGCTCCTGCAGGCTACAGAGGTGTCTCATTGGGTACCAGAGTCCTGCAGGGTATAGAGATGTCTCGCTGGAGACTGGGGTCCTGCAAGGTATAGAGGTGTCTCATTGGGCACTAGGGTCCTTCGGGGTACAGAAGTGTCTCATTGGAGACTGGTGTCCTACACGGCACAGGGGTATTTCATTGGTACTTGGGGTCCTGCAGAATATAGAGGTGGGGAACTGGGGGGGTCTTGAAGAGTACAGATGTATCATTTGGGAATGGGTATATGCAGGACATCCACATGTACTTTCTTCCGTCTTGGAAATCAGACCACAGCAGGCTGCAGCATTACATGGGATGTCCCATGCGACTTTATCGGGATGTATTGTTTGTCAATGATTGTTATCCTACTACCAAGCAAAGGGCCAGCACTCCACATTTTCTGTCCAGAGCATTGCTGGCTGTGACACACGACATTGCATCCAGTTCACACTGATGTAGCTCAGAAGGACATCAAACATCTCACAAAAGGCCTCTTGACGGGACAGTCTTCAAAGTTTAGAGCAAGGCTAATTGGCCGTGAGATGTATGGCACATGGCAGACTTCTCTGTACTGTAGGAAGGGCCTGGCAAACTCTGCCTTCCACTTTGCAAGCACACAAGCTACAGCAAGCTCACACTCGGGGCCTCCAGGAACAGCTTCCATGCTCTGAGTTCGGTGGCCGTGGTGATCCAGGCCACTTGGCTCTGCGTTTCAGGACCATGGTTAGATTTCAGCAACAGCATGTCTTGCCACCAAGGGAGACACCACCCAGGAACACGGTTCTGAGAAAGCCTTGATGGTTCTGATAGTCTTCCTGAGTCCAGGCACTGCTTGAGGCTTTGTCTTGAGTGTGTCATTTATAGGTGGAATGGGTCACTGTCTTCTTCCCCCATATCATATTAGTCATATGTTATTTCTACGTATTCTAACTAAATGGTATGTCATCATTCCTTGTGGACAGATAGTAAGTCTTTCTTACTTGTGACCCGGTCAAACATGACTAAAAGATACTTTTGCATATGACTCAAACTGGCTCAGGTTCTACGAGACCTTTCTTTGTTTTGTTGTTGTTTCCTTGTCACTTAAGAGTTTTCACTTTGGGGTTGTTTTCATTCATTCCTTGGGAAGTCAAGTAATTGATGCGTCATGGGCATGGCTTTTTAACTTGTAGCTCTCGTATTGGTGGCAGTAAAAACGAGTGCAGATACGAAGAGGTCAAGTACAAAGCTGAGATGATGGCAAACTGACTTCACTACTGCGCATCAAAAAAGACCCATGTTTTGTTTGGGGGATGCGGATATTTTCTAGAATTATACGGAGTTCTTTTATCGTATCATCTACAATGGAGACATGAGTGACAGCAACTGCAGAGTGTGTACCAAGGTCTTATCTAGAGAAGCAATGCTTGCCAGGAAGCCTAGAGGTAAACTAAGGCCAGACTGGGCTGCTGACTGGCGAATGTCACCAGAAACAAATACATGATCGTGCACTAAGTGAGGATGGAAAAGGGAATTGACAGAGCTACCAGGGAGATCCCTCCCCACGTTCAGCTCCATGGACGATGGGGTACTCTTCTGAAAGCAGTAAGAGATTGGATGAGAATTTGAACCAGTGCCTTTGCCCTCAAAGGAAGCTGAAAGGGAAGTAAGACTAACTACCAGTTAGGAGGACACAGGCATGGCTGAGAGAAAGTAAATGTAAGGGCATTTCTGCAGCTAACAGAAGGGAAAGTAGCCAGAAATGAAGTCACTCCTATGCCTGCCTTCTGCCACACTGGCATCCATCACCTGGTCATAGACAGCCCCTGTGGCAACTGGAGTATTCCTTCTCTGTCTCTTACAGAAACAGGACAGTCACAAGATTTCTGCATTCCACCCTGCCTTGGTTTTTACTACTGTGACAAAAATAACTGGGAGAGTCGTGAAAGTAAAGAAAAGAGTTTCGTTTTTGCTCATAGTTTCAGAGGTCCTGCTCCATAACCACTGAGCCTTGTTCTTTTGAGCGGAAGCAGCCCCGTCAAAGACATATGATAGGCTTGCTGATCACGTCAGGGTGAAAGCGAAGAAATGCACTTCGACAGCCTACCTTCCAACCACTAGGCCCTGACTCTCACAGGTTCAAGCCTCTCCCTGGGAACCAAATCTTTAGCACATGGCCATTCGGAAAGTATTCAGGACAAACACTGCCTTAGAACACACCTGGAACGTGGCAGATGATAGTGACATTGTGCCCATTGCAGGCCAACTCAAATTAGAAAGAACAGAACCCATTTGATTTTACAGGAGCACGCCAGTGGCTTGACTGCGCCCACCAAGGCCATGTGAGGCTTGGCTGATGCCGTGTAGGATGTCGGGAGGTTGGGTCCTAACAGGGAGTGCTTGGGGCATGCATTTAATGCATTTAGGGGTGAGCCTGACCGTTCATGTTCCTTCTCTATTTCTTGCCTCCCTGCATTTTGCAACACGAGGACCCAACATGAGACCCTCCCTGGTACCAGCTTCCTTACCTTGTCTTTTCAGGCATCCAAGAAATGAGCTCATAAACATTTCCATTCACTATAAATCACCCAGTCTGTGAAATTTGATGACAGCAGCACAAAATGAGCTGAGACAAGGCCATAAAACACAAATTATCAAGCAAAGGAAAATCGAGTAAAGCAAACAGGGCTAAGCCCTCTCTTACACCTAGGCCACACACCCCATTTCCATTGCACCACTGTCTTTCAATATTTACAAAGCCAGATGGAATTTTCTTTCACGACAGGACTTGCAAATTGCTGCTTAATAATCAGATCATGATAACTACCGTGTTTATCTAATTAGGTCTGCATTTACTTTAATTCAAGGCAAGTAATGACGCTAGATTAGAGATCCTAGTTAGGGAGCCAGGGTTATGTCTTAATTAGAGTGTGTGCCCAATATTATGTAACAACTAATTTAAATGTAACGGCTAAGCATGCCTTTTTTAGGCATTTTTCTTAACAGTATATACCTCTGCAGATCATGGTTTGTGGTTTCTACACTTGTAGTTAAATGATGGCGACCCTCAGAAAGTCACAGGTGAGATGTATATCTGTTTATCTTTTTTGTTGTTGTTGTTTTTACGAGACAGGGTTTCTCTGTATTGTTTTGGAGGCTATTGGTCCAGCCCGGCCTCGAACTCACAGAGATCCACCTGCCTCTGCCTCCCGAGTGCTGGGATTAAAGGCGTGCACCACCAACGCCCGGCATCTGTTTATCTTTGCATGTGGGTTTCCACTTAGAAATGGAACAATCATATACGTAAAAAGCAATTACTCATAATAAAAAGACCATGATTCAGCAGCATTCTGCCGATGAATTCTAACTCTCTTCCCCCACCCAGAAAGCATAGCCTGTTGTAAAGGAATTAAAGCACTGTAGGTATGTTTGCATTTGAATATTTAAATAAGAAGGTGAGGAAGTTGAGGAGAGAGAAGCACACGTCTCTCTCATCAGTGTCCCTGTTGGCAGCCTTGTTTCTGAACGATGCTTTTATGGAGACCTACGTTTAGCTAACTGGTTCTCAAGACCTCAACGACTCTTAGTACTCCTCCCCACATACAGTCGATACCACTCAATGGGAGCTAATGAAGCACTAGGCATGTGTGCTACAATTTATGTCAATGTCATCTCATCTCATTGACACAAGCCACGGGGATCTCCTCAAGTGTGAAGGCAGCCGTGGTGGAAAGTACGTCACTTCCAAATGACTCACTGGTTGGCCTTCTGATTTTATTTTGTATTTTGAAATGGAGTCTTGCTAGAGTGGCAGACGGGCCTTGACACCCTGGGTTCAAGTGACCATTCAGCACCTACTCCACAGGTGGCTGAGTCTACAAGCACGCAGTGCCAGCATGGTCTCATAGCCTCTATTGCGCGCTCTTCCTACCCAGCGCATTCCAAAGCCAAGATCATTCCTTTTACAGGCCAAATTAGATCTCTTCTGTCTTTCTGTCAGCTTGGTCTCCCAGACCTCAGGGAAGGCAAACTGCTCACCTCAGGGGCTGTGGGTCTCCCCGGTTAGAGGGTGACATCTCCCTGTGTAGAACCCCACAGAACTGGGAAATGGCACCGGCTTTGCTGCCTCACACATGAAGCTCCAAATGTGTCTGAAGCAAGAAAAACTCCACAAGCTTTAATTCTCTACCATAATACAGGGAAACCTCTGAAAGTTCAATGAAACACTCACGCATGCATGCACATACACACGAATGCACACACACAGTGCTCATTTTTAGGCACACATATACATGCACACACATGCATTCAGACACACATACACGTGTGTGCACATCCATGCACACACACACGGGTACAAAGACATGTACACACAGGTACCTACATACTACTAAAAAGAACAAATGGTCTTCATTTGAAAGGAAATTTGATACAGCAGACTTTTCTCTATCTCAAGAGCAGTAAAAAGAGGATTCTTCTATTCAAATGATATCACAGTGGACAAGCCATGGTAGCTGGTCTAGGCTGATGTCATATCAAAGGATGGTGTACAACACTGTCTTTTATAAGACCAGATGGAGCCCAATGCTCTGTGTCGGGCTCATCACCCTGAATCATAGACCTAGCCAAGGCATGGCCCCTAATTACAAGCCTTCGAGGCCTTCATGTCTCAGCTCTCTGTAGCGATATATTCACCTGGGCACCTGTAACAGTGGCCATGCCTTTTGGGCATGGTTACAGGTTTGGACATGACCAGTTAAAGGGAAAGGATCAGGGCTTGGGAAGCCCCGTGAGGTCACAGAGAGCATCAGAGAGGCAGGCTGAGTCCTTGGAGCATGAACACTGTGGCAGTCACTTGCTATTTTCTAAGTAAATTCTTCCACCAATGAAACTCCACTAATCGTTCTTACTGGGAATGGTGAATCCTTAATTTCTATGCCTTCAGCTCTCCTCTGCGTTTGGCTTCTTCTGGTCTGTATCTGCCTGCTATGGCTTGAATCCTTAACGTGTTCCCAAAGGTTCATGTGCTCAGTTTGGTCCTTAACCCACCGCATTGTCAGAAGGTAGTGAGGGTTTTCTGAGTGAGGGTGAGTGAATGGGAGGTCAGGTCTCTGAAGGCACACCCTGGGAGATGATCCTGGGTCAACTAACTGTTCATCCTCTTTCCCATCCCGGTCCCTGATAAATGAGGGGCTTTTTTCCACCGAGTTCTGCTGACGAGCGTTAAAGCATTCTCTTCCATAACAAAACAGATCTTCAGGAGACCAGAAACTACCCCTCTTTACCTTTTGGACTTTGTGATCTACAGTCTGTTACTCAATCCCTAAAATAGCAAGAGACAAATAACATTATCAAAATCAAATGGTTGGAATGAGAATGGCCCCCATAGATTCATATGTTGGAATGCTTGGTCACCAGCCTATGGAATTATTTGAGAAGGATTAGGAAGGCGTGGCCTTGCTGGAGGAGATGTATTGCTAGGGGTGGGCTTTAAGGTCATATGCTCACACCACTCCAAGTTAGCTCTCCCTGCCTCAAAATTGTGGATCAGGGTGCAGGCTCTCAGCGACTGCATCATCATCTGCCTGATGCCATGCTCCCTGGCATGATAGTCATGTACTCACTCTCTGAAACTTTAAGCCCCAAATAAACTCTTGTCTGAGTTGTCTTACCACCACAATAGAAAAGAAACTAAAATGGGGAGGGACATATTTATTTCATTTTATGATTCATGGTCCTGCATTGAAAGAAGTTGTGACAGGAACTTAGAGGAGATTTAAGGCACAAGACATGGAGTAAAGCTTTTTGCTAGTTTGTTCACAGGTCATGCTTAGCTATCTCTATACATCTATGTGTCAATATCAGTATCTATCCATATCTATGTATCTGTATCAATATATCCCAGGATTACCTGCTCACAGAGTGGGGCCACCTACAGTGGGCTGGACCAACCAACATCAATTGATAATCAAGGGATACTCCCACACACATGTCCATAAGCCAGTGAGATATGGGCCTTCCCTCATCTGAGACTCCCTTTTCAAGTGACCCCAGGCTGTGTCCGACAGTTAAAGTGAGCTGTCAAAATCATGTCTTCGACGCTAGGCCTTATTGTTTTAATATCTACATGCTCTTCATCTCCAAGCATTTAAGATATATTCAGTTCTCTAGATTTTCTCAAAATCAATATGGTAAATTCAACTCCCTTAGCCTCACCTATCAATGGCAGATTAAAGAAATATAAGACAATTAAGCAGAAATAACAAATGCACCCAAGTAAGTAAGATCTAGAAACCTGTCTGCTGGCAAAAATATGCTTTTAATGGATCCTTCTCTTTCTTTCTTCTTTTCTTTCTTTCTTCCTCCTTCCTTCCTTTCTTTCTTAGTTTCTTTTTTGCATTTTGATGGATATTTTTCCTATCACATTTAAAAGGATTTATGCTAAGTATTCCATAGTATTGATGATATTGCATTGATATCTTTAGACAGGATATATAAATCAGCTGGTCCAAAGGAAATTACAGACATAGAACCCAGATAAATAACTTATGTAGCAGCCGACACAGGAAGTTGATTCACAAACTTACAGCAATCTGACCAAAACCTTCTGAACAGCTTTGGGGTAGGGGTGAGGATGTGGGGGTGGAATTCAGGCTTAGAATGCCTACCACAAGGCAGGGATCACAGATTAGGTAGTGTGCTGAACATCAAAGGCACAAACACCTGCAGCTTTTATAGTCTTTGTTTTCTGTACCTAGCTCATTAGAGAGTCAAATATGCTAATGCTTTCCAAACCACAACCAAACCCATGGTCATCGGGTTTCATTAAGCAGTCCCCTGAGTCCTGTGCAACAGCCTGAAATTGAGGTACAACTGAACCCCTGTCTTTCCTCATCAAACACAGCTGATGGTAGCTGCAGTTCTCATTTGGACATTGATTTCAGTGTATTAAAGGCTGCAGCATCAATGTATTTCCCAAACGGAAACAAGCTCCTTCTCATAACTTTTATTCTCCCGCAGTGTTTATAGCCCTAGACCTCCACCGTGAATACTCTTTATCCCCAAAGTACAGGTGGGTGAGGCTGGGTTTTATCGGCTGCCGAAATCTGTCACCGCATTAGTGGTGTTATCACTTCCTCCTCTATGATTCATGCAGCTTCCGTGGCTCTTTCCTGAATGGTGTAAATAAATTAAACATCTGCTTTAAGTGCCTCAATCCATTCACTAATTTTTTTTCAATTAACTTTAAAACCCAAACAGCGTTTATGTGCCAAAGTCTCTGAAAGGCATGTGAAATTTCTCGTGTTGAGTTGTTGAGAGTTATCTGGTGGCTAGCCGATAGAAAGGTATCCCAAATGAAAGGTTGCCACCCCTGATGCTTTACCTAGGGTCACCATTGCTGTGATGACTCACCATGACCAAAGCAACTTGGGACAAAAAAAAAGGTTCCGATTGCTTTACATTTACAGATCACTGTTCGTCACTGAAGGCCATCAGGACAAGAACTCAAACAGGGAAGGATCCTACATGGCTTGCTCAGTCTGCTTTCTTATAGAACCCAGGACCACCATGATAGGCTGGACCTTCGCCCATCAAAGGCTAGGTATGAAAATGTCCTACAGGCTTGCCTGCAGGCGTTTCTCACAGAGTCAGTCTCTTAATTGAGGAGCCCTCCTTCCAGATGACTATAACCTGTGCCAAGTCGACTTAACACTATCCAGCACTCCTGTATTTTTCTGTTGCGACTTCACCCATTAGCCCCAAATGCAGGGTTGTTAATCCTGTTCTATCAGGTCGATACCTGCCACTCCACCTCTGCATTTTGTTATTGCTGCTCTTGAGACAATTTGCAAGTGCCAGCCCCCAAGCCCAGGCTGTGGTCATTCCCGTTCCTTTAGTTTAGTACCTGCCGCATACCCAGCTGAGGAAGCCATCTGAGTACTAGATGGATAAATGTGTTAGACATTTGATATACCTCTGCTCTGATTGGGAATTAATAGCAACAATTCTTTTCACAAAAAATTAGATCTTTAATTCAATTTTTTAACTCCAAAGTAATGGGAAATTTAATTTCTATGCAAATTAGGAACAACTCAAGTAAGGTTTAACTGGATTGTCCCTAGTTCTTAATTTGGCTAGAGACAAACTCTCTTCATCACAAATATGCAGAGATTCAAAAGTGATTATTCTAAGCCCAAGTGATTAAACCAGTGCTCTGTTGAGGTGGAGGCACCTACTGGCCTCCCATTAACCCTTTCCTGTAAGTCTTGAAAAACCAGTTTAGCTCAAAGAATACATCTCAGCTAGCTTTGAAGCCTAGTGTAGCCCCAAGTCTAAGTTTCAGCTGAAAGACCTGCTAATTACATGGGATCTTTGTCTCTCGCCACACCTCACCCCTTCCAGTGTCCTCACAAATGGCACAGACATGGCAGGTTACTATTGGTCTAGGCAAGCCATGCTCTTGTTCCTGGAGACTGAGAGTAAGTGTCAAGATGGATCGGGGTCCCCAAGGACTCTTTGAAGATGCCAGGTGAGCATTCAGCTGCTGACATCCAGAGTCCTTTGAAAGAACCACCTTCATGTGCTGACAACATTGCTGTCACTATCTGCCAAACTCAGATCCTAAACCTCACAATGAGAATGACACTGGGGACGCCCAGTAATGTGAGCTCTTGTCAAAAGTAGCCCTGTGATGGGGGAAGGCCTGTGTATATGTCAATAAAGCACTGTTGGCCAATAGGGAAGCAAGATAGGTGGGACTAGGAGTCGAGGAGGACTCTGGGTAGGAGAAACACAGGGAGTCAAGATGTAACTGCCATAGGGATAAGAAGCCCGGAAACTTCTCCCGTAAGAGAAATGCTTAGATTAACAATTATGGGGTAATTACTTAAGGCAGAGCTAGCCAGTAAGAAACAAGCAAGGCCAACAGCTTCATAATTAATATAGCCTCCTGTGTGTTTATTTGGGACTGATGCGGCTCTGGAACCAGGCTGGTGGGAAGGCTCCTCTTTACAGCCCTATATACGGATGTGTTTAAACATGTAACATCCGTTAAATCTGCAGCTGTTATATATGTGTATGTGTGGACATAAAGGAATTTATGTATGAACATGTACAGGCGTTGTGTACACATGTGTGTACTTGTGTGTATGCATATGTGTGTGTCTGCATGTAGCATTGTGAGTCGGTGTGTGTGTGTGTGTGTGTGTGTGTGTAACTCTGCATGTGTGTGCAGAGGCCAGAGGTTGTGACAGGCATCTCCCTTGATCAATCTCCCTTTCGTTTACTGAGACAGTATTTCTCAATGAGCCTGGTCCTTACTAGTTGGCTAGACCAGCTGGCTAGTGAGTCCTTGGGTCCTCCTGTTTACTCTCTGACTTTTGTATGGTGGGGATCCAGATTCTGTTCCTCATGCTAGTGCAGCAAGCAATTTTGCTATTGAGCTGTCCCTCCTGCCACAAGATATACAACTTATGTGTCAATTTACAAATTAAAACAGAGCCTTTGCCTGCTAGAGAGAGGATTCAGTGGATAACACTTGCCGTGCAAATGTCATAAAGGGGTTTGGAATTCTTCAGCATATACACACACACACACACACACACACACACACACACACACACACAGCTGTGCTGGCAGCGTAGCTTGAGAGGTGCAGAGAGAATCCAGAGGCTAAACCAGTTGACAGAAAAGATTGACGTTTAGGGAGAGATCCTGCCTCATTAAACAAGGTGAAGACTTATCAAGAAGATACCTCATAGCAGCCTCTGGCTTCTACACACATATAGGCAGACAAACAAGCACATCTTCACACATGTACACGCACATGTGCACACACACACACACCAAATATGCATTCACAAGTTAAGCATTTTGTTTGTTTGTCTTTTGAGACAGGGTTTCTCTGTATTGCTTTGGAGGCTGTCCTGGAACTCACTCTGTAGACTAGGCTGGCCTCAAACTCACAGAGATCTGCCTGCCTCTGCCTCCCGAGTGCTGGCTTAGAAAATATGTCTTGCAGGATTGACCACCTTGGAAAGGAGAGCTGTTCAATTCAAACGGCAGGTGCTTTTGAAGAGTGGCCGATGAGTATCCAGATTTAAGCAGTGTGTGAAAAAGAATGTTGAGGTGGAAAGTTGGGTTTCTACAGGGTGAGGAGCCCGACCTGCGGCCATTGGCAACCGCCGACACTCTGGCCGCTGTGTGAGATGTGGTGAGTTTGCAGGGCTACCTGGGGAAGAATGTATGACACCCACAGAGCACAGATCACAGAACAGAGACGGCCAGTGTTGTCATGAATCATTTGCTACCTTCTGGAGCATTTCTGGAAGGGGGCGTCTCCTGTGTAAGCCTGACAGCTGAAAGCGTAAGCAACAGAAGGAAGCAGCTGGAAGTTCACAGCCATGACTCATCTGCAGGGGACGGGGCCCCTGCTCACTCACACTTACAATGAGGCAAAGCCTCATGACAAATGACCCAGAACGACCAGAACGATGGCAGCCTCTGGTCAACACGGGGAGCTGCCGCCGCTTCAACGGACTTTCCAAAACAACCCATGCGCTCCTCTTCATTGAGAACTGATGCAATAATGTCAAGGTGTGAAAGCAGATGCTTTTCTACCAGCTCAGGTGCATGCTTAGCATGCCTGCAGCTACCCAACGGGTCACCCAGGGAAGCATGGGGGGACGGTGACTAACGGAGAAGGAAAGCCTAGGGTCCCTCTGCTTCAGGGAGGTCATCTGAATGCTCATCAGAATTGCAACTAAAATTGTGTTTGCCAAGGAGTTTCAAGTGTTAAGATAAACTAGCCAGAGGTGAAGCTTCATGTATGTGTTTAGCAAGCTTGAGGTCTTCGATTCAGTCCCAACTGCAGAAGCCAATGGAAAGAGAGGGCAAGGGAAAGGAGGAGAAGGGCTTGAGAACTTGAAGTGTCATAAACATGTCAGCCAAGCGGGTTTCATGTAGAACCGAAGCTAACACTTTGCACATTGTGTCACTGTGATGGTAAAGCATATGACATGCTGATGTCTCCATAAAAAACTCTTCCTGATTGAAAGTCAGTGTTTAAAACATAGAAATCCGAATGGAGAAAGTCCAGCACCAATCTCAGACACGTAAACTCAGTAACATGTACATGTTTTTTTTATCACTTTTGTTATAAAATCCAGTTATTATTTTTCTATGAAAGTATGATACCTTGGGTAGTCCTGACACTTATTAATATGTCTTTTTTCCCCTCCTTTGCAATTCTGGGATCAAACCCAATGTCTCAAGCACACTCAGCTACTGCCAACCAGTACACACCCATCTGCTAAACAACAAGAAATTCACAGTAAACATCAATGTGACAGACTACCTCCAACGAGACAGGACAGCCCCTTTCGAGTGCATTGTCTGTCTCTAGAAATTAAATCTTTCATTCATTAATTAGAAACCACAGTAAATTATAGGCAACTGAAACTTTGGAACACAGAGCCTCAGACATGGGGCAGATAGTAGCGTGGAAGAGATGTTGGAAATGATTGACCGAGCTAACCGGAGGACCACAGAGCTAGTCATGAATAGAGACTGAAGTGGAATGACACTTTCGCCATTAACTAACTGTGAACAGATTTTCCCCAACTGACAGAACTTGTCTTGAATGGAAATGAGCACTTGCAGAGCCCAGAAAGGCACCTTCCCTTGGTCTGCAATCCAGGCCTCCTGTTAGTGACCTCCCAGCATCCGGTAGGGCTCCAGCAGCCTTCTCAAGGGTTCTGAGCTCCTGCAAATTCCAGTCTCAGTTGCTCCAGGACCCTGTCTTGCCAGCAGGAAAATGAGCTAGTTCACCTCACAAAATTGCACAGGGAAGGGGCACAGAAAGGAGGTCAATATGACAATATGTCGGGATAACTGAGGTTTAGAGGCTGCCATTCTAAAGCTGGGAGACAGAGATCAGGAGTAACTGATAATATTAGTTCACTGTTAGTTTTCATAAGGTTTGAAAATATCAGTGCTAAATGATAAATTTAGCATTCTCTGTACGACCAATCATATAAACATAAATATGTGAATAGACTATGATAATTTATTGTATAGCTGTTAGCCCAAAGTCTAGGATATAAGTCCCCACTACTTTGCAATATTATGAGAGATAACTCAAATCACTTCTGTGAAAGCACAAGCCTATGAGAATTCTGAGAAGGGAGAAATTTATGAATGACTCCCCGCTGTTATTTCTTTTTTAAAGAAAACTGTTTAGAAAGCCTGCAGGAAGTCATACATTTAAACAGACAGGAACATTTTCAACCTTTAGTCTTACCTGCATCACTGTATACCTTTTACTGTCTTTTATTCAACAAATGACATTTTATTCAATCCATCATATCTAAAGAGTATTCTGGCTGAAGTTCTGTGTTAAAGAAAGTATTCAAAAGGAGCCAAATTCAAGTACAACTTTGTGGTTAATGCATATGAATGTTTTGATATGCAATGCTAGACTGTAAGAGTCAGCGGGACAGGGAATCAGCTGTGAAACTGTGTCTTCTAGGAATGACAGCAGCTGCTAACATACAGTCTCACCAACATGGCCGCCTATATATAACCTGAAAAGTGAGAACCAACAGGCAAGCTAATATGGATGGGGAAAGCTCAGAAGGCTTCAACTCTACACAAAAATCATAGGCAGCAGAGGAACGCCTCAACTCTACACAAAAACCATAGGCAGCAGAGGAATGTTGAGAACGGTTGAAACAGTTTTCACCAGGAAAGAGCACACCAACTGGTCAGTCCTGAAAACACATACATGCAAGCAGTTTGTAACAACAATTAAAAAAAAAGAGGCCACAAACTTGAATGAGTAAGGGGTATATGGGAGGGTTTAAAATGAGGAAAAGGAAGGAAGAAATTATGTAATTATATTATAACCTCAAAAACATAAAACACAAAACAATTTTATACTGAACTTTAGAATTATTTCTGAGGAATTTATGAACTTGAATACAAGTACTGAGTGGCCAGGGGACCCAAATGTAGAAGCCTGAAGCCACAGGTTAACCGCAAGTCACACACAAGCTCAGTGTTCCTTGAAGCGGACTGAATCTTTGGAACCTTTTCCCTAGAGATATTCCTATTTCAACTGCTAAGAAGTAACCAACCACACCAGCACCCCCCCCCCAAGGAGCCCTTGCCTCCCGGATCTGATCACTAAGCTTATGACCTATAATCAGCTATTTAGGAATGAGCACGTCTCTCATTTGCATAAAGCACAGAGTAGGAACATGGACAGGGAATTACTCCATGGGAGCCCTGGATTCCCTCTGCTTTTGTAAGACCTTTCATTCACGTTTGTTCCTAGTGGAACTGGGTTAAAACACTTAACAAATACCCTTTGACTCGACCTTTGGTCTTTGCTTGAAGTCTGAGAAGCAAATACTGCAGGACACAGGTAGCAAGGGTAGGTGTTTGGCACCCTGACCCCCTCCAAGCTAGGTGTTCTTCGGAATTTCAGGTGAATGAACTGTGTTAGTTAAGCAATCGATAGCGCCAGCGTACCTTAAAGCTCTGCTTTGCCACGGGAAACAAAGTCTTCTGTGATTAGATCTTCAATGTGTTTGCAAGCAATGAGAGGGATAGAAAAGTACTCAAATAAACAGGCGATATTTCTTTAGGAGGTGGCGTATCACGACAGGGCACCTCTACCTCACTTTGGCTTCCCTAGTATTATGGGTTAGATACACCCATGTAAACTGAGAAGACCATTATCCAAATCTGCCAGAGTCCTTTCACGTGGGCGGTGACATGAGCTAAGTAGACTCCCAGGCACCAGAAGAGCGAGCAGTGCTGAGCAGTGGCAGGCGCCTTCCAGCGAATGGGCACAGTTCTGTGGCTCCTACAACTTCCAACCACTTACAAGCACCAGACAACTGGAAGTCTTATTACTGCTTCCTTTCAAAGTAAAAGTCATTTTTCTTTATTCCCCCTTTTCCATTTTAAATTGAATTTGTAATAAAGGAGGCAATGAGGGATGTAAGAGAGAGTATTAAGAGTCTGTACTCAGATGAGATGGTAGAGAAAGAAAATTAAACAAGAGGGTTGGAAAGGAGTGGGAGCGAGGCTGGCACACTTTTTAACATCGAATCAAGACATCTTGGGAGGGAAAAGGGTTAGCAGAAATGAGAATGGGTCATCTGTCTTCAGTCTGTCATTCTCCCCTGGGGCTGGGAGGTACTGTGCTACTGAGCATCAATACTAAGTGGCAGCACGTCTGTCCTAGGCATGCCTGGCACTCCTGGTAGACCTTCCTGAAAGGTCACCAAGGGTTGGCCTTAGCCAAGAGGAGTAAAGGAGTTGGAGAGACCGAGAATAATGGGAACCTTCTAACTCATGATGAAAGGAAAGAGACACATTCAAGTATTAATAAAGAAGAAAAAAAAGATAGTAAGGAATAAGGAGAGGGAATTCCACCAGATAGAGGCCAGGAGACTCTATCCTGAACCAACACCTATAGCTCTACAGAGAGACTCATGAGAAACAAAGATGACATTAGATACCTAAGGAGAAGTGGAAGTCCCTTTGTCATGAACCACTGGCAGCAGGTGGGTCTCTGGAACTGGTCACTGGCCATGGGATCTGGGGATTTCTGACTCATCTGCCTATAAAAAGGGTTGACAATCGTCTCCCATGCTTACCAGCCTATCTGTGTCTCCAGGGATTCATGAAGGCAGGGCCACATATGATGACCACAGATGCCCCAGTGGTCTGCAAAGTATTAATTACATTTGAAAAATTCTCTTGCCCTGCTCCCTTGTGGTTTGATCCTCTTCATCTTTTGCAGACATTGACTGGGCTATGTTGTCCCCACTTCTCCTTAGTATCACACACACACACACACACACACACACACACACACACCAACAAACTAAAACCACACGCATTCTTTGCTTACAACTGATTCTTAGGTCAGCATACAAAGGGAACTATTTCATTTCATAATAGCATCTTCATATACAGTCCCATTGTAGATTGTTTCCCTCCCCCAACTGTCGTCTCCTTTATTCCTCTCCCTCTAGCTAGTCCCCCGCATGCTTGCTTTCTTATCACATGTATTCTGGCACCTGATTTCATCTTCCACCTTAAGATACCAGGAAATACAATCTCTCAACCCCCGAAGTCCCATTTATCACGAATGCAGCAAAGGTTGAGACAGATTCTATCAATCACCAGGGATGTCCAGGGGACATGGAACCTGGGGTGACTCCATCCCATTAAGCCTAGTGCACAGCACTAACTGCTTTATCTTGCAAGCAGAGAATTATCCCCTCCTGAGCAATCCCCTGTTTTGCTTCCGGGCATACCGGCTACGTTGTACTGTCCATTAGGGCCATGCCCGACTTACATAGAATAAGCATAAACGTAATCAGGTGTACACGGATGCAGACAACTCGCTCCTTTCTCTCGGAGGCTCTGGGAATGAGGCGCCGTCATTACACTGACTTTTTAGATGGTGAGCTAACCTGCCTGAATGAAGAAACTGGCTGAATGGACCATGCCGCCCAGGTCGTGGTAAACAATGACTGCAGCCACGTGGGCACACCGCTGTCCTTGCTGTAAGACGCCACTACAGCATTCCACCTGCAGCAGCTGGCATGAAAAATGATGCAGAAAGCCTGATTTTAAAGGAAACACTCCAGTTTTCTTTGCAGGGGTTTTCAGTACAATACCCGCCCTGTGCCACAGTAGTCTTCTTAGTCCCGCTGCCATTTTATGTTGACCCCTCCTTGATTCTGCTCGCCATTGGACTAATATGTTTCCTTCCCATTTCTGGACAATACACGTTACCTCTACCAGACTCTGCTACTTGCTGCTAAAGTCCATAGCTGCCCATTCCGGCTGCATAGCATGATGCTGGCAGCCCAAGGCTTTATCTAGGTAGTACTTTGGGAAATAAGATGATCTCCCAGATATTGCAATTTACATGACTTCAGAAAAAAACATGGTTAAAAATAAAACTACATAGGTGGAATCTTCATGCAAACTCTGCTGTGTTAGCACTGGATTTAGACAATGAGTTTCTTACCTGGTACTATGTGGAGAGCTGCGCCATACCGCGCCTTAAAGATGGCGCCGGCTTCCGCATTCCACCATGCTCTCGGTAACAAACAACTCCTTATTTGGCATGCTCCTATCCCGCCAGGGTCACGCCATGATCATCAGATTGCTTACACGCGCTGTTGCACCAATGGCTTATGCATACGTGGCCGTTCAGGGTTGGCTGGCCTCGGCTATTTAGGGAGCAGGAGGGGTTTCTCCCGCGGCTGCCTTTTCGACTGTTCATCAAGGTCCTGAATAAACTGTCTGCAAGGGTTCCTGAGTCGCGTCTTCCTTGCTGGTAGAGGTGGTCGTGACAGTACTAGTCTTCTCATTTTCATTATTAAGTCTTAAATAGCAATATTGGGGGCTTTTGAGTATTTGGGGAATCCATTGAGGCACATAAGGGAAAGTGATTTCCTTCTAGTCAAAAGAATGGAATCTAACTCTGGCCCTTGGTGGAAACATGCCATTTCATCTACTCCAAAATTCAGAACATTATAGACTACTGTCTCCTCCCTTGAGAGTTAATTAAGTTGGGCCTGTCAGTCATCTGGCCGAGAGACCACTCCTCAAGAAGGCCAGTTCACCTAGAACTATGCCAAAGAGATAGAAGGAATAATTACGCCTTCAATGAGATACTATGTTTCTTCTTCCAAGAAACCCTGCCCCAGCCAATTACCCAAGGCCATGGCAGCTCTGATCAGTCTGTTACTTTTATGAGTCCTGACTCAGAAAAGCGTAACTTCTCCTTCCTCTGTTTCTTTCAGACACTGGTGAGAGCCTAAGCATGCTTTCTCTAACACGTGGGGGGCTTTCCTACTCTTTTCTGAAGCTACAGCCCGTTCAGCAGGCCAACACATGCTCCACGTGGCGGCTTTGCCAATTCCATTGCTGTACATTCTGGTCTAATGCAGAAGGCACGACTCTCTTCCTGGTCTCCATCTTCCTCCTCTGGGTTGCTGAGATCCACAGCTTGCTTGGTCTGTTGCTTTTCTCTTAAACACTAATAAATAGCCTATCAGCTATCAGGCTTCCTTCTTGGTCAGTTTCCTTTTTTTTTTTTAACCTTCATTTTATAAAGGAGACCAAAAAAGCAAAGGAGGAATCTTTTTTTTTAACCTTCTTTTTATAAAGAAAACAAAGGAGGAAGGAGCAATGTGGCTTGATGGTTTCCTGGTAGGGAAGTCCATCCTGATGAACACAGTATTAAGAGGGACTTTCCCACATCTACGGTGATGGGAGCATAAAGCTTATCCTAGAGTATGAAGAAGCAGAGAGCTGAACCAGAACCCAAGCTATGCTCTAAGCCTCGAAGCCTGACTCTACTATCCTACACCTGTCAGTTAAACGCCTCCGTGGAAAGGTCCTACAACCACTCCAGCCAGGGTCCCCAATGACAGAACAAGCATTACAATTTCATGTGGGAGGAATTCCACACCTTACACACAGCATTCTCCTGAAGTATACAGAATTATGAGTGCTGTTCTCACCCTCCCGTGAGTTTTGCCATTTGTTTTACATTCATGGGTGGGGGATGGAAGGAAGGATTCAAGGTGTTTCAGAAAAGAGCCTGTCTGTCCAGGGAGCTATCCTTCCCCCTAACCTCACTACACATGGAGTCTGCAGCCGGATGCCTGGGGCATTGTGTGCCTTCATCTAGGCAACTTTCTGAACCCGAAAGGAAGGGGAATGCAGAGGACATCAAGCAGCAAAGAAGTCTGCAATTCCCTACGATCCAATTTAAGTCTCTTCCTGGCTAAGATTCACTAAGATTCAAGAATTTCAACACAGTTGAGGACACTGCCTCCAGAGGTTCTCCGCAGTGTACTCTCTTTTCTGAGAGAGTGTTGCCATGGGGATTAAGAACTGTCAAGACACATACCTCTTGGTACAATAAGGGTTCCCCTGCCCTTTGGGATCTGATTTTTATTATTTCAGCCCTCTTATCAGTAAAATTATACAATGCTCCCCATAAACCTCTTGTAATCTCATTGATGACATTCATATCATTTTCTTTAGGTTAAAGAAGTATACACTTTTTTTTAGCCCACCTTTAACAAGTGGAGCATCCTTTGAACAAGGTAAACCATAGGGACCCTAAGTCACTTCTGCGTGCGAACACAAGTTGCTGGAAAGAACCTCACCTTCTTCTGGGCTTGTGCAAGTCTGATTCACTGTTGAGAAATGAAGATTGTGGAAAGGCTAGAATGTTGCAAGTGAGGAGCCTAACAGAGCTGAATTAGAATCTATCTTGGATCCAAGCCAGCCAGAGGACTCCAGAAACCCCTCCACACCAAACAGGAGCCTCCCTGCCGATCAGTCGGTCACTATTAGGATCTCTTTGTAATGAGGAAGCATGGTCCTGCCCAGGGTAGTGACAGGCTAAGTAGGACAAGGAGACCCACACTCAGGATGGTGGTGCTCTGCCCTGGGCTCTAAGGAGAAAACACAGGCCCACATGATACCTTGTGGTGCCAAGCTGATGGGAACTCTTACGGTGACCAAATGCACGGTGTGATATGAGAGGGAGAAATTGAAGAGTAGGCTGAGGTGAGTGGCTTGAATGCCACCCAGAACCATGGTGATGCCTAGGCTGCGACTGGGATCCATGTCAGTGTCCAGGCTCTGACAAATCTGTGGTCTCTGGTCTCTGTTGATGATGTCCGTGTCTCCTGTCCTGACACCACCCAAGGCAAAGAGGATAGGGCTGTACAGAGTTGGCCCGCCCCTTAGTGGCTACAATGGCAGAGGGAACCGGTCCTGCCCCTTGCAGTCTGAAGCACTCAGGAGCAAGGGTCCTACACCTCATCTGGGCAGCGCAATAGAGCTGACCCTGTTCCAATGGGCACGGGCAAGCTGGCCCTGAGAGCGTAAGAATGAGAGAGCAGGTCACCCCCTCTCATGTGCCGGGTGGTAGCTTGGGTGAGGCAAAGATGCCCTCCTCCCCTTATCCCACACCACATGATGGGCAGATGCAGATTGGGACCTGACCCAGCCCCTTACCAGCTTCAGCGCATGGGAGATCGGGTCCTCCACATGACCCTAGCAACACAGTGGAGTTGACCCTGTAGACAGGGGCGCAGGTGAGCCAGTCCTGAGGGCATGAGAGAGCCCGTACCCCCTCCCTCATCTGCAGAGTGCTGGTGGGACCTCCCCCTTCCCCCTACCATGCCCAGCTGGCTAGGGAATCCCAAACTCCTCTTTACCATCTGCAACACTTGGGACAGCAGGTCCTACACCTCATCTGGGCAGCACAGCAGCCCCCTCACCCCCCACCCCCGGCCCTGAATGTGAGTTTGAGGCAGATGGGAGAGCTGGCCCTGAGGTCATAAGTGCAGGAGAGCTGCTCCTTCTCCCCCTCCCCCGCCCCCATCAGCTGCTGCACTTGGGAAAGCAGGCCCTGCATCTCCTCTGAGCACAAGAGAGTGGACTCTGCTGGCAGAGGTGTAGGCGAGCCGGCCCTGAAGTTGCGAGCATGGGAGAGTTATCCCCGGTATTCGTCTGTCGTGGAGTGGGATGGGTGGGGGAAAGATATCCCCCCCTTACCCCTTGCCCCCTGCAATAGCAGAGGGGGGCGGAACCGAGCCTCCCTCTCCGCTACAGCTGGCAGCACTGGGGAAACAGGACCCTGCCCTTTGCCTAGGCAGCACAGTAGAGCTCACCTGATGGCTGAGGCATGGGAGAGTTGGCCCCGAGGGTGTGGGAGGAAGTGGGATAGCTGGCCACACCCCTCTGGTCTGCCTTGTGATGGAAAGGATGAAGGAAAGAGGCCATCCCCCTCTTGCCGCTGCCTCCCCCAACCTGTGTTGTATAGAAGAGCTGGCCCTGAGGTCATAAGAGCAGGAGAGCTGTCCCTGCCACCCCACCACCCACCGGCTGGGAGAAACAAGGTAGAGCTGGCTCTGAGGGACCAGATGAGGAAGAGGAGCAATTGCTGAGAGCTTGGAAGCAGATGTGGCCCTGCCTCTTGCTCATGGGGCAAGTAGAGAACGCCAGGGTGATGAACTCTGGGAAAAGTTTACCAGCTCACCAACCCCCTGCAACTAGCCAGGCCCACCCCAATGTCCACTCCATCTAAGATCTGCTGGAGTCCATGAAGGGGCCAGCCCTGCAGACGTGAAGCACAGGATATCCACGAAATAGGACAACAGGATAGCCAAGAGGAGTTCCAGTGAGGGTCCAGCATCAACGGCATGGCAGACACCAGATGCCTCGAACCAAACCAATGCTTCCTTGCCATGAACACTTAACAAAGACATACAGACAAAAAGGGTTTACGAATGACTCCCTATGTCACACTACAGCCCCCACGACAAGATCTTTCCTTTTATTTTTTATATTCATTTTTCTTCCCTGTTCTCTTTTTTTCCCCCCTCTCTTGAATTTTATTTTATTTGGGGAGTGGTTGCAAGGGCAGAGGGCAGCTACGAAGGGACGGGGAAATGAGTGGGAACAGGATACGTGGCATGAGAGAGACAGAGAAGGACTAAGAGGAAAGTTAAAAACAATTCACTTCCGGCTATCTTCAGCTCCCTTAACACCCAGTCTTTGCCAGGCTCTGTGCCTAACCTAACATCCTGTGACTCACAGGGAAGACCTTTTGGAAATTGTTAACAAATGAGCTTCTGCCAACTGAAAGGCTAAGAATACTGCTTGATAGCACCTGCGACCTACATCTGCTTTAACGTTAGTCCCCAGACCCATTTAACGTCTCCATCAGTGTATTTGGAAAGTGTCCCAAAACGGTTCTGGGGGACCTGAATCCGCTGGGCCCTGGTCAGTCCATATTTGGCTTCATAATAAACTCTCTTATCCTCTTTGGGGCTGTGATTTATTTTTTGCATTGAAAAATGTATGGCTGTATGTTTACTGTTTCTGTCACCTATGTATATGTTTAAATTAAGTGCATATTACCTTTAAAAAAAAAAACACTGTACTTCCAGATGTCTCATCCTAGAGTTCTTCTCGGCTTCCCCTTGAGTCGAAGTCTCTGAAGCCAGCTTGGGAAAGCCGCCCAGCAAGCAGTGGCGAGTGGTGCTCCCCCTGCCGTGGAGCGCGTATCTTCCACTGGGACACAGCTGTGCTCACAGGCACACCAAAGACTCTTGGGACTCTAATGCAGAGTTAATGGGGCATGCCACCCCAAAACAAGACTGGGAAGTCAGAAATCTCTTTCACATAAAGGCTACTGTTGAGAAGCCACACGACAGACAGATACTACAGTGAGTGAAGGTCCCATCTGTAAAGGAAGTCTCCACTCACCAGTGAGTCTTCCCCTCTGTAGGGGGCAGAGCAGCACTCTAAATGACTAGAGGTTCTTACCAAAGGGGAAGGAACCAAGTTATGTCTGCAGAAAAAAAAAAGCAGAAAGAAAACCTTACTCTTGTTTTTCTGCTTTCCACGGGCAGCACCTGAGTGGGTACTTAAACCTCAAGTGCAGGATTTATTTGATTCAGTTCTCTGCTTTGTCACCCATGACAACAGGAGATGTGTGTCAATGGGCCTCTAACTCTTTTCCTTTGGTTCATCTCTTTTGTTACTGACAAGAACCCGGGATGTGGGGGAAACAAAATTACTCTCTCCACTGTAGATCACTATAATGGTACCAGGGTGTCACTCTTGAAGTCAAATGCTCTACACTGTGGAGGTATTTTGAAAGCTGCGTATTTTAGGTTAGGGTGGTCACTTCAACTACTGGGGATTTACAGTCTGGCCTAGTTTTGAAGAGGGATCCATCAAGTTTCTCGTATTTGTGTAATGGGAATCCGTTGATTTGATGTGTCCAAAGGAAAAATGTATTATGCTGTAGAGGTTGTGACAATAAAAATGAAGTCTTTATTCCGTTATTAGTTAAATGACATGTAGGTGACTTCCAGTTCCTATCATTGGGAATAGATTGGTAATGAACATGGCTGAGCAGGTCTCTCTGGGGGAGAACATGGAGTACTTTGGACATATGCTGCAGCCAGATTGTATGATAGACCTTACAGCTTTTCGGGAATTCACAGCATCAGTTTCCACAATCGCTGTACCAGTTGGTCATCCCATCAGCATGAATGAGCGTGTCTCTTTTCCTACATCTTCAACAGTATTTGTTGTCAGTTGTTTTCTAGATTCTTCTGACTGGTGCAAGATGAAATCTAAGATTTGTTTTAATTGGCATTTCTCTGACTGCAAAGCACATTGAACACCTTCTAAAAGATATTCCTTAGCCATTTTTATTCTTTTGGAAATTCTCTGTTCAGATCTACTGACTACTTTAACTGGGTCATTTCTTGTTTCGCTGACTATTTTTTGAGTTCTCTGTTTATTCTGGTTACTAATCCTGTATCACCTACACCAAGCTGGCAAAACCTCCCTCCCAGTCTACGAGCTTCCTCTTTACCCAACTGATTGTTCCCTGTATAGAGGATGCAGACCAGAAAGACAGGTGCTGTGTTCTATTTCTTATTCATGGAACATACCTCCGAATTTTGGGATGCGGGTATGTAAGCTGAAGTATCTCAAGAAGTCAGTCAGGTAGAAAAGGACCACAGTGGGGGGATGGAAGGAGAAGGAGATCTAGAGAGAGGGAGCTAGTAGGAGACAGGTGCTGTGGAGTGGGCAGTGGTGAATAAGGGGATGGGGATTTCAACTGGATAGAGGAGAAGAAGGGGAGAAGAAAGGAGGTATAAACAACTAAGAATATCTAAAGAAGCTCTAGGGCAACATATTATTTTATAAGCTTGCTTAGAGACAGAGAGAGAGAGTATTTAAAATGGGGTTATGCCACATAGGGTGATGATCCACACAGGAGGCAGGAGCCATGCATTATGTGACAAAACCCCAGTGCTGGACATGGGCATCTGAAACTTTCCTTCAAGCTTCTGGGTGAAGTAATAAAGTGAAACTCTCCCCAAACAATATAGACTGTCACTATTGCCCTAGTTTGCTTCCCAAACTTTGAAGGTAAAAATCCTATTGCTGAAGACATAATGCACTTTGGACAGAACTTGGAGGGATCAAGCTGGAACTGACCTGGAGACTTCTTCCTTAAGGACTGTCCCTCATAATTGTGGGGATGTGTTATGCATGTTGCCAAGGGAGAGAAGCAACTGGTATCCTACCCAGCTGTAAAGCCTGTGATCCGCTGCAATGACTGGCAAGATATCCACAATAGTACAATAGTGGATCTTTTATCTTGTGGATAACCAATTTTACACAAGTCCCACTCAATAGGAGGGATTTCTTGCCTGGTACTGTAAAACAATGCATTGGCTTGGAGACATAAGACCTGGAGAACTTACTACCATCACTTTACACAATAAACATAAATTTAAATTACAGCCTAAATTCTTGTATTCATACCCACAGGTAAGTATAGTTCTATCATTTTGCAACAGATGGAGACTACTCCAGACATCCACAACTAGTTAAGATATAGAGAATACAGGGCTATAGAGTGTTCAATCCCAACTAATGCACTTACAATATAACTGGAGCTTAAAGAAAAAAATGACAAAAGAGGAAACATAAAGGCTGTTAAGAGCCAGAGTCCCAGGGCACTTGTTTTCTCAGTAGTGTCCCTTAGACATGGCAGTAAAATGTGCGAAATCTCAACAGTATGGTTATCTGAACAAGAGCAGAATGATGATATCACCAGTTGAGTGCCAATGTGGACATGGAGCCTCCCATGTGGTCTTATTACTATATGAAAACCTAAGACTGGCCAATAATTAAATTTTAAAAACGATTCCTTTCAGGCTGATGTGGTGGCACATGCTCTCAATCTCAACACTCAGGAGGCAGAGACCAGCAGATCTCTGGGAGTTCAGAGCCAGCTTGGTCTACAGAGTAAGTTCCAAGCCAGAGTCAGAGCTACAATAGTGACACCCTGTCTCAAAAAGCAAGAAGAAAGAAAGAAAGGAAAGAAGGAAGGAGGGAGGGAGGGGGGCGAGGGAGAGAGAAGAAAAGAAACAACAAGAAAGTGGAAAGGGGTCTCTTGTGCTAACCTATCAAACATTAACAAATAAATAAAGCCAAGAAGTGACTAAGGATAGGTTCTTGTTTTTGCCTGATAGAAGCAACTATTACAGAAAGAATCCTCCCAGAACGGGAAACTCACACAAAGGCTATTGTAACAAGCATCTAGAAAGCATTTGCCACCCTTCCTCTGAAATGGGTTCTAAGATTTCCCCATGAGAGAAGTACTCATTCACACAAAAGAGGGAGAAACGGCCCTAGCCATGAGGCCACCCCCAAAATATTCATGGGCTGGGGAAGGGAAGGAGACTTTGAGGGGCAGAACACACTCTTGGATGTCATGAAACTATTGGAGCCACCAAAGTGCCTGGAAAGGATGGAATCTCTTGGGATTGGGTCAATGAATGAAATAAAGGCAACCTCTTTGAATATGGCTGGCTAGAGAGAGTGGACTACCATAAGGGAAGACAGCTTCCTCTCTTGCCATGTGACGTATTTCCTAAGACGGTCACTGGTCCCACACGTGAGATGATTGGACATGAGGTTGCCATCATGATTCAATGCCAATGCATGCTCTTGAACATCAAAAGGGATGAGTCAAATAAACTGGTTCCATTTGGGAAACACTTTTAGATATTTGTGTATAACAACACAGAGAGAGAGAGAGAGAGAGAGAGAGAGAGAGAGAGAGAGAGAGAGAGAGGAGAGAGACGACAATAGGTACTAAACAGGTAAATTCTGCTATGTCCCCCTACTTTATTACCACAGGACACAACCTTTTATGCTGAACATACTTTAAAACCACTCATTTCTCCCTCAAACAGAGCATAAAAAATGTAGGTCTGCCCCATTTCTCTGTGTGTTCCTTTCATTGTGAGGACACTCCCAGCTTGTATGACTTATTATATTGGTGTGCTTTTCTTTTTCGTTGCTGTCTTTTGTTACAGGGCCTCAGAATCATGGTGCTAGATGGAAAGAGAGGACTTGTGCTCCTCTGGACAGATGGCAGGCTGTGATCAAGCTCGAGCTGGGCTCCTTTGCAGATCCTCTATTCAACCTAGGCTCTCTGTATTCCTCCTGACCTTGATTGGCCACCCATCCGGGAAGAACCCCACTAAGCTGACGTCACATGGCATCTTTATGTCTGATGAGCCTGCCTTTATGATGACCCTTTTAGGTGAGCTGGGTGAAAAGTCTCTGCCCCCTGTTTTCCATTATTAATTTCTATCAACTAACGCCCTGACTCTGCTCATTGACATAAATGAGTTTGCTATTGTTTTCATTGCATTCAGAATGAATTTTTGTGACAGTCTATCTATCTGTGTTCATCACTCTTACTGGAAGCATAAGGTATGAATGCATCTGACCTCAGCTAGGGCCTCACTCTTCTCCCAGATGATTTTTCTGAAAATCCTTTTAGAAGGCGGTTAATCTTGTTTACAATGAGGTCACCCTTCCTCTCGGCATCATTGTGGTTTAGAGTGTTACATTGTGTGCCGACTAGTTTTATGCCAACTTGACACAAGCTACAGACATCTGAGAGGAGGGAACCTTGACTGAGAAATTGCTTCTGTAAGATCAGGCTGTAGGCAACCCTGCAGGGATCAACCCATTGTGGGTGATGCCATCCCTAGGCTGACAGCCACAGATGCTTAGAGAGCAAACCAGTAAGCAGCACCCCTCTATGGCCACATGTTAGCTCCTGCTTCCAAGTTCTTGCCTTGTTTGAATTAGTGTCCAGATTTATTTTGATCATGAACAATGGCATGGAAGCATAAGCTAAATAAACCCTTTCTTGTCCAAGTCAGTCATCACAGTAAGTAACCTTAACTAGGACACCATGTCAATTGTAATCCTGACAGGTGCCCCAACCTCCAGAAACTGCCCTGTGATCTCACTGAGATTGCTCAGCAATCTTTTTGTCCTAATAGTTTCAAAACCCACCAAAATTGCACATATGAGAATTGTAAAGATAGTGTAAGGTGACTCTTCTTTGTGAAGGCCCTGTTCTCTGGTATGTAGCATCTTGCTTTCCTTAGGAGCGCATCTTCCTTATCCCATGTGTTTAAAGTGTCTTTAATAAACATCAGCTCTGCTGCATACTGGCTCATCTCAAAAACATTTCCTGTTTAAAGCCAACGATCCCATTTGAACACAGTCTAGGTTCCTAAGCTATTAAGAACTGTGGTGATTTGAATGGGAATGGCCCCTGATGGGCATTGTTGTTTTGTGTATATGTTCCACTTACTTACTAATGGATAAAACACTGTGGTGAATAGAGGCAGGGAGACAGGCAAGACTAGAAGATGAGGAGAATTCTGGGAAGTGTAGGCATACAACAGATGCCATGTGAGACCAGGAAGGAAGGACGTGCCTGAACCTCCTCTGGTAGGATAAGACCATGTGGAAATATTTAAATTAATTGAAATGGGTTGATGGTTGGGACAAAGCTAGCCAATGGGAAGCCCTAGTCATTGGCCAATAGTTTCATGGTTAATATAGTGTCTGTGTGTTTATTTGGGGCTCAAGGGCAGCTAGACCTGATGGGCCAGAAAAGTCAAGCCTACAGGCCCCCACAGGCTCATAGATTTGACTGCTTAGTCATTAGGCAGTGGCACTATTAGGAGGAGTGTCCTTGTTTGGTTAGGTGCAACCTTGTAGAGGAAGTGTGTCACTTGGGGTGGACTTTGAAATTTCAGAAGCTCAAACCAAGACCAGCAGCTTTTTCTTTCTGTTGCCTGCTGATCCAGATGTAGAACTCTCACCTTCTCCAGCACCATTTCTTCCTGCAGGCTGCCAGTGTAAGCCAGTCTCAACTAAAGGTTTTCCTTTGTAAAAGTTGCTGTGGTCATGGTGTTTTTGTCACAGCTACAGAAACCTAACTGAGACAGGAACTGAGGCAGGAAAGCATAGGGATAGCTTAGTAACTTGGGATTTCAGTTGTCACAGGTCGTGCTCAAAGTTCTTAACAAAGCATTTAGAAACCTAGATCCTTACCGAGCCTAACTACACATACAGTCAGCCTCAAATGATGCAAGAAGTCTCTCTTCAGTAACCCCTTAGTGACTCTTCATTTACTAATAGGTTCTATTAAAATATGTCACAGAACCTATGTGGGAATGGGAAACCAAAGCCCTGATCCAGAATGAGCGAATTTTGAGCACATGGGCAATAAGACATAATGTGTCCTCTAAAATAAATTTTAAGGAAAAATCATTATCATCTTAACCCTATCCATCATTGGCCATGAAAATGATCAGATACATCCTGGAAAAGGTTATTCGCAATGGGAAAAAATATTACAAAACCCACCTCTGTGGATCAAAGCAGATAGCCACTAATAATCCACCTCCGACAACGAATTTTTGATCATCTATTGGTGGCCTTCAAAAGAGTGGTTCTCAACCTTCTTAATGCTGCACCCCCTTTAATAGAGCTCCTCATGTTGTAGTGACTCCCAATAATACAATTATTTTGTTGCTAATTCCTAGCTGTAATTTTGATACTGTCATGAATCATAATGTAAATATCTGATATGATACTCCCAAAGAGGTCATGGCCCAGGGTCATGGCCCACTGTTGAGCACCGCTGCCCTCAAAGGAGGTCCTTGAGGAGCTCCAACTCCAGCAGCTAACTGCTCTCTTGAAATGTGTCTGATCTCTGCTATTGCTTTGCCTCAGTATAAATTTCCCTTGTCATCCTGCATTTATGTGTACACTTCAATTCTCCAAGTAACATGAGAGAATCTGGAGGCACTCAGCCCAAGCAGTGAACCCTGGTAACCAAACTCCCCAGGCTGCTGCTACGGGTGACAATGTAGAGGTGTGTCTCTATCCAAGACGCAGTTAACAATAGGAGCTTTTCTTCAACCGCTTTGTAGACCCAGGAATCCACGATCTAGGAAATGGCAAGCAAGGTCATCCGGGAAGTTTTGACCGTAAGGACATGTTACCACTTTATCCCAATAAGGGTTGCTATCCAGGATACATACAAGAATGTTGGGTGTCATGAGATCTGAGGACTGTTTGTAGATCTGTTGCCTTTCATGGGTATTAAGTGTTAATATTGTGCAGTTTTATATATTTGTGCTGAAGTGGATTTGCCCCTCCCCTTTTATCTTAACTGTGTTGACTGGCAACAGATAAGTTCCTCATCTTAGTGGTCTTCCTTTTCCGATGTGATTCATTGACTGTCGTACACATAAACTGTTTTTCTTTTTCTCCAAGTTCAGCTTCAGGAAGATGCAATTTCCACCCACATCTACCTTCCCACATACCATTTTCCAGAAACAAATCTATAAATTGAAGTGTGAATAATCTGACAAATTTATCGAGTCACGTAGAACAAATTTCAAAGTCATAGAGGGATGCTCAAGCAACGGCCTTCAGTCATCTGTGAGAATGGAAAACAAAGGATATCCCAGGAAGCCCTTAGTTATCAGTGAGATCAAAAATCATAGAGGGCTGTTGCTAATCATTTTGGGGTACTATATTAAATCACAGAAGGTGTGATGGCAACATCTCGGGTCATACTTCAGTAAAACCCTGGCCACCTTTAAGATCCCTAATCATAGAAGGATATCCAAGGAACAGTCTCCAGTCTCTGTGAGTACCAGAATCACAGAGATACGTCCCAAGAACGACTCTAGACATGCACGAGCAATGAAAGCACAGAAGGATACCTGAGCAACAGCCATGGTCATCTATGAGGACCAGATTACAGATAGATGACCCCATCAAGAACCCCTTCTCCTCTGCATGAACGGGAATCATGAAAAGATGCTTCAGCAACAGCCCTCTTCACCTGAAAGAATCAGATTCATGGAGGGATATCTCAGAAATAGTTGCTAGTCTTCTGTGGGAACCAGAATTGCCAATGGATACACCCACAACATCTCTTGTTATCTGCAAGAACCCTAATCTGTGAGAAGATAACCCTAATCTGTGAGTGTATCCCAGACACAGGCCTGGTCTCTGTGAGATACCCCAGCAGCAGACCTCCTCTCTGTGAGAGTGTCATCACTGAGAAATACCCCAGCCACAGCCCTGGTCTCTGAGAACATAATCACTGGGGTTTCTAGCAGCAATAAACCCAGTTGTCTCTGAGGATATGACGATTCATTAGGCTATGGCACTTTTGTTAGGGAGGTGTGGTTCTAAATTCATGTATCTCAGAGTTATGTAGAACATCCTTTACACAAGAACACAGGCATGGCCTCACCTGTTTCTAGTACTCAATTTAGCCAAGTCTGCAGAAATTTAATTTTTAAAGAATTTCTTAAACATCTCCCAAAACCGCAATTTTAATTTATATGTAGATTTCTAACATACATGAACTCTGCACCTCCCAGTCTTGGCATCTTGCAGTTGAGACAACAGCTGAATTTCTCATGGGTATACAAACATCTTCCAGGTCATCCTATTGTGGTGGGAGCAGAGTAGACAATGAGGAGCTGAGATAATCTGAACATGAAAGGATGGTTAGTATAAAGACTAGAAATTCCTCCCGCATGATACATGCCTGGTAAATATGCACACTATGCGAACAACCCGAAATCCTCCAGTGATACCCTGATAAAATGCCCAGTCTTTTGAGAAACACTGAGCATTGGGTCTTTGACCTCCTTTCTCCAGCTCTGGCCCACTACATGCCCCCTTTCCTTAATACACTACTGCCTTCTGTTACTAGGTGAGCATCCATTTAAATTTTTGTTTGGAGATCCAAGAACCCTGCAAGCCCACTGAACCCCGATTTGCTCAGGTAACTATGATTAGAGAAGGCACCAGACGTGCTCTTTTCCGAGAAAATGAGGTCAGCCAAGTGGGTGTTTTGGGGATGCACTGGTCAAAGCATGTTTTTCTTGACTACACCAATAGTGCCCTTTCCCCTGTATGAGTACCTCAGCTGTTTCTTGATGGTATAGTGCTCCATTCTTGAGTTATATCCACGATTGGGAGGAACAAATATTCTAGCTGCTGTATTCTGGGAAGATTCTCCCAGGGTCTCAGCTGCCTCTATATCATAAGCATCCTTCAAAATGCTTTGTAATGATAACATCACTCACAAGAAATTCTACTGTACAAGGGTCACAATTCATTAACAGGCCAAATCATAAAGTATGATAAAGGTGTCACCGCTGATTAGGCTAAGCACATCTGATGGGGATTGTTCCTCTGTGTATATGTTTGTCCTAATGGCTGATGAATAAAATGCTGATTGGCCAGGCAGAATGATAGGTAGGACTAGGAGACAAGGAAGACTCTGGGAAGCATAGGCAGAGAGGGATCATCATGTGATCCCAGGAAGTGACGAAGCTGGGCAGAAACTGCCACTCACTAGCTAACCATAGAGGTCTGGAGGTTTGTACAGATAGGCTGGAAGTGACGTCGTAGCTGGGCAGAGTCAGAATATAATCAGGAACAAACAGGAAATAACTCTCTTCTCTGTGGAGACGTTGATCAGCCATCATGTAGGACATGAGAGGAGTAACAGGTCCAGACCCTTTCTCCGGTAAGAGAAGACCAAATGGAAATACTTGGACTTATAGAAAACGGGTTAATAATTAAGACAAAGCTAATGAATATGAAAGCACAGTCACCGGCCAAGATTTTCATAATTAATAAGCCTATATGTTCATTTGGAACTGAAGGGGAGCGGGACCTGCTGGGCCAGAAAACTTCATGATACACCCATCCTCAAAAAATACCAACTTAGTAACTGAAGGAGTCCAGCCTTACTACCAATGGGCTCCAAGCTTGAATATGCATCCTTTCCTTCCCAGTATTAAAGTCAGACTTAGGTGAGGGGAAGGAGGAGGAGGAAGAGAAGGAGTAGGAGTAGTAGTAGGAGGAGGAGGAGGAGGAGTAGGAGGAGGAGGAGGAGGAGGAGGAGGAGGAGTAGGAGGAGGAGGAGGAGGAGAAGGGGGACAGGCCTGTACAGCTTTTTTATTACGGAACTAGGTTTGAAATCGACTAACATATTCAATCCTTGTTGCAACCCTAGGAAGAAGGTGTTAGAATGACTTCCAGTTTACAGATTAGACAAATTTAGAGATGCTACATAGGCAAACAACTGAGCATGTACGTGGCTGGAGTAAGTGGATTGGTTCCCTGAAAACCATGGCTGTCTCCAGAGCCACATAACTGCCGACAACAGGATAACAGGATGATGGGCGTGGTTGGGAACCTCTTCAGAGAAGAATGCAGCAGCCATGGTTGGGACTATATGAGGCTCCCTTTTATTTCAGTTTGAAAACTAATAAACCTTTCCGTTCAACTGTTCTACCAAGCACACATTTCCAGAACTAGACAGAACGGAGAAGCAGCTGACTGCAGAAGACCTTTAAGCTCCTTCAGTGTTCAGTTAGTAGGGTCAAAGGAAAGGGAGGCATGGAGGCTGTCTTAGTTAACTGTTCCCCTGCTGTGAAGATATCGTGATCAAGGTATCAGATAGGAAAAAAATTAGGAGTCAACTGGGGACTCTGTTCCAGAGAGTGAGTCCATGACCATCTTGGTGGGAAACATGGCAGCCGGCGGGCAGGCTGGAGCAGTGGCTGAGAGCTCACTTCTAGATCCACAATCAGGAGGCAGAGGGAGAATGGTGAAGGTTTTTTTTTTTTTAACAGCTCTTTAAAGCTTTTTTTTTTAACTCATGTGCTTCCTTCCCTGCATCACAAAGAGTTGATTTATAGACTGTCAGAGAGAAAAACATCATAATTAAAGCTGAAATAACTTTGCATATGTAAGTAGTTATAAAATATAACAGCTGACAGAATATGTATTTCTCATTGTATGCAATCATTTCCCAAGTTATATAAGGCATTGCAGCCCTTAACTGGGGCAAAATTTAAACTCTCATCTTTTCTTGTTATTTTCATAAGCTATGCAAGGGCTCCTCTAGTTATGTAGCCACACCCAGACCTAAACTTCCTTTGTCTTTCAATATCTTCATTCAGGGTCCCTTAGATCGTGGTTTTAGTAGGTTCTGACATACATTGCAAAAACATTACTAACTCTAGATCCCTGAATTCGACATGCTGCTCTAGAACAAATGTCCACATCCCCAACACAGTCCAGCTTTATACTGTGTACACTTGCGAGTCCCGAGTTCCATCCCCAAGCACACACATATGTGAATAAATAAAAATCCCTATGCCCCTCAAGATGGGGTATATGGAGGTAGGCATTCAGAGAGAGAGAAACAGGTGTGAAGGCATAGTTCTCATGCTGGGGTTAATGTCTGGCAAAGCAGAAAGGAGAGGTGGGAAACCGTCTGTTGGTCATGCGTAGACATAGCAAGGTTACCACCACAAACCAAAAGTCAGCCTCAACCAAGCCCTAACTAGACTGACCCGGAACTTCTGGACAACAGAAGGATGGGGAATTCAGGCTCTCGGCCTAAGCTTCTTGGTCTAGGAGGTTTCACTATGGTAGCACAAGATGACCAGGGTAGAAATCCTGTTGACATTTTGTTTACTATCAAGCATCAATTATAAAAAAAAGGGAATTTAAAAATGAATTGAAATTAAGGGATGCCTAAAAGACAGGTGTGTGGACCGCTTTCTCCTACCCTCTCATTATACCTTTTGGAGAGGAATATTTAACGAATGGTAACAGTTTTCACCAATAGTGTTTGTTAGACAACCATTAGGATGCATAGTGGAGCTGAGAACAAAATCCATTTGCCAAGGCAGAACAAGCAATTCCCATGCCTTATTGCTTACTATCCCCCAAAATAATGGTCATGGAGTCTCCTAGAACATTTGTACAGTCTTGGCATATAAAGCATGGCGTCCCAGGACAGGCACTAGCTCAGATTTCTTCTGAAGCAGGGAATCCTCACTGGTGTATTCTGGTCTTTTCCTTGGTCCACTCTATGCTAACCATTATATCCCACCCCATTCTTATCTTGAATGGCCTCTGCTCACAAGGCTACTTCTCCAGTGAGACAGCAGGTAGTCTCAGTCCCACCCACCTCCAGTACTCAGACCCCACCCACCTCCAGTAATCAGGCCCCACTCACCTCCAGTAATCAGACCCCACCCACCTCCAGTACTCAGACCCCACCCATCCCCAGTACTCAGACCCCACCCACCTCCAGTAATCAGGCCCCACTCACCTCCAGTAATCAGACCCCACCCACCTCCAGTAATCAGACTGCACCCACCTCCAGTAATCAGGCCCCACCCACCTCCAGTACTCAGACCCCACCCACCTCCAATTCTCAGACCCCACCCACCTCCAGTAATCAGGCCCCACCCACCTCCAGTAATCAGGCTGCACCCACCTCCAGTACTCAGACCCCACTCACCTCCAGTACTCATCCCCCACCCTCCTCCAGTACTCAGACCCTACCCACCTCCAGTAATCAGGCCGCACCCATCTCCAGTAAATTTGAGACCAACCCCAGGAAGAAAATGGGTCACTTCAAGCACATATTCAATTGAATGCACAGCTCACTCACTTTCATTTTACTGGGTTATTTTAAGTTGATAGAATCTGCCCTCAATTCATAAACCAGGTTGCTACGCACCATTTCTAAACACACAGACTGAATAATGGCATGCAGTTTACTGGAACAATATTGGATCTTACCGAATCTAACACAGTACAACTGTTCTAATAAGGCAGCTAACTGTTTCCATTTTCCCTAGAAAATTAATCTAAAATTGTTCCAATTTTTGTAGAATGCTTTCCTTTCACATATTAAAAAACATACTTTCGCTTAAACCATAAGAGGTCTGGTGCAATTGATTGTGCAGTCAGCTTTATTGTTTCCTGCAATGAATATTTGACATTTGTGTGAGACACTCTTATGAACGGCAGGAAATCAAGGGAAGCATTACAATTTCTCCATAAATAGTGTCTACTAAGTTAAGAACACTAACATATTTTTCACAGTTCAGGAGATTGGACCATTCTATTTTTCGCGTAACTGTGGAGTCAGTAAAAAGTTGATAGTCTTTGCCTAGTGACCAAAATATGAAATTGTCATCACATCAAGTAAATGGATTCAGAAAAGAAGGAAATGGCAATGAGTATAACTTCCATGTCTTCAGGTCCAAACATGAGCTCTTGACAAAATTCATCAATGAAAACATTCCTTAGTGCTTCTCTTCTTCAGAGAGAGAGAGAGAGAGAGAGAGAGAGAGAGAGAGAGAGAGAGAGAGAGAGAGAGAGAGAAGACAGATCAGGCAGCCACCTGCAAGCCAGGGAGCAACACAACAAAAAAAGAACGACAAGGCACCACATTTCCACTTTCAAACCCACGCTGGAGAAGACAGAAGACTCAACGACGTTGGGAAAGCCCGGCTTGTTTCCTCACAACCTGAAACCTCAGAGTAGAAGAGTTAGCTCGGCAAGCAGAAGCTCTTTCCACAAGTATGGGGAGCTGATCTTGAGTCTCATCACTCAGTGTTATCTTGCTTGTACAAATAAAGCCTGTGTGTAGATGCTTGAAGATCATAGCACTTGAGAGTGGAGACCCAAGACCCACGGAGTTTGTTGGCCACTAGTGAGACAGCCGGTCTCAACCAAAGAGATGGTGGCGCACGCCTTTAATCCCAGCACTCGGGAGGAGGCTGGCATATCTCTGTGAGTTCCAGGCCAGCTTGGTCTACAAGAACTAATTCCAGGACACCCTCCAAAGCCACCTAGAAACCCTGTTTCAAAAAAAAAAAAGTAACACCCAAGGTTGACCTCTGGCCTCCAACACATATGCACGAATGTACACACACACACACACACACACACACACACACATTCAAAAGAGTAATAAAATCTCCTTGAAATTGGATCAATAATCTTCCTCTCTCTCTAAACTCCTCTTCTAAGTTTCTATCTACAAAACTTACAGCGGGTGAACCTCAAAGAATATTCTGAGAAGAAAACATAATTAACTAATCAAGGTGTTTCCAGTATTATCAGAAAAAAAATCTCTGCTTCATGGATGTCTCTGCAAAGCTTGGCACGATTGAGTGTATGTGTGTGTGTGTGTGTGTGTGTGCATGTGTGTGAGGCGGTGTGTGTGGCAGATGTATGTGTGTATGGGTGTGCATGATTGCAGAGACCAGAGATCGACTTGGCTGCTATTAGGAAGTCACCACCTTGCTTTTTGAGACAGGATCTCTTGTTACAGTAACTGGCCCCAGCAGCGCTAGGCTAGCTGGAAAGATATTCTGCATGATCTGCCTTTCCAGCGCTGGAAACTCAAGTGTGAGTCTCAACACAGGGCTTTGTACCGGGTTCAGGGGATCAAAACGCAGCATGCATCGTGCTTGGATGGCAAGCGTGCCACTCACTGATGAGCATTTTCTACAGCCTCCTACTCCCAACAGAAAAACCAAAAGTAAAAATTTGCTGTTACATTTTTGTATCTGTGTAACACCTGTACTCACATGCCATAGCATGTGAAGTTCAGAGAACAACTTGCAGGAATAGGCTCTCTTCTTGTACCATGTAGCTTCCAGGTATCAAACTCAGTGGTCAGATTTGGTGTCAAGCAGCAGTATCCCCTGAGAAGTCTTGCCGGTACAAAACCAAAATAACTTAATATTATTTGTTTATCATAAAATTACATGGAACACCTTCTGTACTGACCTCAGACCACAGGTAAATTATCACAACCACCCTGGTCGAAGAAGCTACTATCCACAGAAACTGGAGACTGTCACAGAAAACTTCAGCTGGATGCAATGCAGAGAGCCATGGGTCTTACGGAGTCCAGCGCTAATGGAAAAATCTATCATGCAACTCCTGTAACTAAGTCTCAGGGAACAACACAGAGGAGGAAGCAGGAAGATTGTAAGAGCAGAGGACCAGGGCATCTTCTGCCAGGCTGTGTCCGCTGGAAAGTTGCTACATAAACAAGAGTGAACAGTGACACTGTCAATAAGCATGCTGATGCAGAAGAGGAGAAATCTCTTCAGGATCCCTCCCAAAGACAAAAGAAAAAAAATACAGGCAGCTGATGACTGTTGAGAGAGGAGAGTTAGACTCTACCAGGGAAGAGCCTCTAATTGGTTACCTCATGCAACGTGGTCAGCCCTGAAACCCTATACACACAAACAACAAAAGCAGATTTGGCCGATGGCCTCCCCCTTCTGTCTGTCTGTGTGTCTGTGTGTGTGTGTGTGTGTGTGTGTGTTGTTTAGTAATAATAATCTACACATATCATCTCCCTGACTCTGACTTCCTTCTTTCAGCTTCTTTGTTTGGATTCCCTGCCTAGCTACATTTTTTTTCCTGGCCATTGGTTGAAACAACGTTATTCATCAACCAATAAAAGCAACTCTTGTTTGCAGCATGTAGAAGGACGTCCCACATCACAGGAGGGAGGGATGGAGAGGATACCATCAGTGGAGGTATTATCTCAAAAATGGAATGCTGGCATGGAAGCACAGATGCCTCCTCACTGGGAAACATGACAAGTCAAGGTTGTCATGTTGGGAGTTGGGTGTGCCTGGTTCATTTTGAATGTGTCTCCCTTGCTCTGGATTAGACTGCTACTTGCCTCTGTCTAAGAATGCTGGTTATTCAAGGATTGTCTGTCTGACAAACTCCCCCACCCCTTTTATGGCTGAAGGTGGGATGTGTGTGTCATTGTACCAAACCTACATTTGTGTTCTGGGAACAGCAGAGGATAAGAGAAGAGACCACCTCTCCAAATGAGGTAAATCATAAATTATGGAGATGCTAAAACCTAGAGCAGATGTAGCCATCTCCTGAGAAACAGCTTGTCCCCTCAAGCATAAGGACTTCTTCAGGCCATCTTATATAACCAAAACTGAGATGGTGTTCAGCCAGATCACATCTTACACAGGACTGCTAATTTTTCTTTTATTTAAACTAAACTAAAAGTTCATGTGAGTTCCCCAAAGACAAATTTGGGGTGACATGACCGCTTTCTTTTCTCTTCCTCAGCGTGTTATTAAATCCTCTCTCAGGGTTTCATCTTTACCGTCTCTTTCATTGGTGTATTGGGACCAGTGGCCAAGTCTTGCCTTCTAGGGCTGCTGGAGCTGTTTTTTTTGCCCTAAGACTGGGAGCAGCAATCCCAAAGAGGGTGTGATAATGATTCCCCCTCTTCAAAGGCTGAGAAAAATCTATTTGTCCAAAATATAAACAAGTACTTTAAAAGAAAGTGCACAAATCTATACAAATAGAGGTTACACAAGCCAAGCTTCAATTTCACACAGAATGTTCATTTAAGAGGCAAAACAGTTTGCAACACTGAAACCAAGAAGAGCCACAAATAACTGCTAAGTCTCCACTTTTGGCACTTGCGAGTGCCTCAAAAATCTCTTCTCTGGAGCCTATGAGTAGGGAGGAGATCAATAACACGAGCGGGTAGACCAAGTCACTTAAGTTAGTTAGATCTTGATGACAAGCTTAGGGAAGAGCCACCACACTGCAGTTAGGGTAATTGTTATGGTTTGATTTGATTTATGGCAAATTGAAGAACATTGATCCTCTCCCATGAGAAGCTAATGGTACCCATCACAATAGATATTTAGTTCATACTGAATAAAGAAAACAAATGTTTTATTTGTCAGTGAAAACACATTTGATGTTCATCCATGGGGTATATTGACTTCCAAGGATATGCAAACAGGATCAAAAGCATTAGCTGTCGTTTGGGCAGATCATGGCGCTTATCCCAGTTATGAGAAATAATCTGTTGGAAGAGTGTAATTCCCCACACAATTGTCTCAGTACATATTTTCTTTTCCCAACCAACTCTGATTAAAAAGCTTCCTTAACATTTGGTAAAGCTGAATTTCCCATTTCCTTGTTGTGATGTAGATGGGTCAAGCTCCTGTACTGGCTCACACTAAATTGATATCTGAAGTGCAAACCGAAATGAATGACTTCCCCTTACTTTGCTTATCACAGCAACAGAAAAGAAACTAAGAGAGTGGCTAAAGTTAAAACGGGGAAAGGGAGATATCACCCCTTCAACTGGGTCATCGCTACAGAGTAGACATGGTTTCAGTGTGCTCCTCCACTCCAAGAGTACATGTAGTACAAGTCTGGTTGACAGTACTAATGTCTTAAGGTCACTGGAGGGACAAACAATACGGTTCAGCAGGTTAAAAGCACCTGATGCCATGCCTGAGTACATGAGTTTGATCTGACCATCCCAGGACCTCACATAATGTGAGGGGAGAAATTACACCTGCTATTTTTCCCTCCATCTCTCCACCACACACCGTGGCAATTACACACAGGCAAGTAAGTGTAAAAATAATTTAATGGACTAAGACGGTTCTCACGGACTCTGAGCGAATTCTCCAGAGTGAGTCATTGTCAGAGTTTACCAGTGCCGTAAGTCACTTCCTGGCTTCCTGTAGAGATGTTATCTCTCTCCTCACTGTGGTCTGAACCAATGGGATTCTTGCATGTAGCCTTTCTGGTCCTAAAACTGAGAACTAACCAAATCTTCTCTTCTTCATAAGGTAGACTAAAGTCTGGAAGGAGATAATACAGCCTTAGGAGGGAGAAATCTGGTCTTCTGTTTCTTTCTGATTGACTGTATTTCCCAAGCCAAGTTCAGTTTCTTCTAAGGGATTAAAACAAGAGTGTAAAATGAGATTCTATAACTCAAAGGACACAATGCTCAACAATGAATCTTCCAGTCTTCTTCCATTACCGTCTTTCAGAGGGTGGAGAAGTTATAGGCCAGAACTGAGTCTGGGGCATACCCATTGTTGATCATCAGGTCCTTGAGTCTGACAATAAGCCAGGCAGAAGAGGATATTACAGGGATAGATGTAGTTTACTAGGGATAAAGGCACTCCTCCGATGGAGGTAGGCCAGTGAACCAGGAAAAGACCACAAGTGTGAGTTCTTTACAGGTTGTGTAAGTAGCACCACCTTCTCCAGCTGTTGTATACGGCAGCTTTTCTAAGGCATGCTCTGTTTTTTTACGCATAGCCCAGTGTTGTCAGGGTGTCCAGTCAAATCACTTCTTTCATACTTTGATGTGAATATCCCCTTTCTCTATATTCCTAGGAGGAGTGTCTTGTGGGGAGAGTCATGCAAGCTTCATCACTCACTCCATGACCTAGAGACACTGTCTCTGAAAACAAAGACCCACCCCACACCATGTAGGAAAATCCTCCAGTTTCTCTAAGGCATTGGGCATTAAGAGGCAGGCTGACTTGGGTCAGCAGAGGATGCTTACCTACTTCATATCATGAATAGCCCTGTCAGTTTGCCTAGGGCATCTGAGTTCCTTCCCGATGTTAGCCTGTCAGAGGCTCCAGAGTTAAGGAATAGGATTTTAACCCTCCTCCATGGGAACACAAGGCTCAGGCTTGCTGCATGTTTGTGAGTCTTGAGCCGTCATTGCCAACCCTAAGCCTACGGGCCTTAGATTCTTAGAACTGACTCTAAATTAACTTTCCTATATGTCACCCAAAGCGCCCTACGTCTCACTGTGTGAAGCCTTGTTCCTAGGGGCACCCCTGGACCGTCAGCAGCTCTCCGTGTTACAGCCTTCATCTCTTATTTTTCTGGATTCACACTTAACCAATTCAGGCACTAGATTGCATCCCCGTCGCTTTTTCCATGCTGTGCCTGCATTCTGGCTACTTGCAGGGAAAATAGCAAACCAGTAATCACCAATTCCCCAACTACCGCAGAGTTAGTTAATCAGCCTTAGTCACCAGCCTTTCCTGTGCCCCAAAGCTCCATGCAGTAGAGCTCTCTCAGCAGTCTCCCCTTTCACTCCACCACCCACAACCCCATTCTCACAGCAAGTGCGGGGCAGTGGCATCCTTACTGCTCCAAGACCATCACAGTTGCCACAGACCTATTGGTGACTCCTGATGCATTTTGTCAGACATAACACATGGAACACATCCTTCCCAGGGATTATGGTTGATTATGTAGCATTGAGTAAACAGATGAAGGCTCCCCCACTTGCTTCTTCATTCTTTCAAGTGACACACTTGCTTTGGTAGGTGGACACTATCAACTTCTTCTAAAGTCCAGAGTTACAAGCATAAGACTTGCAAAATGAGTCTTTATGTACAAATCAGTGTACTCCAATGTCAGGAGTAAAGTCTTCAGATTACAAACTTTGGCAGAAAGCTGGACCACAAGGTCAAAGATGCTTCCTTTTCAAAGGGAAGCTGTGATTCTGCTCCACCCATAACATTATCCTGGGATGGCCAGGAGAAGGGAGATTTCCAATATCACCATTTTTAAATTAAAATTATGAAAGCCAAGCCTATAACAACCTGAAGATGATAAAACCAGACCAAGAGGAATAAAACATTTGGTTGTTATTGACTTAATAAACGCGATTGTGTCGGTCAGTTTTCCATAGCTGTTACAAAAATAACTGACATCAGTCAACTTGAAAAGGTGCAAAACTTATTTGGCTTTTGGCTTTTGCAGTCTGAGACCACGGTCAGTCAGCTCTGTTGTCAGTGGCCAGGCAGAATCTCATGTGGGGAAACAGATAGTTGACAGAAGACAAGTGCTCATCTCACGGCGGCAGAGAAATGAAAAAGGAGAAAGAGGCTGGAGTCCCAATATGCCCTTGAGGGGCACTCTCTATGACTTCACTTCCTCTCACCAGAGAACCACAAGTTCATCCTATTAACGTTTGGGGCCATTCATGTTCTAAACTGTAGTAGCCATGGTGGACCCACCATTGAGGATGAAGAGATAGGTCTTAGTCATCATTCAGCTGAGTGGGTAAGAGCTTCCTGGAAGAGAGAACTGACCTGTCATTCGTGACTCAGAGTTTAGGTCATGGCCAGAAAATTGCACAGCTCCTCTGCTGGGAAGAAACGTCATACTGGCTGTGTCCTAGAGAAAGAGCTTGGAAGTGTTTTGTCTCTCAAATGGGGAAGAGATTTGCTGAGCAATTGAAGAGCACCAGCACGGGGCATACAGAATGCACTGGAACCCTCCTAAGGCACACTGTGTGAGCTTCTTAGACGTGTAGGCACATGGAAATGATTGAAGCTGTCACTTCCGATCCTTTTTTTCCACCTTAAATATGTGAACAATGAAATGCACCATGAATCATTTATGTGGTGCTAGGGCAGTTATGGGCCTTGCGAAGAAAAAACCTTGTAAGCTGTTCCACTCACATTCAGGCTGGAAAACTGAGGCACAGAAGAGAAGAAACTGACTGATGCCACCTTGGTAAATTTTTAATGATTATCTATTTATTTTGTTAGTTGTTGAGTTTGTTAGTTAGTTAGTTTATATATGAGGATTTTATCCGCATATATACCCTGCGTGCCTAAAGAGGGCATCAGATTTCACTATACATGATTATGAGACACCATGCAGTTGCTGGAAATTGAATTCAGGACCAGCCCCCATCACTTTGGCTTTTAACATGGTAGCTCCATATTATTACGTTGGTATGTCCAGTGTGGTAGACCTTGAGGTCATGAAAAACTCTTCATTGTTGGTAGGATCAAATGACCTTTTCCCACACTGGGGAATGAAACTCATGTTAGAACCTAAAAACCTGCCCAAAACATGATTCTGTTTTTCTTTTTGTTGCACTTCTCTTATCATGGGCAAGCATGGGCAATATTCATGTTTGCATTTCTAGCAACGGTGTACCAGGCTTTCCTTGACGATAACCATATGATGCTGACAAAACTCCCCAAGGTCTATGTACCAAGTCCCCAGCCTTGCATCTGGCTTCTTCCAGCTCAAGCTACCTTGGGAAGAATTGAAAGAACAGTGAAGTAGATTTCACGTTTTAAGAAATATATAATCCTAGATACATTCTGGAGTTCTTTCTGAAGGTCGCTATTCCAAACAGGAAAAATGATCGCATGTAAAAATGCTCCATAACCTGGAGAGTGAAGCCCATCTGGAGATACTGGTCTCACACGGTTGCAGATACTCACTGGAGTCAGCTGGACTTTCCCGAGATGAGATGAGGGAGACGCACAGGCCAGTTCACTGCCTACATACTCTGTGATAGCTGCCAAGGCATATAGGCCAGCCTAACAGGAGTCACATTACTCAAAAACAAACAAACAAACAAACAGCAAAACAATGTTCCTCTCCCGGCAGTTTTCCAACATCAATAACTCCTCCGCAGGAATGGATTCACAATGTGGCAGTTGTCAATGATTTCTTTTTGAAAAGTCACAACACTAAAAGTGGTTATTAGGTAGTAGGATAGTGAATCCTTTTTTAAAAATTTTTGAGAGCTTTCTATATAAGCACTGCATTTTTATCATTTCTATCCCTCCGTCTCCCCATTCCGACTCCTTCCACATCCCTTCCAACCCCTTTCTAACTCTTTTTTCTTTGGTTTTACGAGACAGGGTTTCTCTGTATTGTTTTGGAGGCTGTCGGTCCAGCCTGGCCTCGAACTCACAGAGATCCGCCTGCCTCTGCCTCCCGAGTGCTGGGATTAAAGGCGTGCGCCACCAACGCCCGGCCCAATCCCTTTCTAACATTTGACTTCTTCTCCTTTCCTTATTATGTAATAATCACACACAAACTTTCTGAGTTGCTCTAGTGTAGCTCGTGTGTACATGTGACCACGTGGGATTGAATAGACTCTCAGCGGTTCATCCCTAGTGAGAACTGATTCTCCTTCTCTCTGCAGCCCTGACCTCCTATGGTTCTTCATCTAGAGATGGGGCAGCGCGAAACTCCTCCCCTCCACACTGGAATGCTGGCTGGTGTTGTCACAACGCGGTTCCGCTTTAGGCAACCATATTACTGAAATCTCATGGGTGCAGCATCCCAGTGACACTAGAAGACACTATCTCACTGCAGGCATCCTGGTCCTCCAACTCTTACAATCTTTCCTCCCCTTCTTCCACAATAATCCTCGAGCAGTCGGTGTGGAGGTTGCGTTGGAAATGTACCAGTTATGGTGTAACTGTGGATATAAGAGTGGGGGGATAGAATAGGGGGAAGAGGGAATCATAGGTTAGAAGACAGATCAGGCACCAGAGTGACCTCGAGTGATCTAAAGTGATGACACTAACTGGCAAGCTAAGCAATAGTGGAGAGACCACCTCGAATGCCCATTCCTGATAATGAACTTGATGTCTATAACCATCCTGGAGCCTTCATCCAGTGACTGATGGAAGCAGAAGCAAACACCCATAGTTAAACACTGAACTGAACCCAAGGAACCCAGTGACAGAGAGAGAGGAGCGATGAGCAAATTGGCAAAGAATGGGCAAAACCAGCAGAGACAGCAGATCTGAACAGGGGAGAGCTCTTGGACCCCAGACTGACAGCTGAGAGGCCAGCATGGGACTGATCCAGACCCCCTGAATGTGAGAGTCAGTGAGGAGGCCTGGGCAATCTATGGGGCCCTGAGCAGTGGATCAGTGTTCATCCCTGGCATACAAGCAGATATCATGTGTCCATAACAGAAAGAGGAATGCCCTCTCAGCCTGGACTCTTAGGGGAGTGCCTGGACACTGCCCTGAGTGAAATGACAGACTCTAGATAACTAATAGGGTGGGAGGCTGGGGGGGGAGGGAGGTGGAGGGATGCGGGAAGAGGGGAGGGATTGGGAACTGGATTCACATGCAAAACAAGCTATTTAAAATTAAAGTAATAAAAAATCTAAAAAAATAAGAATGAGTATTTTGAATACAGTTAGGCATTATATTGTACTAGGAAAACTTCAATAGTAGACTCTTCTCCTGCCACATGCAGTTGGCTAGATTATAGTAGCAGGTGTAAATCCCCCCCCCCCCTCAACTGAGTGGGCTTTAAGTCCACTCAGATAGATGTTGGTTATTGTCTTCGTTACTTTTCTTAGACTGTGAAGAGACACCATGGCCAAAGCAACTGATAAAAGAAAGCATTTAGTTTGGGGTTCAGTGTTCCAGGGGGTCTGAATCTATGACCATCTTGGCAGGGAGCATGGCAGCAGGAAGGCAGGTAAGACGCTAGGTCAGCAGTGAAGAGCTTACATCCTGTTTCACAAGCAGGAAGCAGAGAGAAAACTAACTGAGAATGGTGTGGGCTTTTGAAACCCCAAAGATCACATGTAGTGTCACACCTCTTCAAATAAGGTGACCCCTCCTAATCCTTCTCAAAGAGTTCCAGACAGAGAACCAAGCATTCAAATGCATAATCCTATGGTAGTCATTCTGAATCAAAACACCACATTTCATTCCCTAGATCCCACAGGCTTACTGCCACATCATAATGCAAAATGTCTTTAGTCCAACTTCAAAAGTCCCCCCAAGTCTTTCATGGGCTCATATTTTAAAATTCCAAAGTGCCTTTTGAGATCCAAGACAATCTCTTAGTTATAAACTCCATTAAAATCAAAACCAAATTACATACTTCCAGCATATAGTAGAAAAGAATATAAATTACCAGGGAATAATGAAAAAATGGTGAGGAAATATTGATCCTAAGTAAGACTGAAAACCTAGCAGAGAAAACTCTAAATTTTATAACTCTATCCAATGTTAAAATGCTTATGTGGCTCAATCCGGCTTTGATGATTGCAACACACTTATCTCTCTTGGGCTAGCTCTACTCCATGTTTATAACTCTCCTTGGCAGACATCCCAAGACTCTGGCAACTCCATCTTGGGGTCTCCAATACAATCCAAGATAGGCTTTTATAGACTTGTGCAATCGTTTCTCTGTGACTTCATGCTGGGTCTTTCTACACTATGTGTGGCCTCAGTGGCTTTCCTTAAACACGGAGTAAATTTCCATAGTTTCTTTACTCTTATATACAAGGGTAAAGTATTAATGACTCTAATGCCAGAACCACATGGTCAAAGTTGCTGGCTTAGGGTAGAGACTGGGGGTCTGGAACCCTCTTGGTATGGTATGGCATTTGTGTGAGCTTTGATTTGTTGATGCTTTCCTTTGCTCCACAAGATATTTTTTTTACAAGTTGTATATTTAGCTAGATGGGATCTTATGCTTGGTGTACCACTCTCTTTATATTCCATTTAACATCAGGGCTCCCCTTTTCTCTTTCACCAAATACCATGGCTCTGACGTTATATTTACTGGCACTCTTTTTCTCCTTAAACTGTACATTTTGTATTTCTTTTGGGCCTGTTTGCTCACTTTCACTACAGACCTGCATAACAGTGATCACTAGTAACAGTGAGACATGTTCAATATTAGTCTGTCTTAAAATTTCCTCTGCCAATTAATTTAGCCCAAGGGAATAAAGCAGTTATATTCTTTGCCAAAAGTTCACAAGGATGGGAATGGTCTCTAGACCCGTTGTTAACATTGTTCAACTTTTAAGTCTCTTGATCAAAACTTCCATAGTCCACATCATTCTCAGCTCTATTGTCTTACAAGATATTACCAGAAAGGACTGTTAAGCCCCACTTAAAGCCAATTAGTCAACCAACTAATCGAAAGTGCCAAAGTCTTCTACATTCCTCCAAAAAACAGTATGCCCAAGCCTGTCACAGCAATACCCCACTTCTGGTACCAACTTTTGTTTTAGTTATTTTTCTATTGCTATGAAGAAACATCTAGACAAAGACAACTCTTATAATTAAATGAAGCATTTGATTGGCAGCTTGCAGATAGGCATGGTGCTGGAACAAACAGTAGCTAAGAGCTTATATCCTAATCCACAAACAGAACAGAGTGAGAAACAGAACAAACTAACTGAGAATTGCATGGGCTTTTGAAACCTCAATGCCCACCCCTAGTAATGTACCTCCTCCAATAATGCCACCCCTCCTATTCCTTCCAAACAGTTCCACAAAGCACTAAATATTTGAAGAGATAGGGGCCATTCCCATTCAAATACCATGATTATCACAAGATGAAGGTGTCATTGTTGCACCACTGGGGATGTCTTGCCAGACTGATTATTGTTTTTTTTCACTGGCGTTAGCTGGGTAGGACTATTATTGCTTTTCTCTCTTGGCAACTTATGTAGCTCCTTTAATGTTATGAGACGTAGTCCTCAGGCAGGAGGCTTCCAGGCCAGCTCTAGCTTCATTACAACAAGTCCTGTGTTTGACATGCATTGTCTTCATCAACAGGATCTTATCACCCAGTTCAATGAGCTAAACAAGGGAACAGCTTATATTGTATGGAACGCCTCCTAAACCCACCCCTCCACTCCTGACCAACAACTCAAAGAAAGGTTTTCTAGGTTTGGCAGTGGAGTTTTTGTTATTCCATGGTTCTTGGGTGTGGACATTATTACCTTGTGTGAAGTAATAAACCATTATTTTCTCCTACTTTTAGTAATGCATTTGTATTACTTTTGTAAGCACAAAAGCTTTTAGTATAATTGTTCTCAGATTTCCAGAGAGTATCCAAAAATTGTCTCTATATACTTATATACTATACATTGATGTACAATAATGATATAAATGGAGACTAGTATGGGAATACACACACATTCCAGCACTTGGAAGGCAGAGCTACACAGAATCTATGAGTTTGAATATAGCCTAGTTGACAAAGCAAGTTTCTTCCAGTCAGTGCTACATAATGAAACTATATACAAATAGATAAATAAAAAATATCTTTTAAAAACATATAGTAGACATTATTACTGATCCTTTGTTAGGTGTTCTATTGTTGTCATAAAATACAATGGACAAAAGCAACTTGAAATCTTACAACTCTCAGGTCATACTCCATTACCCAGGGAAGTCAGAGCAGTAACTGAAGGCAGGAACCTATACAGAAGCCGTGGGGGAGTGTCACATACTGCCTTTCTAGTTCGTGGATTCCTCAGCCTGATTTCACATATCATCCAAAATCCCCTGACCAGGGTGACACTGCCCACAGTGAATTGCCCCACCCCACATCAATCTTAATCAAGAAAATGCATTACGGATTTACTTACAGGCAGATCTTATGAGGGCGTTTTCTCAACTGAGAGACCATGTTCTCAAGTAACTTAAGCTTGTATAGAGTTGACATAAAACTAACCAGGACAGTCATTAAACCATCCATTTTTCATGCTTTTGAAAAGGATAAGCTATGGCTTTTGATGACTACATCCAACTTCATGAAAGTAAGTAAGCATGACAGAAATGACAGAAACAATGAGATGATGTAGGCGGTCCTTATGTATGCTGCAAATACGTGTTGCTTTTATTGGTTGGTGAATAAAGTTGTTCTGGCGAATGGACTGACAGGATTTAGCCAGGCAGGAATTCAGAACAAAGAGACAGGAAACAGAAAGACAAAGGACAGATGCCATGTAGCTACCTGGAGGGTAGAAATCCTGGGCACTCTCTGCTAAGATAAGGTGACACTTTAATAGTTACAGGCTTATAATTATGAGACAGCTAGCCAGTAAGATGCCTAAGCCAATGGCCAAACAATTATAGATATTAAGTCTCAGAGCGGTTATTTCATAGCGGCTTCAGGGACCCGACTGGGTAGGAAGAGACAAGACTACACAGAGAAAATCTCCCAACAAAGAGAGAAATATGGGGGAGCCACCTAAGCCGCCAACTGTTTTCAGACCTATGCTGGGTTTGGGTCTCCAGATAGAAATGGATAAAACTGGGTGCAGAGAATTAGTTTGATAACTTCATGGTTCAGGCACTCTGGAAAGTCAGGATCAGGACAGTGTGGCCACTGCCAAGGCATCTTGGGGGCATCACTGTGGGCATAACCAGGGTGGGAGAATTGTGGGCTCTGATCTCTAAAAGGGCATAGTAGACTTCCTAACACAACACAGCACCTCTCCCCCGCCACACACACACAGTTACCGTTCAGGGCCTCAAGACCTTAGTTACACTCAGGAGCACACACCGCAGACCATGTTTGCACTGACGTCCTGTGTTCCTGCGGTATACTTATACTTACCACAAGTGCTTGCAATGCACAGATGACACTCTCCATCAGTACAGGAAATAAACACTTTGACTGGTGTTTTTGCTGCAAGTTCCAGCATGAAATTCAAGGGGAAGGGCGATCTGGTAAGCATATTACTAACAATTAAAACAGACACTTAGGCATGCTAATTATCTTCCAGGTAGTCTCTGAAGTACTCTGGATTTAGTGGAAGGCATCCATGCGGAGTGTTTCATGAGGCCCATTTTACATGTGGGGGTCCTGATACATACCAGTGAAAATGCAATCAATGCTTCTGTCTTGGCAGCTCCTACAGACCTCTCTAGCCATAGCTCTACAGGTTGGGAGGGGAGTGTGATCGTGAAGCATCACTCCCAATGCATGGACCATGAATTTTCAAGCTGAAGAATGAGCTGGATATTTGAGATTAGCTAAACTTCCCCGTGAAGAAAATAAGCCTGGCAGAAAGGGTGACTGCAGGACATCTGTATTTGAAAGGCAAGATGGATAGATTATCAAGAGAGTTTTAGAATCACCCCCCCTCCCCAAAGCATCTGCTGTTCTCAAATCTAAATACATCCCATTTAGGACAATCACAAAACCCCAAGTGACCATTATTACCCCAAAAGAAAGAGGAAACAGCATTTCAGGCATTTGCCGTCTCTACAGGCGAGGTCATTTATGGACCCAAGAAACAGAGGTGAATGGAACATTTCAGGAAGCTAAAACAGGCACAGATTGGTGGCAAGAGGAGCAAGGATGATTTAAACATCCTAGAAACTAACTCCTTGGCATAACCAGACAAAAGTTACAGAATCACCCAGAAATGGCATGAATCGCTAAGGCCTGATGGAAAAGTGTGAGCCTCCCCTGTCCGACCCATCAGTCTGTGCATGCTGAAGGAAGCTGTTTCTGTGGGGCCCTGAGAGCCATGCTGAGGTCAGAGCCTTGGAATGGCGAAGTCCTCTGGGTCTCCAGAACCAACCCTTAGCAGCCACTCACCCACGTGGTCACTTCTGGGTTTTAATTCTGCTCTTGTTTCACTCTTTCTCAATGCTTTTTTTTTTTAAAAATCATGTGACCATCTGTTGATAGGCTCTGTGATTTAAAGACACCCAGGAAAACAAGGTCGACTGCACCACACCAGAGAGGGGCCTCTGTTCAGTTTCTCCAAGAACAGACCGATGCTTCTCTGAAGAGCTGTAGGTTTCCTATCAGGGTGAAAGGTGAAGCCTGAATGAAAGGCATGGAGGAAAGAAGCCTTCTGTGTCTCACAGGAGGCAAAGTGTCCTTCAAGGCTTCATATGACATCAGTCATATATTTGCCAGAAGGTCTCTGCTGCTTATGGCATGTTCTGAGTCCCTCTCCTGGATTACGTAAGTCTGGGTATGCAGCCTCCCTAGATGTGATTCCATAGATACTTCTCAATATTTGTTGAATAAAATATGGACAGGAAAGAGAGGGAGGGATAAGGAGAGACAGATAATGATAGACGACAGATAATAGATGATAGATAGATACATAGATAGGTAGATAGATAGATAGATAGATAGATAGATAGATAGATGAAAACAACTTGAGTTTTATGAAACACAAGTATTGAATGACGCCTTACAGAAAATGCACTGCCAATGTTTAGCCATTGGATGCTGGTGACAAAAAGAACACTCTGGAAGCATAGTAGAGCAACCGTTGTCTCTGCTGGCGATGAACATATCCCAAATAATACTGCTTAATTACAGAATGCTTAAAGAAGGACTGATTCAAATGATACGTTTCTGAAAATAATTCTTTGGGACAAGGTCTCACTATGTAGTTATGGCTGGCCTAGAACTCCTAATGTAGAGCAGGCTAGCTTCAGTCTCATAGAGATCCACCTGCCTCTGCCTAATGAGTTGTGGGATTAAAGGCAAACTGTGTCTGGCTTCTGAGATTTTATTTTAACAAATATTAATCATGGGACCAGGGCTTTGCACACAGTGTAGGAGTCGGATAGGCAATATGGTCTTCCTACCATTCTGTCTTTTCCTGGTTGAGTTTTCAAGGCTACATCACTAAATCAAAGTGAGAAAAAAGCGTTTGCCCTTCCCTTATGGGGAAGAAGGAGGCTCAACCAATCATGCCTTGGATTCTTGGACAGAAAAGACCCTCCCACAATCCTGCTGAGAGCACTGAGCTTCAAAGTACAGGTCATTCCCCAGTCTCAGAGACCCTGGCATTGGCTCCCATTCTCCTCCCTCTGCTGTCCTTCGTCTATTTGCTGCTTACCTTCCCCCTGTCAACATACATTGTAGAAAGAGGTAGAAGATCCTTGACTCATACGAGGAACCTCTGTTGTGATGGCGCACATGCCAGGCTTCCATAGACAACCCCTGAAGGAGAGAACTGTCAGCTCCTTCTCCTGACATTAGGTCATCCATACTGCAGAAGGGCTGGCTTTCCTCATGCTCCTGCTATCACTGGTACCTTGGCGGTCCTCCAGAGGCCAACGTTGAAGGCTTGTCTGCAGCCTACGGTGCTGTCATGAGGTGGTGCCTAGTGGGAAAATGTCACATCACAGGGGGTGTTCTTAAGGAAGACACCGGGAGCAGTGGCCCTTGCTTCACCTCTCTTACGTTTCCCAGTCACTATAAGAGAAGCAGCATCCACCCCCCCCCACATCCTCCCATTATGGTGTGCTATGTTACTACTGACTCATGGCCAATGGCAAGAAGCTCCAAACCATAAGCCTCAACCAACCTCTGCGTTTCCATTCACCATCTCCCCCTCCAGAGCAGTAAGTCCTTTTTCTGTGTTAGCGCAGTTACGTCTGAACCTGAGTGAATGCGGCCTTATCGTGAGACTTGATATTTCCACATTTCCATATGCACAAGCCCCTGGGTTATGACCAGGAAGGTGATGAAATATTGTCTCCTGATGCCCCCTTTCCACCTTAGCCTGAAACACCCCGAAGGTCACCAGCCCAGTCAGGTGAAGCCTTTCATTTCTAGAGTCTGGGGTAGAGTCACAAAGGACATGGAGGTGGGGAGGTTGTAAGGAAAGACAGGAATGGGAGGACTGGGCTCTCACGATGTATACTGGGGGATGAGAAGAGGCCAGAGCCACGGGTCTCTCAGCTGTGAGAGCCCGGATTTCTCGAAACGAACTGGACAAAAGGAGAGTGAGTTTAAAGACTCAAAGATGGCATTGGCAGGATACAATTGTAGCATGGCACAGGAGCTCAGCTCCACTTTTCCTGGAGAACCCAGACCTGGCAGTTGACCTGCAGGAAGCTGTTCTGGAATCAGCTGCAATGTGCTATGCCACTAGTGTGTTACATTAACATGGCATGGAAAGAGACATCTGTGCATAACCTCTTCGACATGTACATGTTTGTCCCAGCGGAGCGCCCTAAGCCCACAGAGCTGCAGGCAATTGTGACTGAAGCCACACGTACATCTCTTCTGGAGCCAGTAAGCACAGCTCAGGGAAAACACATGCTTAATGTGCATCACCAACCCCCGTAGCAGGAAGGAGGTAGTCATCAGCCAATGAGAAGACTGGGATGAGGCTCAGCAGAGCCCACCTCCAGACTAGGAAAGTCACTGCCGAGGACGCTGCCCACCATGGACTAGTCACCGAATGGACCCTCCTTCTGACCCAAGTGACTCAGAACACCCTGAGATGCATGCCTGAGATGGACGGACGCTTTCTCTCCCCCACAGGCTTTGTAAATGTGTTTACCGGTGCGGTGGGGTGTGAAAGAGGGAGCTGAGTGTGCTGGTGACAACCCAACAGCCTGGGGTCTTGAGATGCGCAGGGAGAGTTCGAGACGATGAGCGAGGGTGGTTGTGGAGTGGCAGCTAAGTCTCAGCATGTAGACAGACAGCACTGCAGGGAAGGGCAAGCAAGGGGCAGTCGGTAAGAGCTGGGTGCAACAGAGAGTGAGCCATCGTTTCTCTAGCCTTTAAGTGAATGAGGACTGGCCTTCCTGAAGCTCTATACAGGAACAGGAACAGGAGTGGAGGGTGGTAAACTAAGAAACACTACAATTTCACCTGACCATCTTCAGGCACTGGAGAGGTCCTTGTTCTTCAGTGGGATCTTGTTCCCAAAGCTGGATCTCAATGGATCCTTGGGAAACTTCCTACAGCCTGCTTGTGGGTTCATCAAAGTCAGAGAAAGACCCTGCAGGGAACCAGAGGTGAAGAGGTAGATTCTAAGAGCTGTGAGACATAGGGTGCCAAGGTTTCCATGGTGTCTTGCCACAGGTGGGTGCCTCACCTCACTGCTTTAGGACTCCTGACTTCTTCCTGGAAAGAGTTTACAAGATGCCAGATCTCAATCAGATGGGAGGTATCAGACATAGAATGGGAATCAGCTAAAATACTCTAGGATAGAAGAAAGCAAAGAAAGAAATGCAAGTCTCAAATGAATACATGGTCATCTACCAGAGAGTCCACATGCAAATAAGGTTAGTGATATCACTATCAAGTCACTGCAACGAGCTTTTAGAGGAAACCTCAGAGACTCTTCATAATTCTGCCCACAGGAGATAAACTGGCTTGCAGATGTTAGGGAGATGTGAGGGAATAAAATCCTCCATCCTAAACATGTTCCTGTGGCTTAATTTGTTCATGATTCAGAGAATCCATAGAGCCCAGCAGACGGGAATGACTCTGAAGATCTGTGTACTCAAAAACAAGCAAACAAACAAAATTAATCCAGCTATGTCTATATTAGTAAACAGCAATGGAACTCAGAAGCCTTCCTATCTGGCCTCTACTGCTGGACCTAGGTGTCTTACTTAGGATTTTTGTTGCTGCGAAGAGACACATGATCATGGCTACTCTTATAAAGAAAACATTTAACTGAGGGTGGTTTGCTTACAGTTTCAGAGGTTCAATCCGTTATGATCATGAAGGGGAACATGACAGCATGCAGACAGATGTGGTGCTACATCTTGACTCAGAGGCAAAAGAAAGTCAACTGACTATCAACACCGAGGGAAGCTTGAGGAAAAGAGACCCCAAAGCCCTCCTCCACAGTGATACACTTCCTCCAATGAGGCTACAACTCCCACTATTGCCACACCATTTTGGGTGCCATTTTCTTTCAAACCACAGTCTACTCCCTGGCACCCAAAGGCTTGTAGCCACATCATAATTTTAAAAAAAGGCATTCAATACAACTTCAGAAGTCCCCATAGTCTACAGTAGCTTCAAACTTGTTTCAAAGTCAAAAGCAAAAGTCTCTTCTGAGATGCATGGCACTCTCTTAAATGTAATAACCTGTAAATATCAAATTAAAAAAATGAGATCACATACTTCCAACATATAATGGCACTGGGCATACATGATCCTTCCAACATGTAGGGAAGGGAGCATAGTGAAGAAATGCTGGACCAAAGCAGGACCAAAATCAGCTGAACAAACTCCAAACGCTGAACCTTCATGATTGATGTCTAAGTAGTCTTCAGGTCCCCAACTCTGTTCAGCTTTGTTGACTGCAACACACTTCTCTCTCTTGGGCTGGTTCCACTCCCTATTGATAGCTCTCCTTGGCAGGCATCCCATGACTCTGACATCTCTTAAGATCTTTTGTTCTCCAAGGCAATCTAGACTTCAACTTCACAGCTTCACTCAATGGCCTCTCTAGTAGGCCTCCAAACAAGGACACCCCTAAAACACATGCCTGGCCTCAGTGGCTTTATTCCATAACTCCTTTCTTTTCTATTCTGAATTCTAAACCCAGACCCAAGTGGCCAACGTTGCAAAGGTCTGGTACTTAACTGGAGCTAGAACACGGCCCCTTGCTTAATTACATCCTCCCAGTCTTCTGTTTTTCTTTACTGCCCAAGCTTGGACATCCTTGAACTTGATCTTTTGACCAAGCTGACCTCAAACTCAGAGATCAGCCAGCCTCTACCTTCCCAGTGTGGGAATTAAAGACGCACACCACCGTACCCAGCTCTGAACTTTTCTTTAATTCCTTTCCTCAAATTTGAAACTTAGCTGGGTGGGACCTTTCCCTAAGGTCACCACTGCATTTATTCCATTTCTAAATCCTTGAACAGAGGATTTAGCTCCATCCTCTACCTGATGCTCTTTTCCTCCTGAAACATTTTTTCCTCTCTCAGCTCTTCATTAGAGTTACCGCTGATGCCCACAGGACAAGAGTCTGTACTAGGCTGTTTTTAAATTCCTTCTGATGATTGAATTAATCCAAAACTCTTCACTTCAGGCATACTCTTTGGACAAGAGCAAAGGCGGCCACTTCTTTCACCAAAACATGACAAGAATGACTTCTAGGCGACACTCTAAAATTCTTCTCTGACACCTCTTGGTGTCCCCAGCTATGGACATTTCTAATCATTATCGGCACCGTTGTCTTCCATACCCCTACCAGTATGCCCCCATTAAACAGTCCTTAAAGCATCCCACAGTTTTCCTGACCCAAAGTACTAAAGCCTGTATTACTCCAAAACAAAAAGATGGGTCAGGCCGATCACAGAGATACCCCAGTAACTGGTACCAACTTTTGTCTTAGTTCAGGCTTTTATTGCTTTGAATAGACACCATGATCAATGCACCTCATAGAAATAAATTTTTTTTAATCAATAGTGATTTTTTTATTCTTTTTTTTTAATTTAGATAAGAAACAAGGTTGCTTCACAAGTCAGTTCCAGGTCCCTCTCCTTTTCCCTCCCCTCCTCCTGTGCCCTCCCCCCATCCCCCCCCCCCCCCGTTATCCCCTCATTCCCCCAGGGAGGGTGAGGCCCTCCATGGGGGTGTGCATACTCTGTCATTTCATATAGGGCAGGGCCTAGACCCTTCCCCAAGAGTTCAGGGTGAGAGTGCACCTCACATTGTTCTATGGGAGTCCAAAGTCCGTGTGTATACTTGGTATGGGTACTGTGGTTGTCCTACAGTTCCAAAGGCTCAGTACATTGTGATCACGGAGGGGAGCATGGCAGCAGCCAGGCAGATGTGGTGCTGGAATTGAGAGAGGCTACATCTTGCAAATAACACGAAGTCAGACTGACTGTCACATCGAAGGAAGCTTGGGAAAGAGAGACCTCAGAGCCCACCCACACAATGACTCACTTCCTCCAACAAGGCCACACCTCCTATTAGTGCCACTCCTTTTGGGGGCCATTTTCTTTCAAACCACCACACTAAACAAGGAGGTCATTTAAGGAAGAAGACACTAAGAAATCTGACAGATTGACAGGAATCTAGCAGGAATGACTGTGGACTGCAGGTCTTGTTTTGTAGAAGGTGTCACCTGTGCCCAAGACACAAAGTGCTGCACACATCCTTTCCCAAACTGGGTCCCAGAATTCCAGCTATCCCATCTCTGTGAGCTCTAGAGAGGGAGCAGCTATCTTTCCCTCTCTTGATTCTAATATTATACTAAGTTCTGGATTTTCTCCTCTGATTTGCCGATTTGCCTACTGTCAACCTACTACACAGACTCAAGCTATCAAATATTCCAAGAAAATAGAGTTAGAATATACATCTATAGTTTCTGCAAATTGCCTCAGATTGTTATAGGCTGAGACTCAAACATACACCTTAACAATACCAAAATCTGATTTTAAGAACTGAAATACTGCTGCATTTCATCCACTAAGTAGCCAGTGATAGACTCTCCTTGTAATAAATGGAACATGGAAATTCTATCTTGGCTGAAACTGAATTCTACTCTTAGGCTGACAGTAAGAAATCAACTCTGCATTTCCTAGTGACCAGCAGCAAGCCAGAATGGGCTCTTAAAAGTGGCAGACAGAATTGAAGACAATGAAATGATATAAGATTGAGGTTGTAGTAAAAGGCACCTAGTATAAGATCTTTGGAAAAGTAATTTTGCTGAAATCTGTTCCTCTTGTTTTGTACGAAACTGCTAGGCAAAGTTAAGGACTAAGAGTCTTGTACTGGTCTTAAAAGATATTAGTGATGTATAAGGAGCGCCTCCCAGTCCGTGAGATCACACTGAACAATGTGATGGTCCAGAAAAAATTTAGTAAAAATCAAAGAAGCAAGTAAGGCAATAACACGGCCTGTTACAAGTGTCAGGAGTGAGAGCAGTAAAGCTATCCCTCCATGTGAACTCCACAAGAAAGCCCCCTTGGAAAGAGCAATGGGCTTTTTGCCCAGGCTCTGCTTTCTTCCTTGTCTGTAGAAGGTCATCAGAACACCCTTCCTGGATCATCAGAGCCCTCATCTACCTTACCAGGAACTGTTTGGTGCTTGCCCACATGCATGGGGCCCTTGGTTCCGTTCCCAGCATCTCAGGTGTGCAAGGTGTGTGCATGGGGGGAGGGGTGTACACAGCAGCCAATTTTTGGTCTTTAAATTGTATCTGTGCTCACTTTCCACTTCAGAGAAATCAGGAAACCTCGGCTCATGGGTGACCAACTGCTCTCCACCATAAGCATCCTCCCTTTCGTTATCTGGAAGGTCTAGCCACCTCCTCTGCAGAGAGTTCTTACTCAGATCACATACAGCTGCAGTCCTGTATCTCTGTATGCCTTCTTCTTCTTCTTCTTCTTCTTCTTCTTCTTCTTCTTCTTCTTCTTCTTCTTCTTCTTCTTCTTCTTCTTCTTCTTCTTCTTCTTCTTCGTCTTCTTCTTCTCCTCCTCCTTCTTCTTCTCCTCCTCCTCCTTCTTCTCCTCCTCCTTCTCCTCCTCCTCCTCTTCCTCCTCCTCCTCCCCGCTGCTGCTCCTGTTTCTGCTTCTGATGCTGTTGCTGCTGCTTCTTCTGCTACTGCTGCAGTCTTCCCTGATACCAGAAGCCAGTTACATCAGGCTTCTAATGTGGACCACAGGCCACCAACTCTTCAGGAATCTTCAGGCCTTCAGTAACAGATTGACACTGGTGAAGCACAAACTGAACAGCCACAGGATGCACGGTGTCTTTGGATTAAACAGGTATCACTGGACTACTCAGACCATTGCATGTAAGCCAGTCTCATAAATTGCTTTTCAATACATGCTGATTCTATCTGCTCTGTTAACCTAGAGGATCCTAACCAATAAACCGTTAGAATTGGAACTCATCCTGTAATTTAAGCTCTCTTTAAGTCTTCCCCCAAACAGTCAGTGGACTGTAAACAAAGCCAGAATATTTGTTTTTTTGTTTTTGTTTTTTTGTTTTGTTTTTTGGTTTTTACGAGACAGGTTTTCTCTGTATTGTTTTGGAGGCTGTCGGTCCAGCCTGGCCTTGAACTCACAGAGATTCGCCTGCCTCTGCCTCCCTAGTACTGGGATTAAAGGCGTGTGCCACCACCGCTCGGCTCAAAGCCAGAATATTAATCTGATTTTATGCTACTTAGCAGGAGGTAACCGATTGAGAAGCAGGGACTGGTGTCAGGACCTGATGCCCACGGCCTGATGACTAAGCTGCAGCACACACAGCATGCCAAGGCTCCTGATTCCCTTGGGGTCACTGTCACCATGCTCTGTATCCCAAAGGTCCCCCAGACACTTCTGCCTCTGTAATCACTCTTTTCTCTCCAGGCTCTGGGAGCGCGTGCTGCGCAGGATGACATTGATTTGTTTCCTCTAGATTTGACCTTAGCTTAAGACAAAACACATTTTCCTTCCAATCCCCTGGGTTTAAGCACCACAGACTTCTGTTTTGTTTCGAAAGAGACTAAGAGTCTAGACTTCAGCGGCAACCTCTGTGTCTGAGAAGCAACCTCATCCAAGGTTCCATGCCACCAACAGAGCAAAAGGCAAAGGCCTATCTATAGATTTTTCCACACTTCTCCCAGCTTCCTCCCTTCATTTCTTCATGTCTAACCATTTCCTAGGGCACCCTCTTTTGTGTCCCCCCCCCAACCACACACTACAAAAGTCTTTCTCTTTTCCCTCATCATGCACACACTAAGGTGCTCAACCCTGTACTCCAATACCGGCTTCTGTTAATTCAAACTTAGCTCTCAGGCATTGTCCTCCGTGCTCAGCTCCACTACGATGGTCTCCCCTGGCACAGTAGCTGTACCCTGCAGCTGCCTCTCCAGGGGAGACGGCGACCATGACCATCCAGGGAACAACAGGTCAGCCAAGAGCATGTATTTTTAGACGCGTCTTTGGAAAGCAGAGCAGATGCAGTTAGCCAAATAGCAAATGAAAGCTAAAAACAACAGTTTCTGCCCTATTTGTTTCCTCCGGTCCATATTTGTTTGGATTGATGGGTTTTATTCCAGAGGAGATGCATGGAGGAGGCTGCGTCTCTCTGTGGAATGTGGGTGTCACCGAGGTCCATATTTCATAAACTATGGATGAACCACAAAGCTAGAGGCGGCTGAAGGGGAAGGCAACGTAATCAGTTCAATGAACAATTTAAAATGAAGTAAATCTGAGGACTTAAACATCTTTGTGGACAGTGTTGATAAAAACACCATGGAGAGTGCTCTAGTCCATCCCAAGGTCAACTCTGTATGTGTGTGTGTGTGTGTGTGTGTGTGTGTGGGTGTGTGTGTGGGTGTATACCTGTGTGTCTGTACATGTGTGTGTGTCTCTGAGTGTATGTGTGTGTGTATGTCTGTGTGTATGTGTGTATGTACATGTCTGTGTGTGTGTGTATGCCTGTGTGTCTGTATCTGTATGTGTGTATGTCTGTGTATGTGTATGTGTGTCTCTGAGTGTATGTCTGTGTGTATGTCTGTGTGCGTGTCTCTGAGTGTGTTTGTGTGTTGCTTGAGATAAAATCCGGGGCCTTACACATGCTCAGCAGATACTCCACCACTGAGTTACCTGTGCAGCTCCAAGCCAGAGTCAAGCTGTGTGGGATCCGCCACACCATCACTCACGCAGGGGCAAAGGCAGCGTCACCTCACAGGTGGAGTGATGCCTGCACCCGCAAACCCTAATGGAGTCCACGCAGGAAATTGGTCTCTGCTGTAACTCAGAGGTATGCCTCGGGCAACCATACAAGCACTGACATATGTATTCACATGTATTCTTGATGCATAGTCCCATAACAGAATTCTGCATAAGACTCTGTCTTTTTTTTTTTTTTTTTGGTTTTTAGGTTTTTTTGAGACAGGATTTCACTGTATTGTTTTGGAAGCTGTCCTGGAATTCACTCTGTAGACCATGTTGGCCTGGAACTCAGAGATCTGCCTGCCTCTGCCTCCCAAGTGCTGGGGTTAAAGTCGTGCGCCACTAACACCCAGCCGACTCTGTCATTTTTAGTCAACACGTAATTCCTCAAGGAAAGCCCGTATTTTAAGACAGGGCTGGTATGAGGCTGTCTTACGAAACCCTCTCTTCTACAGGCAGACGCCATGTGATGCAAGTGGCGCCCATACCTTCTCCAGTGGCAGCTGCAGTTACCTCCATAGCTGTGTCAGCCAACAAACCCCAGCTGGACCTGCAGCCAGAGCTCTGTATTCGCAACCACGGAAAGCTGGGAAATGGTCATCCCACTTATTTCGGTTTTGTTGGAAGGAGGCAAAAACACTAAACCAGAACAGCGGGGTGAGGGGTGGGGAGAAAAGAAGGGAAAACGGAAGAGAAGAACAAATACTAAAGCAGTCAAAATCCGGAAGCGGCTCATCTTTCCCTCGGTGCTGGAGCCCTCACCCTCTCTGGGAATACTTGTCTCCGACACCAGGCCCACTGTGTGGGAACAAAGTTAACTCTAGCATTGGAATGTGCTCTCAACAACTCCTTTCCTGTTGCTGCAAGAGGTAAATTCATTTCAAATGAAAGTCAACCGTGACCACAGTAATATGATGGCTTTCCTCATCACAGGACAAAAGTAAAAGTCTTACTCTGTGCTTGCTTTGTTACAATGATTTTTGCCTTATTTATCGCTAATCGTTCTTGTGTGGAAATCTGCGCAGAATCTGACTATTTCCTCCTGGGTGCCCCAAGCCTAGGGCTGAGCTTTGTGCTATGAGAGTCACCCCCGAAGCTCACCCAGCTGAGACCAGGAACACTGGAGGGAAACAACACTCAGACACCACGGCTCCTCCGTAGGCACTGAGTATTTGCAAAGACATTTATGAGAACAACTTCCCTGTCGCTTCCTGGATGAAAGAAGCAACGTCCACACGTTTTCAGGACCGGAGCAGGGAGCTAACCCCAGGGGTTTGAAGCAGCACACAAGTCTTCCATTCACATAAGCATGCCTATGAAGGATTATCTTCTTTAAATTACTTGAGTTGGAAAGATTGATTCACCATGAAAGGAGGCATTACCATCCCTGGACTTGAGTCCTGAATTGCACAAAATGGAGAAAGTGAGCTGAACTCAAACTGTAAGCCAAATAAACTCTTTCTCCCTGAAATCGACTTTGTCAGGATGTTTTCTCACAGCAAGAGTGTAGGTAACTAATGCAAATGCTAGCCTCTTTTATCTCATTTTCTTTAAAAAAAAAAAAGAGAGAGAGATGGAGAGGAAATTTGGTGTGCATTTAAGAAGCAAAAGCCCTTAATCCTCAGAGTGAATTTATGCGCAACTTGAGCAACATGAAGATGTAACCTTTTAATCTGCCCCTCAAACTGAGACCAAGCTTGTACCTATTGGAATGGGATGACCCATAATGAGTGCTCCTGATGGCATCCAGTGGGGACTTGGAGCATTGACTGTGTAATCATGGACAGGGATAGGATTCAATAGTCAAAAAAAAACCCTTCATAAAAGAATCTGTGAGAAATAATGTCCCATAATAGCTGAACTCATGGGGCAAAAGGCAGGGTACTGCTCATCTTACTATGAATACAGAAAGCAGAAAGGAACCTGCAGAGGCCAGGTCAAGAGCTGAAAGACAAGACATCCATGATGATACCACCAGAATCAAAGGAAAAATAAAATCATTTCCAGACAAGGAAAAAAAATGTCCCTCATGGATTACTGCTGAGATTTGACAGGAAGGAAACAATAATGAAAGGTGGCTTAGAATTTCAGAGAACCACGAAGAGCATGCGAGCGTGCACACGTTAAGGTACAAGGCAGCGGATACTCCATCCTCTAATGAGCTTTGCAAGCGAAACTTGCAGTCTAAGTCATAATACTACCTGGTGTGATGCTTAATGCACACGTAGAAAATACCGGAGACAATTACACTCAGAGCCGAAGGCGAGCGCAGCCAACTGCACAGAAGTGAGGTTTGTACTATTTGTTCCGCGTGGAAAGACACAGGGACGGCTAGAAGCTAACTGTTTTTCATCGACGGTAACTGAGACGGAAACCAAGAAAAGAACATTTAGAGGCACCGCAAGTAATTCAATATGGAATCATAAAAATGGTCAAGCAACCTGGGTGAAAACGAGTAGATAGAATTGAAGATTGAGATGCAGAAATGGGAGGTGCTGACACACCAGCGATTGCCTTCATCGGAAATGGTCAAGGCAAATCCCGGAACACACATTCATTTAAGAGAAACTTACCCAACTCGCTCCTTTCTTTCCTCCTCCTCCTCCTCCTCCTCCTCCTCCTCCTCCTGCTCCTCCTCCTCCTTTTTTGAGAGAGGGTCTCAATATGTAGGACTTGCTCTCCTGGAATTCACTACATCTACCAGACTGGTCTCAACCTCACAGAGTCCCTCTGCTTCAACCTCCTATGCGATGGGATTCAGGTGACCTAACTGTATTTTGTATTTTTTTTTAACAAGAACTCACTTCAAATTCAACAGCATACGCAGATCAAAATTAAGTCTTTGGAAACGTGCCATGAGAATATTGGCTTTAGGACTGTATAGTTTCTGTATTACTATCTTATTAACCAGATTTTAGATAAAAAAAATTACCAGTGATACAATGGAAAATTAAATGACAATCAGATACACATTCCAGGAGGAAAGCGATCACCTCAAATAAGCATGTCCCCAAAATAACAGAACATCAAATGCGTGACCCTGAACTAGCAACCTTGAAGCAGAAGTGTACATGTCCACACTGTAGATATGAACTTAGTGTACCGTAGCAACTGACCCAACTCTTATGTAGACAGCCAAGGCCACAGACAAACTGACCAACTCAGTCCAACAAGAGCATGCAAATGAAGGATGGAGAAACCGCTCAAGGAGACTATGCGTTGTGTTTGACACCCATGAAATATTCACCAAAACACAGTCATGCTGTAAAATAAAGCTACACCACAAATTTTTAAAGTAAGTTGAAACAACCAAATTTGTTCTTTGACCACAATGAAATTAAAAGAGGTTAAAAAAGAGAGAGAGAGAGAGTCAACAGGGAAAAAATTCTCCACCCACAGGGAAATTAAATAATGTACTTCTGAATAAGGGTGCGATGGGATCCTTCAAACGGTGGTAAAGGGAGCTAAATATGGGGCCTGGCACCTGCCACTGAGGTCTGCCACCAGTCCTGAAAGGACAGGGAGGAAACAAAACACATCAAAGTATATACTGTGCAGCCAAAGGAGTGCCGGGAGACGGCTGAACTGAGCACTTTATCTCAGAGAAGATGAAATGCCTCAAATAAACAGTCTCATCACCAAACCCAAAATAGAAGAACAAAACAAACTTAGAGCAAGGAAACAGTAAGTGTAAGGCAGAACTTAATAACACAAAAGAGTAAAATAATAGAGAAAAACTTAGAAGTCACAAATTGCTCTCGCTGGCCCTGCCAATTCAAGGAAAGAACTCAGGCCAGCATGACGAGGAAAGGAGAAAGTGTATTTCCTGCCACCAGGATTAGACGAGGCATCTTCATCAACTGTAGCATCCACGGTTCTCAGCCTGTGGGTTGAGACCCCTTTGTGGGTCGAAGGACACTCTCACAGTGGTCCCACATCAGATATCATGCATATTAAGTATTTACAATTCTTAACAGCAACAAAAAAGTTATGAGGTATCAATGGAAATAACTTCGTAATTGGGTGTCAACATCTGTCTGTGAGAGCTGGGACTTGAATATCTGAAAGAATGGTGCAGTCTAATGCTATAAACAATCTTACTTCAGTTTCAATGTACTTTTACACAAAAGCATAGCAAAGAAAGCAATGATCCAAAAAAAAGAGGTTGCTTGAGTTAAGAACAAAACATGTCAATAAACACCAGTGAGCACATACTAAACACTGGCAGAAGAGACCTTTCCCAGAATGTTCTCAGGACAGACCGACACAATTGCACGTACTACAGATCATATCTGGAAAACCATGAAAGCAGGAGAAGGCCATATGCAGATTCAGGCTACACCCAGGACAGCATTCTATAGTTATGGATTCTATAGTTATGCTCTGACATCCAACAAGAGGACAAGTCTTGTAAATGGAATGCAAATACTTATCCCAGAGGGCACAAACTCATATCCAAGAACGATCCAGGGAACAAAACGCACCTGAGGTAATAGGCCCTCTGAATTTTTTTCCAGGAGCCTCTCCCGGTTCAATATGTATCATATTTTTAACCGTGTTCCAACAGTTGGGGGACACCATAGCACGAGAAACTGCATTAAAGGGACACAGCATTAGGAAGGTTGAGGACCACTGCACTAGGAGAATAATGATAGAGCTGGAAAAAAATTCAAACAAACTTGCCATACGAATCGAACCTAAATGTTGCCCAAAGGCCATGTGCTAAAGTGTTGGTCACCTGAGTCCTAGAGAGATAGTGGAACCTGCAAGAGGTGAGATCAAGGAAGAAATCTGGGTCACTGGAAACATGCCTCTGAAGGAACTGCGGGGTCCCTGGGCCTCTCTGCTTTCTCTCTGTGCCTCTTGGCTGTGTTTGCAGTACTTGGATGCTCACCATACTGCACTCTCAGCTGCAACCACCCAAGCACCAGGGCCAGTAACCACAGCCTGAAGCCTCTGAGTGCATGAGCCAAACCATCCTTTCTCCATTTAAACTGTTCGTCTCAAGGTTTTCATTTGTTTATGTTTTTAACCGCGGTAATGAAAAACTGGCAAACGCAATTATTACAAAGAGATGGGTAAATGTCTCAAAATCAACAGAGTGGCAAAAAAAATTAACTTGAGTTAAGTAGCTGTCCTAAATATTCTTGTGACCATTAAAGAATGGGTTCTTTAAGATCTCTCACCCAAGCTTTGGGTGACTTCACTAGGGAATTTTGCCAAGCAATATGCCAATGAAAATCCCTGGGAGAGGGGTATACTGCACCTGGCATTGAGCCTTCAGCAAAGCTGATTTAACTGGTGATTATAGAGAGCAACGAATAGCCACCCAGAGCAGATCTCCAAGAGGCCATCTCAGGGTAATGTTCGTGTGCAAGTACGCAGAGAATGGATACATCAGTCACATATTAAACTCATCTGATTGGGACATCCAATTCTCAGCTTGCCGAGGATGGGACAGGATAATGTGACGTGATGGGGAAAAGCCCTCTCGTTTGCTTAACGTATCTTCACATTCTGCAACCTTAGTTTTCCACTGGGAGCAAATATTCACACGGCTCTTTGGAAATTCAAGCATTTGTCTTTTAAATAAGCCAAAGAAGAAAATAATACATGCTCCAGTAATCAAATAAAACACACTTCAACAGTTTTTTTTGAGATCCACAGCCATTTTGAATTACCTCCTCTTCCCCTTCAAAACAATACTTTAGTTAATTAAATTTGCAGTGTAGCAGAAGAAACCCCGGTGCCTATATCCATGATGCCTAGCTGCCAATGAGCTTAGTGGGGCATCACCAACACTCTGTCCCTCCTCCTCCCTGCTGAAATCTCAGGGCCAGGGGCTGAATGGGAACTGCAATGCAAAACCTAATGTTTTATTTTGTTTTCATATTTTTCTTCCCAGTGTGTCTGTGGCCCCAGGAGAGCAAGACAATGCTATTTGCTAGCATCCGGAAATAACACCAAGACTACACGTGTATTAAAAAGAAAATGAAACATGTTTGGCATCTACTGGAAACTCGGCCTGATCATTTTTTTCTGATTGGCAGAAGGAAAAAAAAGTTAAGCTGCAGCTGTCACCTAAGAGCATTGCGGAAAGTGGAGATGATACGTTAAAGGCAGCCACCACCTCAGGCTCTTTTGGGAAACACGGACTCATCATTATACACAGCAGACACAAGGCTCACTCACGGAGGCAGATGTATTATTTGGAAGTTGTTTTGGCTGTGCACGTAGCTTAACTCTGCTCTGAGGCAACAGCCTTTGCTACCACACCATGGTTTCATTGTTTCCAGTAAAAACCTAGCTGCTTGGAGCTTTCTGGGCTAGCAGCAGCTCTCCCAGCCAAGTGGGCTATTCATTAGGCTCTTGAACCCCTGTACTACCTGGCCTGTAGGACCGTTTTCATACACAGAAGTTGCATATTTAGCTCCCGGGGAAGCACTTCTGCACAATCCTGTTTTGTTGGAAGCTCTGTGTGTGCTGAGGGGGAAGGGGGTCTTGTCTAGGCAGCAGCAGATGTCTCCTGCCATTGCCTAAATTCCCTCTCCTTCCAGCTACCACCACACCCTCATTTCTGCTTTAAAGTACCTACAGAAGAGACTGCTGTCCTCTTTTATCATCAACGAAAGACTGCAGTGTGAGATCCAAGCAACAAACAAACAGACATACAGACAAATAACCTGCAATCCCCTAAACCCAAAAAGGCAGTCCATATATCCAGATAAAAGCTAGCATTCCTTGGGAACCTGTGAAATCAGTTCCCATCTACCAAAAGCAGAGACTAGGAAAACAATTCAAAAAAGTCAATGCAAAGAAGAGTTGGTTCTTTGAGAAAATCAACAAGATAGACAAACCTTTGTCCAAACTTACCAAATGACAGAGTGTGAACATGCAAATTAACATTTATAAAGGAAATGGACAATTTTCCGGATAGATATCACTTGCCAAAATTAAATCAAGAACAGATAAGCAATTTAAATGGACCTATAACCTCTAAGGAAATAGAAGCAGTCATCAAAAGTCTCCCAACTAAAAAAAAGCCCAGGGCCAGATGGCCTCAGTGTAGAATTCTACCCGAAATTCAAAGAACAGCTTATACCAATTCTTCTCAAAATATTCCATGCAATAGAAGCAGAACGATCTTTGCCAAACTCTTTCTATGAGGCTTCAATAACCTTGATATCCAAGCCACACAAAAACACAACAAAGAAAGAGAACTTCAGACCAATATCCCTAATGAACATTGATGCAAAAATACTCAATAAAATACTGGCAAATCAAATCCAAGAACACATCAAAACAATCATTCACCACGATCAAATAGGGTTCATCCCAGGCATGCAGGGTTGGTTCAACATACGAAAATCCATCAATGTAATTCACCATATAAACAAGTTGAGAAACAAAAATCACATGATCATCTCACTGGATGCTGAAAAAGACTTTGACAAAATCCAACACCCTTGACAGACTATGGACACCCCCATGGAGGGCCTCACCCTCCCTGGGGGAATGAGGAGATAACGGGGGGGGGGTTGCGGGGGAGGGCACGGGAGGAGGGGAGGGAAAGGGAGAGGGACCTGGAACTGACTTGTGAAGCAACCTTGTTTCTTATCTAAATTTAAACTGGAAAATAAAAATTAAAAAAATCCAACACCCTTCATGATAAAGGTCTTGGAGACATCTGGGATAACAGGAACTTACCTTAACATAATAAAAGCTATATACAGCAAACCAATAGCCAACATCAAACTGAATGGACAGAAACTCAACGCAATTCCTCTAAGATCAGGAACAAGAGAAGGCTGTCCACTCTCTCCATACCTCTTCAGTATTGTACTTGAAGTTCCAGCTAAAGCAATATGACAACAAAAATAGATCAAGGGGATACAAATTGGAAAGGAAGAGGTCAAACTTTCACTATTTGCAGATGATATGATAGTTTACATAAATGACCCAAAGAATTCTACCAGGGAACTCTTACAGCTGATTAACACCTTCAGCAAAGTGGCAGACTACAAGATCAACTCAAGAAAATCAGTAGCCCTCCTATATACAGATGATAAAAGGGCTGAGAAAGAAATCAGAGAAACATCACCCTTTATAAAACCACAAACAATATAAAACACCTTGGGGTAATGCTAACCAAACAAGTGAAAGACCTGTATAGCAAGAACTTTGAGTTATTAAAGAAAGCCAAATTAAAGAAGACACCAGAAGGTGAAAAGATCTCCAATGCTCTTTGATAGGTAGAATCAACATAATAAAAATGGCAATCTTCCTGCCGGGCGGTGGTGGCGCATGCCTTTAATCCCAGCACTCGGGAGGCAGAGGCAGGGGGATCTCTGTGAGTTCGAGCCTGGGCTGGATCAATAGCCTCCAAAACAATACAGAGAAACCCTGTCTCGTAAAAACCAAAAAAAAAAAAATGGAAATCTTCCTAAAAGCAATTTACAGATTTAACCCAATCCCCATTAAAATCCCAGCACAAATCTTCACAGACCTCTAAAGAACAATAATCAACTTTGCATGGAAAAACAAAAGACCCAGGATAGCCAAAACAGCGTTATTCAACAAAACAACATCTGGAGACATCTCCATCCCTGACTTCAAGCTCTATTATAGAGCTGTAGTCCTGAAAACAGCTTGGTATTGGCACAAAAATAGACAGGTAGCCCAATGGAATCAAATTGAACACCCTGATATTAATCCATACATGTATGAATATCTGATCTTTGTCAAAGAAACTAAAAATATACAGTGGAATCAAGAAAGCCTCTTCAGCAAATGGTGCAGGCATAACTGGATGCTGGCATGTAGAAGAATGTGGATAGATCCATGTCTATCGCCATGCACAAAACTTAAGTCCAAATGGATCAAAGACCTCAACATAAATCTAGTCACACTGAACCTGTTAGAAGAGAAAGTGGGAGGTACCCTTGAAGGAATTGGTACAGGAGACTGATTCCTAAACATAACACCAGTGGCACAGTGAGGCCAACAATTAATAAATGGGACCTCCTGAAACTGAGAAGCTTCTGTAAGGTAAAGAACACAGTCAGCAAGACAAAAAGGCAGTCCACAGAATGGGAAAAGATATTCAGTAACTCCACATCTGACAGAGGGCTGGTCTCCAAAATTTACAAAGAACTCAAGAAGCAAGTCTCCAAAACACCAAGGATTCGATCAAAAAATGGGGTACAGAACTAAATTGAGAATTTTCAATAGAGGAGAATAAAATGGCTGAGAGACACTTGAGAAAGTGCACAACATCCCTAGCCATCAGGGAAATGCAAATCAAAACAACTCTGAGATACCATCTTATTCCTGTCAGAATGGCTAAAATCAAAAACACCAAGGACAGTTTATGCTGGAGAGGATGTGGAGAAAGGGGAACACTCCTCCACTGCTTGTGGGAGTGCTGACTTGTACAGCCACTTTGAAAAATCAGTATGGAGATTCCTCAGAAAAATGAGAACCAGTCTACCACAAGACCTAGAAATTCCACTTTTAGGCATATACCCAAAAGATGCACATTCATACAACAAGGATGTCTGTTCCATGATGTTCATAGCAGCATTATTTGTAATAGCCAGAACCTGGAAGCAACCTAGATGCCCCTCAGCTGAAGAGTGGATAGAGAAAATGTGGTACGTTTACACAATGAAGTACTATTCAGCAGAAAAAAACAATGGAATCTTGAAATTTTCAGGCAAATGGATGACACTAGAAGAAACCATACTGGGTGAGGTAACCCAGTCACCCAGCTGGGATTGACTGTGAAACAAGATTGTTCCTAACCTAAATAAAAAATAATTAAAAAAAGAGTTGCCATGCTTATGGCATCTCTTCACAAGAATATGAAACCCTAAGACATTACCCTTCGCCTAGTGAAACTCAACACTGTGCCTTGCTTAGCAACTCTCAGAGCAGTCTGGTAAATGTAACAGGCACTGAGCGAGAGGCCCTGGAGCACCCACCACAAAACAAGCCTGGGTTAAGCATGGCTGGTTGGTTCACACCTGAAAATCTTAACTGATCAAAGTACAGACAATTTCCACGGCCACATGAACATGTGTGGTAGTAGGGATGGGTAGGAATGCCCAGAAAGTTTAGCCAGCACTGCAGAGGATCACAGAGAAAACAGAAGAACAAGAGAAAATAAAGCTTGGGGTTTGCATACGTTAGTGTTAGAATTTAGCCACAGTTTGAAGCTCACGTGTGCCCAGTGAACATACAGGCTTGCCTTAGAAACAGGATCCGAGGTGGAATAGAGCTAAGGGGGGGGGGGTCCATGACGACATAGCCGGGCATTGCACTTGAAGCAATGAACTGGATACTGTGAATGCATCAGGGTCCAGCTTGGCATAAAGAACAAAGGCATGAGATCCAGAAGAAAAACTGCTGCATTTTTGTGGATGCCCGGAACCACTTCCAGGTGGAAACCCAAGGCCCTAGAGCAGCCAAGAGTGACAATCCAATGGAATTGCTCTTTCGACTTTGTGTTCCTATGTGTCTCCACTTAGTTACTACCTATTTATCCTCTTTTGTTAGAGCGGCAATCTGAGCAGTCTTCTGGACCGATGTCAAACACCTTCCTTTAAGCTGTGCTAAGCTTCTTCAGAAGTGTATGTGCTGTGTGGATTCTTCAGAAGTGTATGCGTGTGGATGACCCCCAGAGTTTCTACTGACCCCTACTGTTCTCAGAGCCAGGCACCATCTTACTGAGCTCTGGAATGACAGGAAAGTTAAGTGCAATGATCATCGCTTCCAGTGGAAGTTGGAAACCATAATATTGAGCATCCAGGCAGCATGGTGGACAGTCTGACCACCTGAGCACACTCAGTTGAGCTTCAGGTGGTTGAAACAGTTAACTTCAGACAATTTACAACGCAGAGTGAAAACTGAGGCTGGCAACCAAGGGAATCTTTCAAAATAGCCAAGAGAGAACAGTGTCATTCCTAGAACAAAGAAATGGGAAATGTCTGAAGAGGAGAATGCAGTTAGTTACACTGTTCAACACCATACACAGTCCGCACATGTAGCGAAATGTCATGCAGTGATCCAAAAATATATACAATTCCTATATGTGAAGTAAAAATAAAAAAGCCTAGCATGATGGTTCATGCCTTTAGTCCCAGCACTCAGGAGGCAGAGGAAGACAAAGCTCTGTGAGTTTTAGGCCAGTCATCCAGGCATACATGGTGAGACTCTATTTCCAAAAAAAAATAATTCCAATCCCATTACAAGAAGGAAGTAGAAGAAAGTTGTGTGATGTCAGAGCCATGTTCCACAGCAACTCTGAGAAGATGAACTTAGAGTGAGCCACAGGAACAATCTGAAATCACAGGAGAAACCCATGATTGATGCTCAGGAGGATGAAATGGGACTATCTCCACCACTTATGCCATTTTATTTTATTTTTTTCAAAGGCCTCTTTTTTGTGTGTGGTCTTTTTACTGTAGCAATAGATACAGACATTGACAAGTCAAAAATAAGACTTCATTTCTGAGGATACAATGTAAATAAGCAGGTCCCTGATGGGGAAGTAGAACTCCAGAGTGCTAGGACTTATTATTATTATTATTATTGTTGTTGCTGTTGTTGTTGTTGTTATCATCATTATTATTGTTGCTGTTGTTGTTATATTCTGGAAATGGGTGGACACTGAACATTTTCAAGCTTAAAGTTGGCATGCCCTGCAGGAAACTAAAGACTGAATTTCCAAGAGGCAGAGCGAGCATCGAGGAAGAAAACTTTTACCTCAAAAACAGAACAATTGCTATGCGGGGAAGTTGTTAGACTGAACGCAAATACTTCAAAACAGGGAACACTTCTAGCCAATAAAAGGTGCAAGTCAAGCTACCTTAGTTTGGACACAACAACTGGGCAGTTGTGTTGGATGCATGGTGAATATGACATGGTTGGGCAAGGGAAACTGTTGCAACCTGGTTCTGCCAAGAAAAGGGACAGTCGTTTGTCATTAGACCGTTAGGGTAGACTGTGTTGGGTAGACTGTCAATGTGACGGCTGGCAGTCATGGGGAAGAGAATCTTAATGATAAATTTTCTGGTCATGTTGGTCTGTGGGCATGTCTATACAGGATTGTCTTAACTGCTAATGTAAGAAGACCCAGCCCACTGTGGGCAGCACCATTCTCTAGGCAAGGGGTTCGGAACAGTATTAAAAACCGTCTGGAGGAAACAAATACAACAATGTTTGCAACAAAAAGCAAACAAAAAGAAGGAAAAGAAAAGGAAACATTCACATTTTAAGCATAATATATAAAACGAATACATACACATAAATATATAAATACAACCTGCTGAATCTGGACTCCCCTGATCATCAGCTCTAAAAGGGGATTTCTCATGCCTGGTACTGAGGTTTTCATTAGACAGTCTATGGCTCTTGTAGGGAGGATTGTTAGCCCCAGTGGCTTAACTTCAATTAAACTGTTTATGTATCTGCACGCACTTAAATGTATTATATGGAACTTGGGGTGCATAAAAGGTAATTACGATTCCTTATGGCTTTTCCAATATCCTTTGTGTTATTTTCCCTCCTTCCCATTCCTTGCATTCCTGTAAGGTTTTAAATATACTAAAATTCCTGAGTGGCTAGGGGAATCCCACCATCAGTGCCCTGCAGAAAACAGTCAGACACAGATGGTGGATACAGACAAAAGGAGCCCTTATCCAATGGCTGGTAGGAATACAAACTAGTCGGCTCACTGCAGAAATCAGTACGGATTAGCCCAAAAGGAACTAATAACAGAGCCAGCGTGTGATACCGCTAGACCAGTCCTCTGTATTTACCCAAAGGACGCCATTACCAAGTATCAGTGATCCTTGCACATTGATGTTCATTGCAGCACTATTCCCAATATCTAACGGGTATTCTAGAACAAAGAGACAGAGAAAGAAATTGGGGCATATTTGCACAGTGAGTTCTGCCATAAGGAACACATTTGTGTCATTCACACGAAATGAACCTTAGTCACATGCTGCTTGCAAAAATGGCTATAAAATCACCTTTGTCTCCACATGATGCATTAAATCAGACACTCTTCATTTTAAATTTTTTAAATGTGGATGCCAATAAACAATCTACTACAGACAGATTCTGCCATGATGGAACTCAGTGACTTTTGCTCTGATCAGATAAAAACATCCATACACTAGACAGTGGAAAAGACCCAATTTGGGGTGGAGGGAATGTTTGTGTTCTTTTTTTTTTACAGGAAAAGAACAAAGCTCGGTGGCTACCAGTACATTTGGTAAAATACATGGAGCAGAGAAAAACCAAAACCAGGGAAGCCTACCCAAGCCAGTTGCAGTGAAACATGCTGAACCAGTATTGCAGACTGCACAGCCCTCTCCCCCGCCCAGTTTCTAAATTCCTTCAACCCAACCTCACCTCGGCAACCTCACTCTCTTCCTGGATACTAACTGCTCCACTTTTCTGATCCCTGAGAACGGTGGACCTGTCAAGATGGCCTTCCACCTACATTTACTCACTACTTCTAAATTCTGCCCCTATGTTTTATGGCTTAGAAATAGGAATTAGGCTGGCTCTAAAATTGGTTTTCAGCCTCACTCTTGCTTACCACCTTAATCCCTTCCATTTTTGGATGCCTTGCTCACATTTGGCCCTTGGGCCATCAAGAGGTTAAATGACTTTATCAGCCAACAGATCGACTCCCTGACAGCAAAACCTACCCAAACTCATTATCACAGGCTTGACCTCAAGTATTGAGGACCGTGGCCTTCAGAAGGTGACAACCCACAATCAAGGGGGTCACTTCACAGGGAGACCTCCTTCTGCTAGTGACAAAATTAAAATGTCTCCCACCGAGGTGCACCCTATGAGTGCAATGAAGAGGCTGCTTAAAGGTGCCTATCCTGAGCTTCATGGGAGTGTACCTGGTTGCATGAAGGTCACTGTCAAAAACCCTTCCCTCCACAAAAGGGCATCGTGATGGGCCTAAGCAAGCTTGCCTGCAAAGGCTGGGTTAGCATGTTCCAGGATATATGTCACAATACCATACAAGAGGACCAGAATCCATGGGATAATGCCAATAGCTCACCTTCTTACTTGGAAAAAAAAGGGGGAGGAATTGTTGGGAGCGACCATTGTTGTTTAGAACCTCTTGTAAATAATGTCAGTCTTTTTTTTTAAGAATAATCCATCCCCTCCCCAGACCCCTATGAGTAAAACCTGGGCTCACAGGAATAGCTGATAGACAATAATACTCATCATACGATGTCATCTCCAATGACGGGGAGAGGCCTTTAAACACCCCTGGTCTATTAGACCCCCTTACCTAAGACAGGCACGGCTCCCTCATGGATATCTCCACCCATGGCCTTTTTATTTCGTACCTGTAAGGGCCCTAACATAAGGGCGACATCGTAAAAAGCCATCTTAATACTCCCACTAAGATCCTAACAACTAACTGCCTATTCCTCTACCAACTTGCAGAACTATAGTCCCTTCATTAATAAAAAATAAGAGAAAAGATGTTGGGGACCAGGTCACTGGATTTATTTCTTGCCCTAAGGCACTTCCCAAAACTCAAGCACCTTCCCACAGATGGCACAGTGCCATAGAGATAACCCATCGCTTAACAATACTTCCTTAACACCTATACTCCCTGGTGAGATCGCCGGCCCATCCCATATCAAATGCTCCCTGCCCCTAACAGCTCCCTGCCTCATTTCTCAGCCTCTCTGGTCTAACAATCTCCGCCCCATGGCCAATGCCACATTCCCCTATTTAAGCCTGTACAGAATTCTCATTAAACACAGCTTGATCGGAAGGTCTGTCTTGCTGCCCATCTCTCTCCTGTCTCTTGTCTCATTCATTCCAGGTTCCCGTGGGCTAGAACCCATAGTGCCCTGCTGGTCAGGGCACCTCCCTACCTCCTCTCCCCTCTGGATCCACCCGCTTTTCATTTGAAAAGAACAGGATTCTAGGAGAAAGCAGCCAAATGTAACAAAATAACATATAGTAAGAGGAAGCAGAAAACTATCATATGGAAGTTGGACTCAGCAACCCAACAGGAGGAAAACAGTCCCAAGAGTAGGCCCACGAGTCAGAGACCCCCTTGTTCTCATAGTTGGGAGTCCCATAAAAATTCTAAGCTAATAACTATAATATATACACAGAGGACCTGGTGCCGACCCACATAAGCCCTATGCTTGCTACTCCGTCTCTGCGAGTTCCTATGAGCTCTGCTTAGTTGATTCAGAGGGCCTTGTTCTCCTGATGTGCTCCACCCTCTCTGGCTCTCATGAGCTTTCCACTTTCTCTTCTGAGGGATTACCTGAGTTCTGAATGGGGGATTCGAGGGAGAAATGCCATATCCAACACTTCTTGGGTAACCAAGAACCAGAGAAGAGATAGCCCATAGACCTAAGGCAAAACTAAACACTACTGGTCAAAACAAAAAACAAACAAACAAACAGACAAAAAATCAATGAGATGATTCCTAAAGGTATTTTGCTATACTTATACATCAGTGCCTTATCCAGCGATTACCAGAGAGGCTACTCTTGCACAGCAATAGAAACCCCAACTAAGACATCAGGCAATATCTTTGCAAATCTCCTATCTGCTCAAATGACCAGACTTGCCATGTCTCCGTCTCTGTTTAAAGTGTTGGGAGTGTATCCTAGAACACCATATCAGAGATCCCAAGCTTTGTTGTAAGTCACTTAGTGATGTCCGCACTCACATATTTTAAAAATCTATGGTTTATAACACAATTTCACCCTGTAGCTATAAAAGCTCCCTGATCAGTTATCACTTTGGAACATGGCAATTGAAACCACATCACTCCATGCTCCCGGTCACGCTCATCATACTGGCCAAAGTCACCGCCTCCTCTCTGAAATGGCAGCTGCGTTTTCACCTCTACCCTCTACAGAAAACATCACCGAGTTCGGGCAGAAAGAAACGTCAAGGAAAGATGAGTATGTCTGTTAGGCGGCACCATTATCTGAGGCCTCATTATTGGGTTTTTAGTCTCACCGATAAAGCGATTTAAACAGACAGACATAGAAGGGAGCACCAGGAAGACAATGTATCGGCCTTCGAGGCTAAAACACCAGGCAGGCGAATAGTAATTGTTTGGTCACAATTTGGGCCCCCTAAAACTGCAGTGCTGCCAACAACATCCTAAGATGACTCCAGTGCCCAAACCAGGCTGGATTCTACTGGGGAAACAGTAGGACTGTTATCAGGTAAATAGACACTTAAACATAGCACCCATCAGGAATCCCAAGGTTACTTCTCTTCTCTACCCACAACAGTCAACACCACTGAGCAAAGGGCATCTAGTTCCTGATTAACCTAAAAGTCTGCATCAGATCCAAGTCCCTACACTAACCCCTGGGGCTGCTCTAGGTTGTAGAGCTCATCCCTTTGATACCCACCCTCGTGAAACTGATAAGGTGCTCCTGCTGCTCTCTGTCCTTGTGAGTCACCCAGGTGGTTTGTCCCCGGTGATTTCTTTTTCTATCTACAGAGTAGTCTAGTTCTAGCTTCTCTGCACTCGCCAATGGTAATCTCAGTAGCTGCTAAGAGGAGGTAATGGAGAAGAGAGAGAAAGTTGCCTTTTAGAATTAGGTTCCAAGAAAGCCAGGGTGTTCAGGAAAAGACGCAGGTGGGCAGCTGTCTATGGAAGAAGAGGAGGGCTTCAGAGAAAGAGTGGGGAGTCTGAGGGTCAGTGACAGCAAGCATCAGCTCTTGACCAGTAATCAAACGAGAGAAGGAAAAAGAAAAAAAAAACATATTTAGTGTGGAGCCATGGACATGAGTTCAGGGGGCATCCATGTTCTTGTGTGTCCAGACTACAGACTACACCAGAGTTAGAAATACACATAGAAACAGTTTGTGAAGAAAGGGAGCAGACGCTGGGTGGTGGTGGAGGTGACGGCAGCAGCGCATGACTTTAATCCCTGCACTTGGGAGGCAGAGGCAGGCGGATCTGTGAGTCTGAGGCCAGCCTGGTCTACAGAGCAAGTTCCAGGACAGTCAGGACTGTTATAGAGAGAAATGTTGTCTTGGAAAATGGGGGGGAGGGAGGGAGGGAGGGAGGGAGGGAGGAAGAGAGGGAGGGAGGAAGAGAGGGAGGGAAGAAGAGAGAGACAAAGAGACAGAGACAGAGACAGAGAGAGACAGAGAGTCTTACACAGCACCCTCATTTCCTATTTGAGCACGGACTATTAAAGTCTATTTTCAGTAAGCCGCGATGTTACAAGGGAGCCCAGGCGCCCAGCCTTTCTCTGCCAACTGTCTGCCCGTGTTAATGTTTCCCGTTTCCATCTCCAGTGCACACTCCCCTACTACAGCTACAGTCCCCACATTGAACTTTTAGGAATTTCAACAGCAGCACATTTATGGAATGCTTACTCTTGCTAGCTGCAACTCCAGATACTTATTATCCCTTTTTTTCCCAGTCCTAACAATTGTACATATTTATGGGGTGACATGTGACAATCCGACGCTGTGCTCTCCAATAGTCTCTTACTGATCATTGGCTCGATGCTGAGGAAGGCTAGAGTATAGTCCTGTGATCCAGCAATTCTTCTCTCAATGGGGTCAAGCCAGGGAAAGAGGAAAATAGGTCCTGTACCTCTGGTCTACGTGTTCGGGTGATCTGAAACCCTCCTTCTAGTTATTTCCAATGGGAATCCTTGCTGACCTGTGGGCTCCATGCCTTTCAGTACAAATCAACAGGAAAGTCCAAAGCAAGAGCTAAATTCATCTTAGTACAGTGCTCTCTTGCTCTTCATCCACCGTAGCTACCAGAGCTCATCGCAGTGGGGTCTACAGGCCTCCCTGAGCCCAGGGGTCTGCGCTTGTTACCTTAATATAACTAGCAAGGTCTTGGCAATGTGAAGCTATTCAGGAGACACTGTTTCAGACAATGAATGTTAAGGAGCCTGTACTAATATCTTTCTTGATCTCACACAGCTGAGTTCCATGGCCATGCTAACATCCATGGTTCATCAGTGTTCTCTAGAGTACAATTGTAGCAAGAGGTGGAGTTCTCAGCATAGAACCAGACAGAAGGCTGAGTGGTTCCTCTTGCTCGCCCTTTCTTTGAGCAACTCCTTATATACGTAACATAGTACTGGCTGTGTGCTACTTTAAGGTGGCAAAATGAACAAATAGAAATAATTATAATTTGCAGTCAGTTTTGCATAAAAACATATGTGTTTTACGTATAGTGCTTTGGGTCTCACCTGAGTCCAACAGCAATACCTTAATGTGCAGTTTTCTGTGTATAGCTGTGACCCACAGTCCCTCCAGGCTTTTTATTCCTCTACAGCCTTTGGCCTAGACAAACTGCCTTGGCCCTACTGAGGAAGCTCTGAGGCCTCTTAGAGAAAGGGACCATAACAACTCTTTTCTATCCATCATTAGCCGTTAGGGGTGAACTAGAAATGTTAAAAGAAGCAGCTGAGGTATTCTTAGCACAAAGGTCAGAAGGCATTGTGGAGGGAAGCCAGGGAAAGCTCCTTTCCTCTGGAGGCTCCTTGGGGCCCTCCACTGGCCTCTCTGTTCTCTGTTTTGTTTAGCTGTAGGTATGGGGCACAGGGCTTGTGATGACTTCCCTATAAGCTAGCTTCAACTTATGTCTAAACATAGATGGGTTTTTAGTCAAAACCGAAGCTGGGAAGTGGTATCAGTAACTAGATCATATCTAGGTTTCCTCAAATTCTTATTTGAAATCAAGCAGAGGAACCAGGATAATTTAAAAAATCCATACACAGTATCGATAAAAGCAAACCAACATGAAGGGACCACAACACCTCATAGTATCAGCCTGTCCCTAGCATCCATTTAAGCACTGTATATTGGACATCAGTGTTGGGACAATGCAACGCAATACTGAAGTTCCCAGGTTCCCATATACCTGGCAATGTCAACTTGCCTGGAGAAGCCCCTGTCTACTCTATAGCACAAGTGGAGGCAGGGTTGCCCACACATCACAACAAGACTGCTTGGATTGTGAACGGACACTGCAGAGCATTCTAGGGATCTAGAGACACATGACATCCACACTTGGAGGGTCAGGGACACAGAACTGGATGCCAGCCTTGAACGTGTGCAGACTCCATGCATTTGCCAGCTCTATCTAAACTCTACAGAGTTCAAGAAACTGTGGGCACCTTTTACCAGGGCCCACTTCTGGTGATGCTGAAGAAAACTCCAAGTCATAGAATTTGCTAATATATTTGCTTAGGAGACATTACAATCACACAAGGAACACTGCCTCTGGGATAACCCCAGAGATAATTAGTCTGCTATTCAGGCTTGTTACAGAGAGGTGTAAGATACAAGGATGCAAGTGTTTACTCAGCAGGACTGGCCAGTCATTAGACCACATAACAAAGACATACCTCTAAAACGCAGCTCAAGGGAGCAGCACAGGGTCACAACCACCTTTAGGTCCTGATCCTCCATTAAGTTCTTTGGGCTTTTATCAGTCAAACCACAATTCTGCCAGGTGGGAAAGATGACCCTGGGTAACAACTGCTCAAAAAGCAGAAATATGGGTATGTGTATAAATTGATGACATAACTGCCCCGTGGTATGGTTAAGAGGAAGGTTTTTTAATTGTAGGTACGAGAGAAGAAACAGAAGCTCTGGAAGAGTTCAGAGGAAAGAGAAGTTGTCGTAGACTGAACTTGGACCTGGCCGTGAGAAGAGAGAGTGAGAGAGAGTAACAGAGAGAGAGGGAGGGAGGGAAGGGGGGAGAGACAGAGACAGAGAGGGGGTGAGAGAGAGAGAGAGAGAGAGAGGGGGTGAGAGAGAGAGAGAGAGAGAGAGAGAGAGAGAGAGAGAGAAAGAGAGAGAGATACCGTGGGGGATAGAACACAGGAGAGCAGAGAGAAGGGAAGGAGGGAGACTGAGAGAGAGGAAGACAAAGAGAGGAAGTGTATCAAAAATAGCATGTTTAAAAGGGAATTTAGTAGACTGGACAGGGAAGTTCACGCGCTGGACATGTTTACTGCAGGCAAGGAGGTGAGAAGGGCTGGGATGCTTAGCATGGACTTTGACATGTGTAACAAGTACTTGTGATACCAAGGAAGCCTGGAGGTCAGGCACCATAAGTAGTCATTTGTACCTCTGCATTTCATAATTTGGGGAAATGGAGTTTCCTTTGGACCTGACAGTATATTTAAAGTAATTCTGGAAATAGGAACTATCTTTGGTAAGTCTCCCATCTGTCTGAGGGGACACACTTGTAGTCTCCTGTCTGTTTAATCTGTTCATAGTCTAACCTGGGTTGGGGACCTGAAAGAGATTTAAGGATCACAGTGTTTGTTAAATGCAAAAGCCTAAAGAATGTGTAAGTCATTAAAATCTGTTCCAGGTCAGTTGTAATTTGGAATTAACTCCAAGAGGCCAGGAGCTTGAGTAATCTCTCACTAGGAAGGCATATTGCCATTATAACACTGGGTCACTGGTTTCTAAGAAGAGTAATTCCTTAGAGGACAACCAATTCCAGATGAACTGTATGAAGATCCTGAGATAAGGGGTGACATCTGAGGACCAAACTCCTGTGAAAATCAGAATTAGCAGATAGGAGCATTTCCTCAAAGAAGGGTCACAAGGAACAAGGATCCCAGCTCATCAAAGTGGATTAAATCCACAAGGACTTGTGAGTTTCTAGCTGGGAGTGGTGAGGGGAGGTCAGATCAATATCAGCGATACCCAGGACACCAATGAAAGGGAAGATTTTAGTATTTGTGTTCTTCTTACTGAACACTAGTCTTGCTGCTAAAACAAACAGCTCAGACTGACCAAGAAAAGTAGCTTTGAAGCAAAAGCAAAGAACTGATAGTATTCATATGTGAAAGGCAGGGACCATGGCAAGCAGAAAGAGCAGACAGACACTTTCAGAAAGTCAAGGACTAGCAATCAAGGCCACTCATAAGCCACATGGAAGCTGTCAAAGGCATGCCTTAATAATATCACCATACAACTCAACTCAGCACCATGCTAAGTGGGGACTGTTAACTTTGTTACAGTATAATCACAATGCTAGGTTTTAAAAGTCCATAGTCAAACAATAAACTCTACGTATGCGGGGCAAAATAATAAGAGGCCTGAGCTCCATTGAAATGTCTTTGCTACCTCAAATAATAATTTTAAAAATGTGTGAAGAAATCATAAATATTGAACTGGGTAAATGGGTTCATAGGTTTTATGACACTTTTCTCTGGAGTTGTATTTTATTTTTCCAGTATAAAGTTTTCTTTAAACTATTATTGTAGGAGAAATATCCCCCAAACATACATATCATAATGAACTACAGATAAACAGCAAACCCTTCAGTCATTGACTGGAGTTTGGGTTACTCCTAGTGTTCTAGGCCTTTTCAAACACAGGAAGTCCTATGCTGTGTGCCACTGGGAGGCTAACTGCTTACAACATTCTCCTGAATCAATAGACAGGACCACCTCCAGAACATTCTCACATAAAATAGGTGGTTAAAATGCAGCCAGTAGGAATTCCTGCCACGTCAACTTTAGAACTACTAAATGATTATAGACTTTTGGAATGGAGCGTTAAGATGCCCTGTCACAACAGATGAGTTTGGATGCTTGATGAAGTGTTGCACTCTTAATCACAGCAGAAGCCGGTATTTGTGGAGGGGCACACACAGATGGCGTAATGAAATTCAGGCTACTCAGATGACGCTGGGACCCAATGCTGCTGGCGTTGTAGAGTCATCAGCATGACTTCAATCACTAGCCTGAGAACACAGTTGATTAAGAAGCACATGGGCCTGCTGGTCTTCTGTGGATCTAAGGTTTTTCAGCACCTTGGATGTCCCTGGATCTCTAGAGAGGCAGGAAGAGTTCCATTTAGCACTGAGTAGGACAAAATTACCCCCTTAATGAGAAATACAGTCACCCATAGGCCAAATGGCAATGGCTCAAGATAGGTTTTCTGGTGTCTGGTTTGAGTTTTGCAAGTGATGTTCACCCTGCAATAAAGCTGGAGCTCAGAGGGTGTCGGGAATGATTTTCTGAGGATGCGGTGGCTCAGGCATGTACAAGTGACCTCAGAGAGAGGCTCAACCTGCAAGTGTTCAGTGTTTGTTTTTGAAAAATGCCACACAGGCTTCTGTTGAATCTCAGTGCTTCTCCCAAGCCAGGGTGACTGTTTTAAAGTGGAAGCAGGCCACTGGAACAGTCTTTAAAGGTTACAACCTGACCCCAAGTCATGGCCTCCCTCTTTCTTTCTTACTCTGGGACGTGACACCCTCCTCCACACACTTGCACCACCATGAGCCGAACTGCTCAAGCGTCAGCTTTTCTGAACTGAAACACTCTAAAACCAGGAGCTGAAATAAATCCCCCTTAGGTTGTTTTGGTCAGATGTGATTTTGAAATTTAGCTGCTACAGAGATAATAATCAAAGTCAATCAACCGGCCCTGAGGCGTGAAAGCCGTGAGGATCAATGTGGAAACTAGTCCTGACAATCCCCAGAGAAACCCTTCCGCTAAGAGTATCCATAAGAGGAACTTTCAAGTATTTCAGAAGGCAGCTCAGGCTCAAGAAGGGCTAGTTCTCTGCAACTGTGTTTACTACAAGCCAAGACACATGTTGGTAGAGTCTTCTTATCCCAGCAGCCATTTGCCAAACTATCAACATGGAGACTTAAGATTACTTATAAATGCTTGGCTGATAGCTCAGGCTGCTTACTTTACTACCTAACTCTTACATTTAAATTAAATCATCTTTCTTATCTATGCATTGTCATAGGGCTAATGGCTTGTTATCCCATTTTCTACACATCCTGCTTCTTTGGAGGCTAGCTGGCCTCTCTCACCTAACTTTATCCTGTTCAGCTAATGGCCAGTCAGCTTGTTTATTAAGCCAATCATAGCACCAGTAATTGCACAGTGTAGTGATCTTTTATATATATATATGTATATATATATATTCTTTTTTTATTATGCATACAATCTTTTGTATGCCAGCAGAGGGCACCAGATCTCATTCAAGGTGAGATCATGGTGGTTGTGAGCCACCATGTGGTTGCTGGGAATTGAACTCAGGACCTCTGGAAGAACAGTCAGTGCTCTTAACCTCTGAGCCATCTCTCCAGCCCGTAATTACACAGTGTAAATGAACATTCCACAGCACCTCCAGGTCATAGCTCAGCCTTGGTCTGCTCATACACCCTTATCCTTTGCCTGGCACATTTACATTTCTTCACTGGACATGAGCAAACCAGACACAAACATTACCAAGGTCATGCAACATCCAAGAACATACATACACACTCAACAGACCCAGGAGAACTAGTGCTGGGCTACCAGGCAAAAGAGGGAAACACAGTGCTCTTTCAATTATTTCCTAACTGCTGGTATAGCAAACACTACACACCAATACACCCGCACACAGCTTGAAGAGAAGCACTGTCCTGTTGAACGTGATTAGACTTCCTGTGAGCAACAGCTTTCCGTTATCCTCAGCTTTAAGTCGTGGATGGGGAAAGAGAGAAAGATTTTCATTTAACATTAGATAGTCAGCAGAAAGTTTCGTTAACTAAAGCTGAGAGTGAATACATCACACTACTAATTTGTTTCCTGATCACCTAAAACTCTGAGGCTTTTTCAGTCTTACCATAACCGTGGAGTGGATTTCTGGAGGAAAGGGTGACATTCCGACTCTGACATTAAGCTCACTTAGTGTCCGGTGGATTATAGCCAGCAAGCACAAGGCCTGAGATCCTGGTTCTCGTCACCGGGTCCACATTCCACCCAACACCCTAGCGCCCGTGCTCCAACACCTGATGACGAGGGTGAGTCAGCCTCTGGAGCGAGCACACAGACCAGTCTAGCAGGGGCAGGCTCGAACGTAGTAATTATATAGTTCCAATCTGAAAATTGCTCGAGATGAGAGATTCAGAATCTATTTGGGGACCCATAAATAAGATAGTGGCAATTGGCATATTTTTTTGCATCAGTCTTCCAGTTTTAAATGGTTACTCAGGACAGCTAAGGAAAAGTGCTAACAAAAGCACACAAGTGGCATTTCCTGCACACATCTTGAACTTCCTCTCCCAGATTCACTCAATACATTTCCACCATCAAGCTTTCACAGTATCAGGATACTGAGATCTCCCATGAAAACCTGAGGCGCTGAACTGATGATGTATCCAACCTTCTGTTCCTCCCACGCCGAGGCCATGACTGACGTGTTTGCCCTCCAATTTGGTGTTTATTTTCTGTAGACCCATCTGTCTGTCTATTCTTTTTTATGCTCTTTGGGATCAATCATTTTACTAGCATCCTGTCGTATCTTACGAACTGACTTTGTAAATAACATCCCTGCGTTTATTTTTTTTAATGGAGGCTAACTTAGGGAATGTGATATTTGTCTTTCTGAGAGTATCTTGCTTTAGTTTAGCTTTGATTTTAGACAGGATCTCACTATGAGCCCAGGCAGATTTCAGTACATGAAATCCTCCTGCCTCAGTCCCCCTAGTGTTAGAATAACAGGCATATGCTAAGGTTTTTACCTGGCATATATAATTTTAATGTGCCAAAATCGGCACCAGAAACATAGTATATCATTTATAGACTTTCTTATAAGAAATTTCATCCTATACCTATAATTTCCCTTTCTCGTCCTTGTCTTATTCATATTATAAATGACATTACAGTGTTCTTTTTTTGTTATGAATGATCAGTTATTTTTATGGAGATTAAAAAGTAAGAAAACAAGTCTTTCATATTGACTCCATAGCTTCATGTTTCTGAGCTTTTAGTCCTTCAGAGGACACTGGTTTCCTATGTAATTTTCCATTACTTTGAAAAAAAATTGCCTTATTTCTTTAGTGTATCTCTGATAGTAGTGACTCTTTTATTAATTGTGAAATTTTATCTCACTTCATGTTAAAGGATGGTTTCCCTGGATATAGGTGTGTGTGTGTGTGTGTGTGTGTGTGTGTGTGTGTGTGTGTGCGTGTGTGTGTGTATGTGTGTGTGTGTGTGTGTGTGTGTGTTTACTTGTGCATGCAGGCACATCCCTCAGTGTATTCAGCAGGCTATGCAAGTCAAAGAACTACCTTCGGTGTAACGCCTCTGGCACTTTCCGTCTTTGTGTTTTGGGGCAGCATCTCTTACTCACCTGAAACTTGAACATACAGGCCAGACTAAACGACCTGTGACTTCTACAGATCCTTCTGTGACCCTCTCCCACATACTGTCTCTGAAATTACAGTCATAAACCACCAAGCCCAGCTTTTTCATGGGTTCTGGAGATACAGGCTCAGGCCCTTAAGCTTTTTTTTTGTTTGTTTGTTTTGTTTGTTTGTTTTTGAGCAAGTGCTCGCTTATTAAGCCATCTCCCCAGGCCTAGAGAGAGAACGGTTTTAGTTGTCAATATCTTTTTCCTGTCAATACGTTAAAGACAGCACCCCATGGCTCTGAGGTTTCAGTTCTCCCCAGTGATATGTCAGCATTTCTTTTTACAAGCACGTCTATGCAGTACTGTTTTCCCCTCTGGCTGCTTTGAGACGATTCCATTTACTGTTTGTTTCATCTGTGTGACTGTGACTCACCTAGGTCTCCACAGCTGTGGGGAATGCATGTCTGTTCTTCAAGGTGCAGGGTCTGTAGTGCTCTACGGGCACCAGCCTAAGAGGGATGAATGGAGGGTTTCCTGTTCCGCTTGCCCATAGGAAGCACATGGCTGTGCTGGCTGCCGGCTGTAGCGTCCTTCATGCTTGTCCTCCACGTGTGTCTCAGTCCTTTCCTCTCTCAGGGGCTTCCAGGGTTCTCAGCACTCACCAGCAACATTCCCTTATCCTCTTTGTAGAAAAATACACGCAAGATCTACCACACACCTAAGGACAGAGTTATCAGACTAAAAGAGGAGCAAGATGTCAACCCGTTTATAGAGCTGACTTCATTGGTAGCTTGGGCTTCTGAGACCAACGGATGGGGACACGGCCTGGGAAAGCTTTGGAGCAGGGACACGCACCCACACAGGGCTGTCTTGGCATGTGGATGCAACTTCCTTTGATAGACACATCTGTCTGCACTGCACACTATACCCCAATGACTTCTTATAGAGAAATCCAACCTTTCGGGTACCATGAAGCAAATCTACTCTCCACAGTGTGATCCTTGCACAAGTTTGCTGAGTAAAACTCTGTAGTACGAGTACTCGGCTGATTCCAAGACATGGCCTCCAGAAGGTGGGACCCAGGCACACTTGCTCCTTAAGGAGATTTGAGAATGTAGGAATCCTGACTGTCTGGTAGTTATTCTGTTCTTTCTCTCTCTGTCTCTGTCTCTGTCTCTGTCTCTGTCTCTGTCTCTGTCTCTCTCTCTCTCTCTCTCTCTCTCTCTCTCTCCTCTATGGGGGCATTAAGAAGTCTGGTTCCTCTGTGCTCTGCTGTCTCCAATGCTACTCATTACTCGAATCCTCGCCTAATCAATGGCCTTCCCTGACTCCCTCCAACGGGCAATGCTGACTCCTTATGCCTTCCCATGCCACATGCTCTGCACAAACTGCTCTCATGCACCAAGGACAGTGCACTTGCTCAGATTCAAGCACGTTCACTTCCCAGTGAAGGCCTCCCTGTTCTCCTCCTCAGAAGGCTACCCACTCCACTGCGTGTTTCCTGGCATCTTCTGTGAGTGTGAAACCTCCATGCTCCTCAAAGCCAAGGGCACGCACATCTATTGTGTTCAGCACGGCATCCTAAATCTCTGCTTCAGAAACTCAGTCTCAGGCCCAGGTTGCTCCCTACAGTGGGAGCAGCTTAGCTACTGAACAATTTACTGAATATCTGTGCATCCTTCCTTGCTATACTGCGAGGGAGTCTTTAGAAAAGTCCTCACTAAACAGGTAGAGCATCATTATGATCCAACTACTGCTACCCATAAGGTAGTCATATATATACCCCAGGACTCCAGTTAGTAAAAGTTGCAGAGAATCTTGTCCAGGTTTGTCCATCCCTTCTGACTATGCACAGAACATTTACCGCGAGTCTGTCTTCATGAACACAACAGGAGTTAGCGTTATCACCTGATGTTTAATTGATTAACCGACAATTTTGTCTCCAATGAGGTATTATTGCGAAAAGAACACTAATCACAGCGGAAAAAAATCCAATATAACCAAATACGAGATGTTGCAAGCACTCTATTTTCAACTGGTCTGGAATCTTTGAAATGTAAACTCTTGATAGATGCAACACAGCTACAAAGAACCTTGATCAGAAAACATGGAGAGAGTGGGGCCATGGGGCAGGGGGCAGGGATAGGAAAGGCGAGGATAGTGAGCCAGAACTAAGGATAAAGGAAATGCCTTTGGGAACTTTCTTCTTTGTAATCAGATTTTTTAAAAAAGAGATTGAAATATTTTAATTCAATTAAAAGTTTCAAAATATCCTGCATGTGTTGATAATGCTGCCTCTAGAAGCCATGGGACTTTAAATAAAAACCCCAGTGCCTTGTATGGGACAATTGTGTGTGAATTGCTGGCTATGAGTTCTCAAAGTTCCCCCAATAATATGAGGTATTGCAATGGCTATTGGTTGCCCACCAGAACTTCCTGGAAGGACCTCATTGGTAAAAACGTCATTACTTGGCTATAGGACCGAGGGAAATCAGACAAGAAATGAGTTAGAAGCTTCTTCCCCTTCTGGCCAGGTTTTATGGTTTGGAAAGTTGCTGTACAAGTCACTGGAGGAGCAAAATCATCAACCAGTTTACACTGTGTAGCCCTGAGCTGCCAGACAAGACGAACCCACTGGTCCAATAATGGTTATGAAGGCTACGGGTGTAACTAACTACTTTCCGATTGGCTTCGAGGTGCGTTCCATACAAGGAAATTCAGGCCTAAAACACAGTCAAAAAGCACATGACTGGGTAGGCCACGGGTGTAGGAAATCGCTGCTGTTGTTTTACCCGGACACGTTGTTAAACTGCTTTCTAAACACTTAATGTTCACACCCATCCATTAGGATTATTCTCAGCTGGTTGGAGAAGCTTTTGCGGTAGTTAATACACACCCTGGTAAGTGGGACAAGGGCTGAGAGTCAGTCTCTGTCAAATACTACACACTAAAGAGCACATCTGCGGCACTCAGCCTCTGGGGAGGCAAAGAGCAAGATGTGGAGAGAAGACTGGAGGGTGGGTAAGAGTGAGGTTCTTGTGGACATAATACGACAGTTGAAGTCATGGCTTCATAGCGACTCCAGTCACCTGCTTGACTCTAGTCAAGACTGAGCCATCAGCTTTTTGGCATGGGCGGGAGCAGTGCACACCAGGCTCCGCCCCTGGCTAGCTGTGAGGCTACAGAACGAGGGGTCACTTTTCCTCAGTGTGATTGCCATATGTAAAGTGCCCATGGGCGGGTAAATACTCCCCATATTTAGTACATACAAACAACCGCTCAGTGAGTCATTCAGAAAAAAATACAAAAACAAAATAAAACACAGAAGCAAAAGAGGGGTGTGTTGGGAAGGCAAAAGCTTCCAGAATGCGAGGGGGGGTAATACAGACAATGAATAAGGGAGTGAATGTTATCAAAGTAATTATGCACGTGTATAAAACTGTCAACAAAATTGTTTTAAAGATCATATGAAGCACAGAAAAACAAGACATCAAGACATGTTCCCTGATTCTTAGATCAAATGAACACAGCTATAAAAGGCATTTCTGATGCAACTGAAAAGTTTAGACTGTACATAAGACATAAAATATTAACACTGGTTTACTGGAGTTATAAATAGGTAGGAGAATGCTTTCTCTCTTAAGAGATACATATGAAATACCCAGGGATGGCAAAGTGTTACTTTCAAAAGACTAGGAGGTGTATGTGGGGTGTTTAATAAATTTATTATAAGGCAATTATTAGTTGATCCAGGTCACATGTGGATAGGTGTCTATTTTGCTATTGTTTTTCAGCTTCTTTTACCTTTCAAACTATAAAAAAAAATTAAGTGAGGAAAATAAGTCTGGAATACTGATGTCAAATATTTTGAGTAATTCCTAGTGCAATGCAACAAAAGTTGTTTGGGGCCATGGGTGAAGACATCCTCCTCTCTTCAGGGCTTGTTGATAACAGCATAAGAAAAAAAAACGTCCATTTGTAAAGTTGGGCAGAGTGAGAGGGAACAGCGTGGCAAAGGGAACAGTCCTTCCACACAGGGGAGAGCCCCAAAGCCCTTGTGACTAGAGCTGTTTACTTCATGTATGTGGTAAGGGAAGCAAACTTGCTAATCCACAAGGGAAAGCGAAACGCAGCGAATGGTGACATCAGCTGGAAACTCAAGACATTTGGAACACTGAAATCTTCCCTCTGACAGGACAGTTGGGAAGAAGTGAGGGACAGAGAAACAGAGCTGGACAAAACAGACTCAAGCTAAGAGTCCTATAGTCAATTTAGGGTCCAAAAAGGACTCCAAGGAGGATGTGTGTGAACATGGTAATACCTAGACTTGAAAAATTCCCGAGCTTGGGCTTGGCAGGAGATGTGTCAACATAGCTAGAAGGCAATCAGGGTGGCAAGTCACACAGAGACACTGAGTCTAGAGAGACAAGCTTGGGGATGGGATGGGATGGAATGGCATGGGATGACATGACATGACATGACATGACATGATATAGGAGTATCTATCTACAGACTGGGGCTCTGGAACAGAAGTACCCCTAAGCCTGTTGATAGAACCATCTCCTCTATGTGACTACATTAATATTCTCATCTTAGGGATACAGCAAGCATCTCCAATCCGTTGCATTGAGAGGATCAACTCAGGGAACCACAGCATTTTCCTGCATATATCTTTCTGCTTGTCCATCACTGTAAGTGCAGAATTCCGGTGCTCCTCCTGAGTACCTTTCTGATAAGGACCATACAAGCATTAATGAGTGTTTTACACCAAGCTTAGGAACCAGCCTGTCTACTCACTGCTAACTTGCTTCTGTGGTCTGGATGGTTCATTACCTAGAGGTTCCCATGCCAGACTCTTAGTACTGAATGAGGAGGTAGTGAAGCCTGGGAAGGTAATTAAATCATGGTCTTGATCTTCAGACAGGCTTTAATGCCGCTTCGGGTGATAGGATAAGTCTAACAGTGGTGAATTAGATCCTACAAGAGCAGATTGTTATACAGAAGGCTGAGCCTAGCCCCAGCCCTGGCCCTGCCCCAGCCTGGCATCTTATTTCTTTGCTTACACACATGCTCCTTCTGCACACAGGGATTCCTTTCCTTTTCTGCCTTGTCTCCCTCTTGTGACATCATTGGGGGTGCCACGCAGGTTTCAAGCCACCGGAATCACAAGCCTTAGAAATCTCTTGCTTATATGTTATTCACAACCCAAGGGAAACAAAGATCACTCGCACGGGGTACTATTTTCTCCCTTAAACCTATTACAGAAAATGCTGGGTCATCACGCTTGCATTTAGTGTGCCTCCTGCACTGGATATAAACTCATTATTGCTGGATGCAGCCACTTCAACAGATATTGATTAAGTCAAAAGATGTTGCTAATAGGTCTACTTAGCTCACTGGCCCAGGAGCTCTCTGGGAGCCATCGCTCCATAAGGGATAGTAGCAGGATGAGGAGGATCTGACTTCATTCAGCAGACCCTGCCTAGAAAGTCTTAACATAGGGCTGTGTGAGCTCCAGGGTCTTAGTGCGGCCTCAGTAGAGGATTCCCACCAATCCTAGGTACATCAGGAGACAGAGTGCCGGACACCAGGCCCAGATTGTCACCGCTGATTAAAGCTACGCTGTCCTTCATGGTGCCTTCCTTGGACCGGGTTGTCTTCTGGGAAATTCTTCCTTCATATGCCATGTACTAACATTCTTTTTTTTTTTTTTTAACTTCTGAGCATGCTCAGACATCCAGTCTTCTTTATCGGGAGCCACATCTTCCCGGAAGTCTCTCATTGCATGAACTTTTCTGTCACTTCCTTTAGTTTTCCTTTTTGTTCTCCAAAAGGTGTCTGAGTGTCATGTGGGTGTTTATGCTAATTCTAGAATCGAGCTGGATTTTACGCTAAAAAGCGAGGCAGAATAGAGCAAGCTGTTTATCTATAAAACTTTAATAGCAAATAAATGACACTGTTCCCAGACATAAAGAAAAAAGGGAAAAAAACAATATCCCCCTTCCTTTATTTCTCTGACAAACCATGGCATTTGGGGGATGTTTTTTTTTCCAGATGAAAGAATTTTCTAGCCAGTTTTTCGTATGGAGAAATGCCATTCGATACTGGCTTAGGAGGAGAAGAGACGTTCACTTCCGTCTTTGATTGACAGGCACGTCCTCATAACCCACTCATTCTTTCTGCGCGTATTGCACTGAGATGCATTGTGTCCTGGGAGTCAAAAGCTAAGCCAGCCCTGCAGTAGCCAGGGTTCACCTCCAAGTCAGTCCCGCAGTCCTGTGGTTTCATCTCCAAGCTTCCTGGACTGTTTATAACACTTACCCAGGACTTTCTTTTTCCTTTCTTCTCCATATTTTCATTCCTCTTTCCTGGCTCTTCTTTGCCATTTAAAATTTCTCTGTTCGTTAAAGAAATGCAAATTTTAACTGCATAGTTTGAAGAATAGAACGGTATTGAAAACCTTTGAGAGCCTCGGGCTGCTGTCTGCTCTGCCCCACATACTGTCTTCTCCTAGGGAACACTGTCACTTTTCCTGGGGAACCCTGTCACCTCCAGATGAGCTTCTGACACTCCCATGCATGCTCAGTAGATTGTGTCCTGTGTGTGGCCCCAGCCTTTTTACTCTTAGTCATGAATCAAAACTTTGATTCTCCTGGGTTCTGTATCTTTGGGGTTTCTGTGTTTTAAATACAGGCACTGCCTGTTTCATCTGTATTAGGCCCATTTTAACTTCTCTGAGAGGTCAAGTCTCTTGAGTGGGGGAATTTGAATTATTTACTTGTCATATTTTTCCATGTTATTTTATTTTTATATGGTTTCTATGTTTGCTTTGCACTAGGTTTTGGGAAATTATTTCAAATTTCCCTTCCAGCCATATGAACTTTTAGAAATTTCTACTTTCTTCCTTCCGCTTTGAATCCTCCTTTGTAAAGCATCTTGTATTATCTCAGTGATGTCATCACAGTCTCTTGGGACACTAGGCACTGTTCTTGGGGACCATCTGCTAGGTTCTACACTATTTTGTTTCCTCTGATGCTTCTGCCTGCTCTGAGTTTCATCTTTCACGATGATGCGTTTCCCTACGAGCTGCCCATTAATATCTAGACAGGAAGCTCCCTGTGGCCTCACACTGGAGGGCAGGCTGGGAGTCTGGGGCAGTTCCTGCTTGCTAAGATTCATTCCTAGGTGTTTTACCTTGATCTGTGGGTTTCGCCAGATGAACGGGGCAGGCATGGTTTGTGTCTTGGCTTCGGTGTGTGCCTTGGTTTTGTTTTGGTTATAGAAAGTCGCAAAGCTGCTTGCATCAGGACCAGCCAGTCAGGGGAAGTAGCTGTTGCTTCTGTGTGTCAGGACCAGCCTGTGCCTTGGCCTGCATTCACCAGCTATGCATCTTGGAATCCTGACTTTTCCTTTCCTGTGGATTCCTGGGAGTCTGTATCTCATGCTCTTGTCTAACCTGCTGGCTTGCTGGTTTGTTGTTTGTTTGTTTTTGAGAAACAATGTGCTAAGTTAATGGTGAGTGCCGTGTGTGTGATTAGTTGCTTTTCATTGCTGCTTCCATGTTTTTGTTTGACTTTACTCAGATTGACTCTGTTTGATAAGAGTTTCTGATATTTTCTTATTCACTTAAAAATGTAGATTAGGCTTTTGTCAAATTTAAAGAGCTTTTGGACAGATAATTAAAATTTTTTTCTTAATTCTATTGTGTGTGTGTGTGTGCGTGTGTATACACACGCACACACACACACACACACCCTTAGGTAGATGAAATACAATCACAGGTCTTGGAGATCTTGATTTTCTTTCTTATTTTAAAAAATGCTACCACTCAGATTGGATAAGTCACCTATTTTATTTTTCTTATTCTTTTTGTAAAAATCAAAATACAATTACAAAATCATTTCCCTCTTTCCTGTCATCCCTCCAACTCCTCTACTGCATCAGCCCGTACCTTGTCCCCTTTTGAAATAATGATCCCTTTTTCTTTAATTCCCATGCCTCTCTATATAAATGGACCTGCTCAGTTCATTCCGTGTTACCCTACAAGTACATAATTTTAAGACTGCCCACTCTCACTGGATAACCAATTAGGGGGCTCATCCCTAGGGAAGACGATTTCTCCTGCTCTCATTATCCTTTAGCTGCATGTGATTCTCTTCCTATTCTATTTTAGCTTAGCATCGCTTAGTGTTGTCCTTGTTCACGTCTTGTTTAGGCAGCCAAGTTTTCACACTTCATCAGGGAAGCTTCCCCATTGTTTCCAGGAGCCACAGTCTCACAGCAGATTTCCCTGTCCCCTGGCTTTTCAAACCTTTCGGTCTCCTCTCTACAGTTATCCCTCTGAACCCTGAATGCAGGAATCTATCAAGAGGGGCTGGGTAACATATGCTTGCTCGTCCTCATTATTTTATCAGGCTGTGGTTTTTCTGTAATGGTGTCCATCCGCTGCCAAGAGAAGTTTCATGGATGCGGGGTAAAGATTATAATTGTTTGCAAGTATAAGGATAAATATTTAGAATGCAACTAGGGACTAGGCTGTTTTAGTAAACTGGTGGGTATAGGCTCTCCTTTCTCTAAGTCCATGATCTCACAAGCCCCAGGTAGTTGGCTAGGTTTCCAGTACCAGGCATGATTTTCCTCCTGTTAAGTGGACCTTAAATCCAATTAGACAGCTGTCAGTTACCACTAAGATATGAGTGCCACTCTTGTACCCTTGGGACTATTATACCATGGTGGTCATCATGGAAGTTCACAGGTCTAACAGCTGAGGAGGACTATCTGGTTGTTGGCCTCTCTTGGAATCCTGAATAGCACTTTGTGGTACTAGAAAATCTGGTCCTCAGGGAGATGGCTTTCAGGTCAGATCCCACGTGGGTCCTCCAGATCTTATGTCCAAAGGGCATGGTATCTTTTTTCATACTGATGCTCATTTCTGTTGTTTTCTGATACTGAATGATTTTAATACATTTTTATTTTAGGTATTATATTTTCAAATTCAGAATGTTGATTTCAATCATTTTAAGTATACTACTTTCTGTATTATTTGGTTTCTATAATGTATGTATGAATGAATGTATATATATATATGTATATGTATATATATATATATATGTTTTAAAGTGCTACGTAAACAAGCTTCGTTCTCCCACAGACTAGACAAGTGTTCTACGATAGAACTATACATCCTAGCCTCTTTTCTGTACCTGGTATTGAGATTATGTATGACCAAGTCTCTCAGGCCAACCTTGATCTAACTCTGAATAACACATCCAAGCAGACCTTGAATTTGCAACTCTACTGCCTCAGCTTTTCCAACAGCTTGGATTATAGGTCTGCACCACCAGGCCTAGAGTTTACTCAATTGTTCACGGATTCCTTTAGTTCTTTGACCATATTTAAAATAGCTGATTTAAAGTTCAATGCCTGGGCTTCATTGCAGGCATTTTACGCTAAATTATTTTTGTCTCTCCCAACAGAATTCATTTCAAATTGGTCCTCTACTTCTCTCATAATTTTTCCATCTAGGGTTAGTTATCATTGCTCCTATTCAGTAATTACTCTGAAAGGATTGAGTCACCCTGAAACTTCTGCTGTGTCAACTTAACGAGAGGGTTTGGTGGTTGGATGGAGTTTTCCTTAATCCTTGCAGACATGTTCTCTGTGACCATAGGGCCATGCCTTCTCTGTCCAATCAGACCCCTTACACTTCTGCCTTAGCCTCTGTCTCCTCTGTTCACAGAGCTTCAAAAACAGCACACGAACTTCTTAGGTTAAAATCCTGAAGATTGGCTAGATAAGGCCATAAAAATTTCCAAGAATATGATGGGACCTTTGTAGACATGGCATTTCTCAGATTCTTTTCATCTTCATTGGCTCTGACTTTTATTAGGGTCAAGTTTCACATATAGACGTTTTTATCAACAAATGGCACGGGGAATTTTATATCTGTACTAAAAAAGCTCTAATTTAGAAGAAATAAAAACCAGCCAGTGAATGGTGGTTTCTAGGGAGCCACCAGACCGTGAACTGTAATGATACTCTGAAAATATCGCTTTGTAATATCTGCAAGCCTGTGCTATCCCCCCTAGTGGATGTAAGTCCTCTCCACCACCATGATGATTTTTTTATAAAGACTGTGAAAGACCTGAAGACATAAAATGTTATTTTGTAGGACCTTACTTCATTACTCTTACATTTTCTCGACAGTTAGGAAGTCTTGTTCTTGGCACCTCTGGGCTCTTTTGATATGTCACCAAAAGTAATAATAAAAAATATTGCTTTATCTTTTCTGTGAGGCAGTAGTAAGGTTTTGTGGATATTTCTGTGCACCATGAAGATCCATTTTGTTTGTCATAACTAAAGCTTTCAGTCAATGAATATGAAGAAAGATAAACTCATTTTTAAAAGACTTCAGCGTTAGTTCTCAGTCCTGTGGCTGTGGTTTTCCCACAGGGATTCATTTAATACATTCCATCATTTCTGTGGTCACCTGCCTTCAGACATGCTGCCAGCATCTGCAACCCAGGCATCTCCCAGGTCTACAGAAAAGATCCGCCCACAGCATCTCAAATGCTGCTGTGAAATCGTCTTCTGTCACCCAAACAAATGATGGGCCAGTCTTTATCTAACAGCATGAAAGAATCCTCCAGTAGAATTATCTTTTGAAGAATAAAATGAAGTTTAACCTGTCCGAGTAACTGACAAGGAGCTGGGAGACTGATGGGATCTTTAGGAGAGGGCAGGCTGGAATGCCCGCTTGCTGCTGCTTCTTACCAAACCAATTACCCTTCTCTGTGACCACGAAAGCATGGACTACAGTGATAAGACATACTGGCTTATGAGGGGACTGGCTTCCCCCAAACACTGAATAGCTAGCCTCGTGAATTCTGTCCAGATGAAGGCACACACAATGGAAGCGTTTGTGGACGCCCATGCTGTGACTCTTATCTATGAGAAAACGCACATGAAAGAAAAAATATGTCAAAAATAGAAAGACATTTGGAGTTTTGCAGAATGAGCTCAACCACTTAGGAATATATTATCAAATCCAAAGTTGTGAAATACTGATAAACTCAAATGAAATAGCAAAGGTTTTACACTCAAAGTTTAAGAACTCTTTCTTTCACTCATTCTTTTTCAAACGAAAAACCAAAGAGGGAAAGAAACAGGATTGTAAGCCCTAATGAATCTAGAACTAGTTAAAGCCCATTCAAACACTGGAAACAGAACACACTGGCACAGACGGACGGGAGACGCCAGAACAAGGCCAAAGGGGCTGGTGGAGACTCCCTGTCAATATAAAGACACCGGAGGAGGAGGAGGAGAAGGAGGAGGAGGAGGAGGAGGAGGAGGAGGAGGAAAAGGAGGAGGAGGAGGAGGAGGAGGGCAGCGTCCAATGTTGTGCAGGATCTGAGGTGCATCTCTTTAAATGTGCCACAGCTGTTTCTGGGGGTTAAACCAGCCCAGACTTAACCCTTTGCTCATCATTCCTCCCTCTCTGTCACTGGATTCCTTGAGTTCAGCTCAGTGTTGACTTGACAAGGGTTAGCTCTTGCATCCCAGACTGATGCCTGGGAATCCAGCATGGGACTGATCAAGACCCCCTGAATGTGGGTGTCAGTGAGGAGGCCTGGGCAGTCTACGGCGTCTTGGGTAGTAGATGCATATTTACCTGTGGTATACAAATGGACTTTTGGTGCCCATCCCACAATGAGAGATGCACTCTCACTCTGGACTCTCGGGGGAGGGTCTGGGCCCTGCCCTGGATGAAATGACAGACTATGGACACCCCCATGGAGGGACTCACTCTCCCTGGGGAAATGAGGGGACATTGGGGGGGTTCGTGGGAAGGCGTGGGAGGAGAGGAGGGGAAGGGAGAGGGACCTGGGATTGACATGTGAAGCAACCTTGTTTCTAATTTAAATTTAAAAATAAAAATTTAAAAAATGTGTCACAGCACATAATGTGAGTTGCCAACCGTCCCTCCACACAAGGCTTTCCCCTTCTGATTCCATAAGAAGCAGCCCACTGCCCTTCTGATTAGTCGGATGCCTAGAGCTGAAGGATGAGGACAGCTGATTTTCTTTGACCCTAAAGAGGAAGCATGTAACTGTCCCTCACACGTTCCGAAAGAGTTTCTTTGGAAAACGCAATGAGTTTCTGTCTTAAGTCTTATTTATAGGCACGTGATTAGATTTCAGGAGATACAGAGCCTAGCACATGTCTCCAGGTTACCACCCTTGAAACATAAGGAGGTAGGAAGACTAGCATCACAGTTTCCCATGGTCTACTCTAGAACCGAGAACACCATGTAACTACTTACAACCACACAGTCATCTTTAGAATCCCCATCAAACCTTGTATCCAGAGGACCCTGATTCACAAACACGCTTGGAGAAGTGACAAGTGAGAGTCCTCACGCTGTTTCAGGTCACAGAGTGATCTGGAGGCAAATGGCCCAGGAAGGAAGCCAGGTACCCTCACCATGCTGCTCTCCAGAGAAGCAACAAGGCCCTGAGCTAAGGAGGAAGGAGTCACGCTTGAGAGAATTTCGTAGAGCCACTGTGAGACTAGGTTCCAGTGTCTAAGACCTGCCAATGGAGCGGAAGGAGGGATCTAGAACCCATTAAGATTTTAATGATAAAATGCACAAATTAACATGACTATACCACTGCTGCTCTTTATTCTTTAGGAGGATTTGTAAGTCCATTTGTACAAAATCAGGAAGAGAGGGTTCTAACTTAGGGCCATATTACAAGAGAGTATGTGCGGGAGATATGGATGAACATGAGTGTAATGCCCTGTAAACATTTTTCCATAAGTCCTATGCTTCTGTTTATCATCTTGTTATAATTATAGCTATCACTGTTTTGATTCTTGGAAAATGCAGTCTGGTGCTGTAGCCTAGACTGACTTTGAATTCTTGGTTTTCCTCCTTTAGCTTCCAAAAGCATGTGGATTAAGCAAAGCCATTCCAGTCTACAAAGTTAAATGTTAATTGTTACCTGAGAACAGTTTTAGTTATGTTCAGAAATAATTAAGGCGTTCTTTATTTAACTCAGTACAAAATTCTGAAAACCATTCTCTTCAACCTTCTACATGTCAAATTCAAAGCTGTCAACTATCATCAATTCATGCCCAATTTTACCCTTTCAGAGACTACTTTAAAATGTCCAAAGGTGAGTCAACAAAATGTGTCCCTGTTTGAAGCATCAAAACAATTCCCTCAAACTAGACCCAGGAACACTCAGGAGACAGTCTTCGAGCATCCATTCAGACCCTGCCATGCCGTAGGTGCTCATGATGATAGCCCTGATTTTATTAGGACATACTATAAATACATATCAGAATATCACAATGTTCTTCACAAATAGGTACATTTATGTGCTAATCAAAAATAAAGTTTAAGGAGCTGGAGGAATGTCTCAGCAATGAAGATTGCTTGATGCTCCTGAAGAGGACCTGGGTTGGTTCTGGGAACCCATATCAGGCATCTCCAATGTCAAAAGATCTGATGGCCTGTTCTGGCCTCCTTGGAAATGTTCACATATCTGGAACGAGCCGACAAGCAGGGACGTACACATAAATAAAATACATTTAAAGGTCAGTTCTGCAGTTTGTGCACATTCTAGGAATCAAACCCACATGCCAGCCATTTTAACTTAATTCAATTGCTATTCCAAGACAGCCTCACGGGTACCTAGGGATACAGGACTGGCCACAAGACCCAGTTCAAACTGTCCATTTGCCACATGATATGCTCTGGAACAAGGGCCTGTGACATCAAAAGGACATTAGACTCTCAGTGGAAGGTAAGACCAGCATGAAAAGCAGGCAACCAAGGAGACTTCCTAGGGAAGGAGACAAGTTGGCTATTTTCAAAATTAAAGCCATGTGTACCTGGTCAATATGTAGTTAGAAGGGAGGGAGATGAAAGGAAAAGGGAGGCCCAATGGGGACTAAGGAGAAACCTAGCTAGCCAACCGTTTGGCCTCATATGAGAAGGATGGAGTGGGAGGAGATGACACGTCAGAGCCCTCTGGGAGCTGGGGAAAGGAGGCTAACTCCATCTGGGACAGGCAGTCACCCCAGTGGTGCTTGGGAGCAGGAGGATAAAGTTACAACGTAAGTTTGGAGGTTTCCTCTGATCAAAGCATGGAAATAGGAGACAATTTTTCAGCGTGGTGAGCAGGGAAATGACGGAACACTGGCTCATTTCAAAGAAACATGCTGCTATGTCTCCTGGGCATGGTATTAGCTTCATGGCCACTGTCCACTCGCCAAGTAAGGAGATTCCAGGGATCATGCCATCCATTGCTATCCATGTTTCAGGTAAGGAGACACTGGGGATCATCCCACCCATTGCTACCCCCGTGCTTCAGCTAAGGAGATTCCAGGGATCATGCCATCCATTGCTACCCATGTTTCAGGTAAGGAGACACCGGGGATCATCCCACCCATTGCTACCCCCGTGCTTCAGCTAAGGAGATTCCAGGGATCATGCCATCCATTGCTATCCATGTTTCAGGTAAGGAGACACCGGGGATCATCCCACCCATTGCTACCCCCGTGCTTCAGCTAAGGAGATTCCAGGGATCATGCCATCCATTGCTACCCATGTTTCAGGTAAGGAGACACCGGGGATCATCCCATCCATTGCTACCCCCGTGCTTCAGCTAAGGAGATGCCAGGGATCATGCCATCCATTGCTATCCATGTTTCAGGTAAGGAGACACCGGAGATCATCCCACCCATTGCTACCCCCGTGCTTCAGCTAAGGAGATGCCAGGGATCATCCCACCCATTGCTACCCCCGTGCTTCAGCTAAGGAGATTCCAGGGATTATGGCATCCTCTCCATCTTTGGTCTCAGGTCAACCATGTTTATAACTAAGACCATTTCCAAATTTCACAGCTTCATAAAGAGGCAGAGTGATGCCCACGGGCAAGCTCATCAAGAAGAAGCCTGCCTTTCCTTAGGTAAAGAAGGCAAACAGGAGAGAACTTCGCTACACGGAGACCAGGAGCAGGTGGTGATGAGTGCTAGCTCCAACCCACAAGCAAAGATATCTTAATTTTCTACAATAAAGTTCTCTGAAGCACAGGCATGTGAAAGAATGCCAAACATGTAATTTTCTATGGGAGAAATACCCCCCCAGGTATAGGGATTTAGTTGAAGTATGATGAACCACCAAATCCAGAAAACTTTCATGTCACAACAAAAACTCTCAACAAGACGTGTCTTCGGCTTCAGAAAGCATGCACTTGTGTGTAAGCAAGCAGCTAGGTTTTGACGGTGGGAGAGCATTTCAGGATGAGTCTATTCCAGGGATGGAAGACACAAGACAGAGGGATGATGGAGCCAGAATTCACAGCTCAGGGTTCAGACCAGTGTAACCCTCATTTGATGGCCACAGGAAGTCATCCTAGGACTTGGTGAGGAGTGTAGCTTGGGGTAGATCACTGGCTAGAAATGAGCTTGATTTCCATAAGCACATGAAAAAACCAGATAAACAAATGTATGTATACGAGTTAGCACCATAAAGAGATTCCCAAAGTAAGAGATGGCCAACTTAAACATAAGGAACAAGAGTCCCGTTCCTCACTCCTGTAAACCCTGGCAACCACCATTCCACTATTTCTCTTAACCTTTATACTCTAGGTCCCTCATAAGTGGAATAATAATATTTCTTTTTCCCTCTAGTGCTGTCTCAGGAATGTTCAACAACAACGATAACGTGACATTCCCAACATAGATGGGAGAAATCTAATGGGTGTCAACCCTAGAAGAGAGATATAGGAAATTAGCAGCTGGAGAGAGAGGGAGCGAGACAGAGAGAGAGAGACAGAGAGAGACACACAGAGAGAGAAACAGAGAGAGAGAGAGAGAGAGAGACTTAGTCTTACCTATGATGAGCCTTCTGGTTGCTTATCCAATAGCATTATCAGCACATCATATTTATATGCTTGTCTATTTATGTAAGAACAACCTAAGAGGAGGATCAAACTTTTGAGAGAAAGCTAAGGTTTGAATGGGAGGAGCAGGACGGGGAAGAGGGAGTGGGAAATAATATAATTATATTTTAATTACATTTCAAAAAGATGAAAGATCTACTCTGGCACAGAGTTTTAAAGTGTCAAATCAACAGGCAGTTGGTACTTTATGTTTGACCTGTATGGGGCCCATATATGACAGCAAAACCACTGCATGGTACCAGGAAGAAAGAAAGAAAAGAGGGTCCAGGGTCCTGGTATCTCCCTCCCAGGGACACACCCAATTACCTAGCTTGTTCCTGCCATGTACTTAGTGCTGCTGACTGACTGGGATCAAGCCTTCAATATGTAGAATTTGGAGGACGTTTCAGATCTAAACAAGGGCACCCAGCCTCCCCTTCTGCCTGTGTTATGAGCAATTTCAAACCAAGCTCCCTTTATTACAGATGTATTTCATTCAACAAAGCACTGAATATCAGAAACCATGAGTTGACCATGAATCACTTTATTTTCCCCACAGCGATAACTATACAAGATGGATGGTACTTAATGAACATCCATTGTTTCTCTGTGGGCTATGGCAAAGAAAATGTGCCAAGATGTCTCTCTTGAGTCATTCAGGATGCCATAAGAAATTACCCTGGTCTGTAGAGTTGCTAAACAAGAGAAATGTAATCTCATAGTTCTAGAGGCAGAGAAGTCCAAATATCAAGGGATCTCAGTATCTAGTGAGAGACTTTTACTCACCTGGCTTTCTCTCGCTTTGCTTTTTTAATTAAATGCAATGCAGGGTCATGGGGTGAATCAATCCCTTCAAACACCTGATAAACTATGGTACATTGGTTAAGAGTATAGATGCTGGATCTGATGTCACTTGCAGCTGAGGGACAAGACACTGAACAGGTTATACCACCTTTATCAGCTTCATTTCTTCATCTGTAGCAGAAGGTGATGACAATTCTGTCTACTTCAGAAGGCTATTCTGATCATCTCGCCGAGATACAATGAAGCAATGCAGAGCGCCAGGCTCACTGTGTATATACACATTATGTCCCCAAAGCAGGTCTCTTATGCTGTACACTTCAGGCAAACTGTTTGAGGTCAAACCTTAGTGCAGTGATCTCTTTGATTTGGCTTTTAAGCTACGTATCTTTTCAATTATACAAAGAAGTTTGACTCCCCATTACCACAATGGCAGTGGCTCTGCAGCCCTATGCCAGAGCATTTACAACCACTGTTAGTCACCTTAGCAACACAACCCTGGAGGTTCTCTGCAGTTGGGCTTACAGTTATCGATCAGATAATACTGGTGCCAGCTGCTCCATGGGTCATTACAAATGATGGAACCAGGAGGAGCATCCCCAAAAGGAAGCGGGGTAGGTTTTGTGATTCCAGATCTCAGGAACTGTGAGTTAAAAAGCCAAGAACTCTGTGGGGGGATATGTAGAGTCTATAGAACCCTGCTTCACAACAACCATGAGCATCTCATTCTGCTTCATGGACAGAAAAAAATGTACAATCTTTTTGCAGGAAGAAAGGCAACTACATTCCAAATAAACAGACTTCTGCCTTCCTATGTGGCTACCAGATGCTTGCATTGGGACCTAATCATAGTTTGAATGAATGCCCCAACACTGGTTGCATTAAAAGCATTAGCAAGATACAATATACAAGGTGAAAATGAAATTTTAAATGTAAATAATCTTCTTTTCCAAGGCAGCACCCTCAGCGTTCCAAGCTGTGGATGACACAGATTACTTATTTTGTTATTTAAGGCCTACTAATGTTGACATACGATAAAACAAAGGACTTCTGCTTTTTTTATTGGGCAGAACTTAGAGATACAAGCAGAGATGGTTGCTAATGTTTTCCAATGAAGCTGTAATCCTCGGCAACCTCTGTACAAGGAGTCATAGATATAAATGTTTCCTAGAAGCCAGCCTTCTGGTAACAAGAACACGTGCCTTCATGAGTTGGCCCAGCCACAGCAGTGTTTACTGCAGTGACAGCCAGCACCCTAGACACTAGGATGCCAACTTAGGATCCCTGCTGGTAAACACAAGTCCCACCAATGGTCATGGGTCTAGGAGAACATCACAACTGTCCCTGGCACTAATTATGACGGCAATTTTGGAAGCACAAGAGTACAAAACAAGAGTATTAGCATCTTTATTAGCATCCCTGAGGAAGACACAGAAGTCGCATCTCATGTGCATTCCAGAAGTCATAGAAACTCACACAGCGACAAAGGCTTCCCACACAATACACACTGTGGAAATATTTAGAGGAAATTTAGGAAATACTTAGGAAAATTAATGATGCAAAGTGGTAAACAGAATATTATCAAAGCAAGAAATGGTTGAAGGAATGAGAAGCCCACGCAGCAAAAGGTGTGGCTTTCCTCAGCTCCCATACGTACTTGCTACAGAAAAGCATGCCCGGTCTCCTGGGAAAGCCAGATTTTTAATGAATCATCTCCTAACATTAAAATGGTAGCACTGCACTAAGTTCTTTAAGCAGTTTATTGTAGAAAGACTCTAAGGTAGCTCTGTGAGCTGTACCTTCGCATGCCCATACACCTTTCTTCATGGGTGTGAAACGAGCATACAGCTTAGCTGGTTACCAGTGATAACACACGGTGACGGGGGTCACTCTCAACACCAAGTACACTGTGCTATGTATGACAGTCACTTGCTGGTCAGCACGCTCAGGAGACCTGTTGAGAAGGCTCTTGTGACAAAGAAATGGGAAGAACTGTGACTCTGAGAGACACACTTCATAGTCTTTTATAAGAGCACATTTATAGCTCATTCTGTGGGAATGAGTTTCTAGTACACACTGCTAACACTTTGCCTATTCTGAATTGATCTCCAGTCTAGGTCAGGAATGTAAGAATCTATGATTGTGGTGTACACACACACACACACACACACACACACACACACACACACACACAATCCTACACAGAGAGAAGTTAATGAGGGAACTGGAAGGTTCCTTAATACAGAGTAAAGAGATTATGATATCAACTCATAGATCTCAGAGATAAGACTGCAATCTGACCAGAGGGCATCTCTATATATTCTGTTTATTCTGCCGGCTAATGATGAGAGATGAGATGAAGATATGTTGTTAGGATGAAAATCAACGTATATGCAAAAATGTATGTCTTCTATCTTAAAGAAAATAAGAGATAGATTAGACTGGAGCAGTACTTGAATGACCATGGCCCAGGAACATATATTTAGATTATTTAAAGTTCCATGGAAGCAGTTTCATGACGTTTTACAGTTTTCCAGAACAAATAAAGTCATGGGTCAACGACAGTTTAAAACACTTTGGTGAGTACATCTTAGAGGTGGTTTTAGTAAGATGACTTCTCTCCAGGCTGAGGGTGTTATCTGATAACATTTGTAGCTTTTAGTTGGTGGAAGCAAGTGAGTCTACCAAGTAAATAGAGTCCAAAGCCTTTTATCTACCAGTCATTTCATGATAGTTCTGACACAGAGGTGGGCAAGAAGGAAATTAGCCAGTGGACCTGCAACATTCCAGTCTCTCCCTCTGCAGAAGCAAAGGTCTAATCACTCTGTCTCTGCCGACACAGCTTCTTTCCAGGAGATATAATCCACAGTGGTCCCCTATCCTTCAGTGGTCAAGCATCACAATGTGCGCATGTAGCGGCACATGTTACTTATTAAGGTCCCTCAGAGATAGGCATCTCATTCCTTGGGACCTGACATAGATGAGGCTAAGAAGCAGGCAGGATAGTAGTCTTCGGGAGAGAGGACCACCTAGTAAAGGCCTTTAATCCATTTCTGGATCCTAACAAACCTGTTGGCCGTCCTGATCTGGAGTTGAATTGTTTTCTCCGATAGAACATTTGCATGTGACATGGGGTTACTGTACCTAAAAGATTAGGAACATAGTTTGGCCTGGTGGAGTAAAGGTAACAGATGAAGCAAACAAACATATTTCAAAAAATCACTCAAGTGTCCCTAGTTTCACTACACCGACTATGTGTTTCCCCATGTTTACAGTTATTTCTACTCTATGAACTATTCTACTTATATTTAAATGGTTAGAAATGGGAACTTGGAGTCGCTGTAGTATTCATCTTTTTTGTTAGTAAAACACAAACCATTCTTATTCTGAATATTATTTAATAATTTCTTGATCCCAGATAATTTTACTACAGCATATTTTACATACGAATAAAGTCAAGAGACATAAGTACTAAAAGTATAAACCATCATGATTGTTGCTGTTAGTAGAGACGATGTCTTGAATAATTTGGCTAAGAAAAATTAACCCAAATCTTTGGATGTCTCTAGCTAGAGGAAATAGAGTTAAAGTTTCATTTAAAAACTAGATTTTTTGTTTTATCCAAATTATACTTAAAGGGTGAGCGGAGAAACTCAGAGCAGGAAAGCCAACCCTCTGATAACTGCTGTAGACAGTTAGGAGCTGGGAAGCACCTGATGAGGAGACAGACCGACCTCCATTGGGATTTACCATTATGAGACGTCAGGGGCAAAGATCCACAGGGGAACAGATCTGCAGGGGAACGGATCCACAGAAGGAGTCTTCCACACCAAAGTTCCCTTTCCTGTCCTGTAAACCTCAGAGCACAGTATCCACTCCCCCAGAGAGACCCCAGTCCTTTCCTGCTGTGTTAACAGTCTGCTGTTCTTGAGGTCTGTCTCCTGTTTCTCTTATCATTACATTGCCTCCCTGAGTCCCAGTCTAACAATCTGATTAATGAGAGAGAGACAGAGACAGAGAGAGAGTGTGTGTATTTATAACGATACTTAAAACAACACTTGAATCTTAAATATTATTTTGAATAAGGTCATGGTTTAGGGTAAACAAGCAGTCGTAACAACAACAACAAAAAAACATGATCAAATGAAAGGCATGAATATCTTCATTTTTTTAACTACATTAAAAACCAAGACTCAGGGTTGGAGAGATGGCTCAGAGATTAAGAACACTGGCTGTTCTTCCAGAGAAACCAGGTTTCAATCCCCAGCACCCATGTGGTGATTCACAATCACCAGTAATGGGAGCTGGTGTCCTTTTCTGGCATGCAGGCATACATGCAGGCAGAGGATTTACATATGAATAAATAAATACATAAAATAATTTGTAAAAAAAATACCCCAAACTCACTATGTTATTTAGATAGTAGGTAAATTTTAAATATCATAGCCAATTTTTAATGCCTAATTGCAAAAGTACTTTAAAAAGATTTTTTTCTAAAACAGAGAAATGTACTAGAGTATCAGCGGCATTGAAGATGACTATACATCATCCAGCATCCTCGAGGGCTACATGAATGTGATGTGAGATTTCAGGTAATGTGAGAAAGCTCACAGGGCTCCATATTCTAGACAGAGTTAGAAGCACCTGGACATAATAGATTTGCTGTTGTTGGTGGTGTTGTTAGAAAATGCACTTAACTCTTTGTTAGTGTTTAGGAGCCATCAAAAGTATTGTAAGCCACCTGGAGTTAACTTTATATAATTATGGTGCAAAACATTAAGGTGGTCTGTAAACTCTAACACATCTATATAACCCTCAAAGTGGGTTTTTAAAAGTGACAAAACATATTTAAGAGAAAACCTTAAATAGGTCTGATTAAGATAAGGCTCTTGAAAAGTCCAATTTACTTACTATTTTTAAAATTGATTTTATTTATTTATTTTATGTGCATTATTGTTTTGCCTGCATGTATGTTTGGGTGAGGATGCCAGATCCTCTAGAACTGGAGTTACAGATGGCTGTGGGCCACCATGTGGGTGCTAGGAACTGAACCCAGATCTTTTGGAAGAGCAACTAGTGCTCCTAAACACTGAGTCATCTCTCCAGCCCCTGTTTACTTGTTTATTTTTAAATGGACAGTAGTGATCAAATATCCTTTAAAATCATTAAAACATTTGTAGTTATATATGAAACTCACATATACAAAAACATATCTAAAACTACAGACCTAATTTAGTATCTCAAGGGAAGGCATATGTCCAAGAAATGTATCATGGAGTGGGAATAATTATCTCTTAAATTACACCATACAGCAATATGGTATATATAACCAGCATTGGAAAAGGGATTAGGAAGACATTTTTATCAGAACTGTATGACTATGTATATTGTGCCCTTAAAACAGATTTGAAATATTTAAATTTAAAATCTTATGTTAATTATTTCAAAGAAAGACTTAGGACCAGTCACCATCTCTATTTTCTTTACCTATGTGGTCACATTTATTAAATGTTACATTGATACTTTCACCATTATTTTGTTCCTTACAATTTCAGTTTTGCACGGAGCCAAAAGGAAGGTAGGCCAAGTTAACAACTTTACACAGCATTTACTTGTAAGTCAATTTGATACTAAGTGTATTATGCTAAAAAATATAATCACATATATCAGTGTGCACGTGTGCACACACATACACATACATATATAATCATAAGTAAGATAATCTAATGAGCCAAGATTTTGAATATTATTGTATGTTAAGATTATACTTTCTATAATATTCACTTTAAAAAGGAAACTTAACAGAGACCTACAGTAAACAGTACATATTTGTCAGGCCTTAATACATGGCCACAACATTTAAATTTGTGAATCTGCATGTGTGTTTTAGTTGGGCATGGCAAAAATAATAATAATATTAGCATATACAGAAATGAATTCTTGAAATGGGAGAGTCGCAAAAATCTTGCCCAAAAATCTTCAAGATACAAAAACACAAAAGCAATTATAGAAACACACGATATGTTCACATGAAATTGGTGCATTTAGATTTTTAAAAATGTAGAAGATTTATCTCCATTTCTTTAAACTGTGATAAAGGCTTAGAAACAAAAACATCAAAAGATGAAATTTGTCATATAGACGTAAGGCACTCATGTGTTCTCTCTCTCTCTCTCTCTCTCTCTCTCTCTCTCTCTTTCTCTCTCTGTGTGTGTGTGTGTGTGTGTGTGTGTGTGTGTATGTGAAGGGAAAGTGTTTTTTGTCTTTATGATGTCCCAGATTGTTTTCTAGGAGGTAAAAAAGAATTGGCAAAGGATACAGGATACATGGATGTATAGGTGTTACTGAACTTGGAGGTTACAACTTGTGTCAAATCAGGTTTGGACACTTGTCTTTCAACAAGTCAATTATAAGACCCAAATTTAAAAAATGAAAAGCAGAAGGGCCATGCCAGTTGGGAGAACAGATGAGAGACTCTGACCTGCCTGTCAGACAAACTGCCCCACTCCTTAGATTCTGATTCCCAAGACCCATCCCAGATCCGTTGCCCTCCCCCTTCATCACCCATGCCACTCCTGGGCCCTGCCCCTAATCCCAGAAGACCACCGCTGCTCAGGTGCAAGCCACATCAGTCAGAAGAACAGGTAAGTGACCTGCCTGCCTGCTGAACTGCCCCACTCCCTAGATTCTGTTCCCTGAGACTCATTTCACTGCCCAAGCCCATCCACCTCATCATCTTCCCTGTAGTCTGCCCTTGTCCCAACTCTGACAGACTTCAGCTACTCATGTACAGGCCACACCAGTCAGACGAACAGGACTTATCAAGCTAGATGAACAGGTGCATGCCACAGGAGTCAGATTCCGGATAGCACCAGCTGCAGCAAAAGCCGAGTTAACTACCAGAAGGCTCGTTCTCAACTTGGACAGAGACCCAATACTAGATCAGAGGTCACACTGGCCACCAGAAATCCAGGCTATAAAATTTAGAAGACCAAAGAGCAAACAGAACCCAATGAGACAAACCCCCATCCAACAAAGACAAACTCAGAAATATGGATCTAGAAGTATAATCACCCCCCAAAGGAAAACTAAACACCAGTGTAGGAACCTGGTCAACAACAGCCAGGGAAATATGGCACCACCAAAACCCAGCTATCTTACTACAACAAGAACTGAATATTCTTACACAGCTGGAGAACAAGAAAACAACCTTAAACACAATTTTATGGCCAGGCGTTGGAGGTGCATGCCTTTAATCCCAGCACTCAGGAGGCACAGACAGGCGAATCTCTGTGAGTTGGAGACTATCCTGGACTACAAGAGCTAGTTCCAGGAGAGCCTCCAAAGCCACAGAGAAACCCTATCTCGAAAAAAACAAAATGAATTTTTATGTAGATGGTAGATGACCTAAAAGAAGAAATGAAAATCTCTCTTAAAGAAATTGAGGAAAGATGATCAAAACAATGGAGGAAATCAAGAAATCCCTTAAAGAATGATGAGAAATCAAGAGAAAAAAACACACACACATACACACACACACACACACACACACACACAAACACGGGTGAAGGAAACCATTCAAGACATGAAATTTCAAACAGAAGCGGTAAAGAAAACACAATCTTAGGGAATTCTGGAATTAGAAAATCTGGGTACTACAGACACAAGCATTACCAACAGAATACAAGAGATGGAAGAGAAAAATCTCAGGCACAGAAGATACAATAGAAGAAATAGATTCATTGTCAAAGAAAATGTTAAATCTAAAAGTCTCCTAACAAAAAACATCCAGGAAATCTAGGATGCTATGAAAAGATCAAACCTAAGAAGAATAGGAATATAAGAAGGAGAAGAATCCCAGCTCAAAAACCCAGAGATATATTCAAGAAAATCATAGAAGATAATTTTTCAACCTAAAGAAGGACATTCCTAGAAAGGTACAAGAACCTTACAGAACACCAAATAGGTGGGACCAGAAATCAGTCCCTGAGCCAAAATAAGAATCAAAACACTAAACATACAGAATAAAGAAAGAATATTAAGAAGCTATAAGGAGAAAACAGGCCGGCTTCCCGGCCTGTGCTCCAGTGCCTGCAGATCGCCTGGGACCTGCACAGAGCTCCCAGTCCCGGCGGGAGCCAAGCACCCCAGACTCCGGATCTTCGCTCACACCAACGAGACCAGGAAAGGAGAGGAGGCTGGGAGTCCAGGGAAGCGGCGGTTCTTCCAGCAGCAGCAGGTAAACAGGCCGGCTTCCCGGCCTGAGCTCCAGTGCCCGCAGATCGCCTGGGACCTGCACAGAGCTCCCAATCCCGTCGGGAGCCAAGCACCCCAGACTCAGGATCTTCGCTCACACCAACGAGACCAGGAAAGGAGAGGAGGCTGGGAGTCCAGGGAAGCGGCGGTTCTTCCAGCAGCAGCAGGTAAACAGGCCGGCTTCCCGGCCTGTGCCCCAGTGCCTGCAGATCGCCTGGGACCTGCACAGAGCTCCCAATTCCGGCGGGAGCCAAGCACCCAGACCCCAGGTCTTCTCTCCCACCAACGAGACCAGGAAACCAGAGGACCCAGGGAGACCAGGGGAGTAGCTGTTCTGGATGAAGTACAACAGGACCCAGCATAGGGTCCAGGGGACCAGGTAAGAGGATAAGCGCCCCAGATTCCTGTTCTTTTTCTCCACCCACGGGACCAGCATTCGGACAAGGAATAGAAGAACCACCAGATTATTGGACTTGCTAGCACCCACCAAAGGGAACTCTGGTCCCCAGACCAGTAAGGGGCTCCTTCTGCACCCACTAGAAGAAGAGATGGGAAAGAGACAATACAAAAACACAGTCAGCAACAGAAAAACAAATATGACACCGCCAGATTCTAGAGACTCCACACCAGCAAGACCCCAACATTCCAATGAGGATGAAGCAGAAGAGAACGACCTTAAAAGCACTTTCATGAAAATGATAGAGGCCCTAAAAGAGGATATTGGAAAATCCCTCAAAGAAATGGAAGAAAAAACAAACCAAAAAATGCAAGAATTGGAAGAAAAAACAAACCAAAAAAGGCAGAAAATGGAAGAAGAAATGAAGCAAAAAATGCAAGAATTGGAAGAAAAAACAAAGCAAAAAATGCAAGAATTGGAAGAAGAATCATACCAAAAAAGGCAGGAAATGGAAGAAGAAACAAAGCAAAAAATGCAAGAAATGGTAGAAAAAACAAAGCAAAAAATGAAAAAATGGAAGAAGAAACAAATAAAAAAGGCAGGAAATGGAAGAAGAAACAAAGCACAAAATGCGAGAAATGGAACAAAAAACAAACCAAAAAATGCAAGAAACGGAAGAAAGAACAAACCAAAAAATTCATAAAAGGCAACAAACGGATGAACAGATAAACAGAAAATTGCAAGAAGCAATGCAAACACTGCAAGGGTTGAAAACTGAAATAGAGTCATTAAAAAAAACACAATCTGAAGAAAGGCAGAAAATAGAAAAGCTGGACAAACAGACAGGCACTACCAATACAAGCATTACCAACAGAATAGAAGAGATGGAAGAGAGAATCTCAAGTGTTGAAGATACGCTAGGAGAAATGGATTTATCAACCAAAGAAAACCTTAAATCCAACAAATCCTTAACACAAAACATCCAGGAAATATGGGACACCATGAAAAGACCAAACCTAAGAATAATAGGTATAGAAGAAGGAGAAGAAATCCAGCTCAAAGGGGCAGAAGGCATATTCAACAAAATCATAGAAGAAAACTTTCCCAACCTTAAGAAAGACATGCCAATGAAGGTACAAGAAGCCTACAGAACACCAAATAGAGTGGACCACAAAAAAAATCCCTCGCCACATAATAATCAAGACCCCAAACATACAGAATAAAGAAAGAATATTAAGAGCAGCTAAGGAAAAAGGTCAAGTAACATATAAAGGCAGACCTATCAGAATTACACCTGATTTCTCCATGGAAACGCTGAAAGCCAGAAGGTCCTGGATAGATATTCTACCTACACTAAGAGACCACGGATGCCAGCCCAGACTACTATACCCGGCAAAGCTCTCAATCACTATAGACGGAGAAAACAAGATATTCCATGACAAAACTAGATTCGAGCAATATGTGTCCACTAACCCAGCCCTACAGAAAATTTTGGAAGGAAAACTCCACCCCAAGGAAGCTAACTACAACCAGAAAAATATAAGCATTAGAGAATCTCTCTCTACCAACAGCCAAAAGAACAAAGGGGTGAAATAATTCCACCAACAACAACCATCGCAAATCGAAGAAGGATGAGCAATCATTGGTCATTAATATCCCTCAATATTAATGGCCTTAACTCACCCATAAAAAGACACAGACTAGCAGATTGGATTCGAAGACAGAATCCTTCCTTCTGCTGCATACAGGAAACACACCTCACCCTTAAAGACAGACATTACCTGAGAATTAAAGGTTGGGAAAAAATTTTTCAATCGAATGGACCCAAGAAACAAGCCGGGGTAGCAATCCTAATATCTAACAAACTAGACTTTAAAATAAAATCAATCAAAAGAGATGAAGGAGGTCATTACATACTCATCACAGGTGAAACCCACCAAGAGGAAGTGTCGATTCTGAACATCTATGCCCCAAATACAAAGCCATCCACATTCGTTAAAAAATATTATTAGAACTTAAATCTCATCTAAAGCCCCACACAGTTATAGTGGGAGATTTCAACACACCACTCTCACCACTAGACAGGAATACCAAACAGAAACTCAACAAAGAAGCAAAAGGGCTAATAGAAGTAATGACCCAACTGGGATTAACAGATATCTATAGAACATTTCATCCACATAAAAAAGAATATACCTTCTTCTCACCACCACATGGAACCTTCTCAAAAATCGACCACATACTTGGCAACATATCAAACCTCAGCAGCTACAAAAAAATTGGAATAACTCCATGCATCTTATCAGACCACCATGCTTTAAAATTAGAATTCAACAACAACACAAATTGCAGAAAACCTAAAAACTCATGGAAATTGAATAATGCTCAACTGCACCATCCCTGGGTCAAAGAGGAAATAAAAAAAGAAATTAAAGACTTCCTCGAATTCAATGAGAATGAAGACACAACATACCCAAACCTATGGGACACTTTGAAAGCAGTGCTACGGGGAAGTTCATAGCGCTAAATGCTCACATGAAGAAACAGGAGAACAGTTATACCAGAGAATTAACATCACAGCTGAAAGCTCTAGAACACAAAGAAGCACACTCCCCCAGGAGGAGTAGACGCCAGGAAATAATCAAATTGAGGGCTGAAATCAATAAAGTAGAAACCAGGAAAACAATACAAAGAATCAACGCAACGAAGAGCTGGTTCTTTGAGAAAATCAACAAGATAGACAAACCTTTGTCCAAACTTACCAAACAGCAGAGAGTGAACACGCAAATTAACAAAATCAGAAATGAAAAGGGGGACATAACAACAGACTCTGAGGAAATCCAGAGAATCATTAGGTCATACTTTGAAAACCTGTACTCCACAAAATTCGAAAATTTAAAGGAAATGGATGACTTCCTGGACAGCTATCAATTGCCAAAACTAAATCAAGAACAGATAAGCAACTTAAATAGACCTATAACCCCTATGGAAATAGAAGCTGTCATCAAAAGTCTCCCAACCAAAAAAAGCCCAGGTCCAGATGGCCTCAGTGCAGAATTCTACCAGAAATTCAAAGAACAGCTTATACCAATTCTTCTCAAAGTGTTCCACACAATAGAAGCAGAAGGGTCTTTGCCAAACTCTTTCTATGAGGCTTCAATAACCTTGATCCCCAAGCCACACAAAGATACAACTAAGAAAGACAACTTCAGACCAATATCCCTCATGAACATTGATGCAAAAATACTCAATAAAATACTGGCAAATCGGATCCAAGAACACATCAAAACAATCATTCACCACGATCAAGTAGGTTTCATCCCAGGAATGCAGGGATGGTTCAACATACGAAAATCCATCAACGTAATCCACCATATAAATAAGCTGAAAAACAAAAATCACATGATCATCTCACTAGATGCTGAAAAAGCCTTTGACAAAATCCAACACCCCTTCATGATAAAGGTCTTGGAGAGATCTGGGATAACAGGGACATACTTAAACATAATAAAAGCTATATACAGTAAACCAACAGCCAACATCAAACTAAATGGACAGAAACTCAACGCAATTCCTCTAAAATCAGGAACAAAACAAGGCTGTCCACTCTCTCCATACCTTTTCAACATGGTACTTGAAGTTCTAGCTATTGCCATACGACAACAAAGGGGGATCAAGGGGATACAAATTGGGAAGGAAGAGGTCAAACTTTCACTGTTTGCAGACGATATGATAGTTTACATCAGTGACCCAAAGAACTCTACCAGGGAACTCTTACAACTGATTAACACCTTCAGCAAAGTGGCAGGCTACAAGATCAACTCAAGAAAATCAGTAGCCCTACTATATACAGATGATAAAAGGGCTGAAAGAGAAATCAGAGAAACATCACCCTTTACAATTGCCACAAACAACATAAAATACCTTGGGGTAACGCTAACCAAACAAGTGAAAGACCTGTATCGTAAGAACTTTGAATCTTTAAAGAAAGAAATTAAAGAAGCCCTCAGAAAATGGAAAGATCTCCCATGCTCTTGGATAGGTAGGATCAACGTAGTAAAAATGGCAATCCTGCCAAAAGCAATCTACAGATTCAATGCAATCCCCATTAAAATCCCAGCACAGTTCTTCACAGACCTTGAAAGAACAATAATCAATTTTGTATGGAAAAACAAAAGACCCAGGATAGCCAAAACAACCCTGTTCAACAAGGCAACGTCCGGAGGCATCACCATCCCTGACCTCAAGCTCTATTATAGAGCTATAGTCCTGAAAACAGCTTGGTATTGGCACAAAAATAGACAGGTAGACCAATGGAATCGAATTGAAAACCCCGATATTAACCCACACACGTACGAACATCTGATCTTTGACAAAGAAGCTAAAAATATACAATGGAATAAAGAAAGCATCTTCAACAAATGGTGCTGGCATAACTGGAGACTGGCATGTAGAAGAATGCAGATCGATCCATGTCTATCGCCATGCACAAAACTTAAGTCCAAATGGATCAAAGACCTCAACATAAATCCAGCCACACTGAACCTCTTAGAAGAGAAAGTGGGTGGTACCCTTGAACGAATTGGTACAGGAGACAGCTTCCTGAACATAACACCAGTAGCACAGGCAGTAAGATCAACAATTAATAAATGGGACCTACTGAAACTGAGAAGCTTCTGTAAGGCAAAGGACACAGTCAGCAAGACAAAAAGGCAGCCCACAGAATGGGAAAAATATTCACTAATCCCACATCGGACAGAGGGTTGATCTCCAAAATTTACAAAGAACTCAAGAAGCAAGTCTCCAAAACACCAAAGGACCCTATTAAAAAGTGGGCTGCAGAACTAAATAGAGAGTTTTCAATAGAGGAGTCTAAAATGGCTGAGAGGCACTTGAGAAAGTGCTCAACATCCTTAGCCATCCGGGAAATGCAAATCAAAGCAACTCTGAGATACCATCTCACTCCTCTCAGAATGGCTAAAATCAAAAACACCAATGACAATTTATGCTGGAGAGGGTGTGGCGAAAGGGGGACACTCCTCCATTGCTGGTGGGAGTGCCAACTGGTTCAGCCACTTTGGAAAGCAGTATGGAGATTCCTCAGAAAAATGGGAATAAACCTACCACAAGACCCAGCAACTGCACTCTTAGGCATATATCCAAAAGATGCCCATTCATATAACAAAGATGTCTGTTCCACTATGTTCATAGCAGCTTTATTTGTAATAGCCAGAACTTGGAAGCAACCTAGATGTCCCTCACCCGAAGAGTGGATAGAGAAAATGTGGTACATCTACACAATGGAGTACTATTCAGCAGAAAAAAATAATGGAATCATGAGATTCGCAGGCAAATGGATGACACTAGAAGAAACCATCCTGAGTGAGGTAACCCAGTCACAAAAAGAGAAACATGGCATGTACTCTCTCATATATGGATTTTAGACATAGACCTGGGGAGTGCCAGCCTACAATCCTATGGCCAGAGAGTCTGGGAAACAGAAACTACATTTAGTGGCTGGTTAAGTACTGAGCTGAACTCAAGAAAGCCAGTATCAGAGAGGGAGGACTGATGATCAAAGGGATTAAGACTGGGCTGGTTTAACCCCCAGAAACAGCTGACCAGACAAAGGTTAACTCTAGAATCCCAGGCATCAGCCTGGGAATCCAGCATGGGACTGATCAAGACCCCCTGAATCTGGGTGTCAGTGAGGAGGCCTAGGTAATCTATTGAGCCTTGGGCAGCAGATCAATGCCCATCCCAAGTATACACACGGACTTTGGACTCCCATAGAACAATGTGAGGTGCACTCTCACCCTGAACTCTTGGGAAAGGGTCTAGGCCCTGCCCTATATGAAATGACAGACTATGGACACCCCCATGGAGGGCCTCACCCTCCCTGGGGGAATGAGGGGATAACGGGGGGGGGGGATGCGGGGAGGGCACGGGAGGAGGGGAGGGAAAGGGAGAGGGACCTCGTACTGACTTGTGAAGCAACCTTGTTTCTTATCTAAATTTAAAATGGAAAATAAAAAATATTAATAAAAAAAAGGAAAAAAAATAAAAAAAATAAAAAGGAAAATTCACTTTATGTATAATTTAAAAAAAAAAAAAAGAAGCTATAAGGAGCCGGGCGGTGGTGGCGCACACCTTTAATCCCAGCACTCGGGAGGCAGAAGCAGGCCGATTTCTGTGAGTTTGAGGCGGGGCTGGACCAGCAGCCTCCAAAACAATACAGAGAAGCCCTGTCTCATAAAACCAAAAAAGTTAAAAAAAAAAAAAGAAGCTATAAGGAGGAAAGGCCATATAACTTATACAGGATGACCTATTAGAATTACAACTGACTTCTCAATAAAGAATTGAAATGCCAAAGGGGACTGAACAGATGTCTTGCAAACTCTAAGAAACCATGGATGCCAGTCCAGACTAATATACCCAGTGAAATTTTCAATTATCATAGATGGAGAAAAAAGACACTTCATGACAATGTCAAATGACAAGAATTTGCCATCCTTGAAAAAAGAAATTGGAGAAGATACCGAAAAATGGAAAAATCTCCCATACCCATGGATCCATAGAATTAACACAGTAAAATGACCATATTATGACAATCTTACAAAAATAATCTACAGATTCAATGCAATTCCCATCAAAATAACAACACAATTCTCTACAGACCTTGAAAGAATTATACACAGCTTCATATGGCAAAAAAATAAGAGAAAGAAAAACAGGATAGCTAAAACAACCCTGTGCAATAAAATAACTTCCTGAGTTATCACCATCCCATTTCAAGATGTCCTAGAGGGAAATAATAATAAAACCACATGATTTTGTCATAAAAACAGACAGGCTGATCAATGGAATTTAATCCAATACCCAGAAGTAAATACACACGTATATGGATCTTTGAGTTTTAACAAGCCAAGAATGTACAATGGAAAAAAGCAAGCATCTTCAAGAAATGGTGTTGATCTAACTGGATGTCATCATGTAATAAGAATGCAAATGGATACATATCTATCACCCCACACAAAACTCAGCTCCAAGTGAATCAAAGACCTCAACATAAAAGCAGAAACACTGAACCTGATAAAAGAGAAAGTGGGAAATAGTCTTGTATTCATTTTCAGGAGAAAACTTCCTAAACAGAATGACAACTGAGCAGGCACTCAGATCAAAAAATTAATAAACAGGACCCCATGAAATTAAAAAGCTTCTGTAAGCCAAAGGACACCATCAATAGAATAAAAAGGTGGGCTACATAATGGGAAAAGATCTTCACCAAACCATTTCTGACAGAGAGCTGCTATCCAAGATATATAAGTAACTCAAGAAACTAGATGTCAGAAAACAAAGCAATCCAATTAAAAATGGGGTACAGATCTAAACAGATTATTCTCAACAGAGGAATCCCAAATGGCTGAGAATCACTTAAAGAAATGTTCATCCTCCTTAGCCATCAGGGGAGTGCAAACCAAAATGACTCTGTGATTTGTTCTTACATCTGTTAGAATGGCTAAGATCAAAATCACAACTGGCAACTCATTCTGGAGAGGATGTGGAACAAGGGGAACACTCTATCATTGCTAGTAGAATGCAAACTTGTACAGCCACTTCTGAAATCAATATGTAGGATTCTCAGAAACTTGGAAATTAATCCACTTCAAGACCAGCTATACCACTCCCGGGCATATACCCAAAGGATGTTCCACTATACCACAAGGAAACTTGTTTAACTATGTTCATAGAAGCCTTATTTGTAATATCCAGAAACTAGAAATCAGATAGATGTCCCTCAACAGAAGAATGGATAAAGAAAATGAGATACGTTTAAGCAATAGAGTATCATCCAGCTCTCAAAAACAATGACATCATGAAATTTGCTGGCAAATGGATGGAACTAGAAAAAGGCAGTCCTGAGTGAGGTAACCCAGACCTGGAAAGACAAATATGGTATGTATTCACTCATACGTGGATATTAGCTATAACATAAAGGATAAAACATGCTTCAATCCACAGACCTAGAGAAGCTGGGTAACAAGGATGATCAGGGGGGGGTCATGAATCTCATGGAGGAAGAATGTTAATGAAGGAGGGTGTGGAAAAGAACAGGAGGGATCAGGTAGGGGGAAGAGAGAGGGACAGAGTACTGGGAGAGACAACTAGAATCTGGACAGTCTAGAAACCTAGCACAATGGAAACTCCCAGGATGCCTAGCTAAGACTCCTAACAACGAGGGATATGGAGCCTGAACCAGGAATCTCCTGCAACCAGGCAAAATTTCCAGACTGGGACACCAACCCAGCCTTAAAAACCTATGGCCTACAATTCATCTTGCCTACAAGATGCACTAGGTAAAGGTGGTGTAAAAACTGTGGGTGTGCCCAGGCAATGACTGGTCCAGCTTGAGACTCACACAATGAGAGGCTACCCACCCCTATGCTGCATGGAGGGTCAGGACCAAGAGACTGGATAGGATAAAGTCAAATAGGACTGGCAAAATAAACAAAAATTTAAAAGTCAATGATATTCTGCTATTCTTAGAGATTGGTGCCTTGCCCAGCTTCCATCAGAGAGGCTTCACCCAGCAACCGATGGAAGCAGATGCAGAGACCCACAGCGACACATTAAAGTGGAGCTCTGGGAATCCCGTATGGGGAGAGAAAGGATTGTAGGATCCATTGTAGTTAAGGGCACCACAAGAAAGCACACACTAAATCAACTAGCCTGGGCTCACAGGGGCTCAGAGAGACTGAACCAACAACCAGGGAGTATGCACGGGACTGACTGAAGTCCTCTGCGTGTATGTGACAGTTGCGTAGCTTGGTCTTCTTGTGGGACTCCTTACAGGGGCAGGAGGGGCTGTCTCTGACGCTGCTGTTTGTTTCTGGAACTCTTTCCTTCTACTGAGTTGCCTAGTCCAGCCTTAATAGGATTGGGGGTGCCTGGTTTCACTGCAGCCTGACATGCCGTGGCTGGCTGACATCCTCTAAGAGGCCTGTCCTTTTCTGAAAATAAAATGAGGAGGAGGTTGGATTTCAAGTTAACAAGGAGAAGTAGGGGAAGGACTGAAAGGAGAGGTGGGAGAGGAAACTGTGGTCCTGATGTAAAAACAAACAAATAGCAAATGGAAAGCAGGAATATAAGTGGTTCACAATGGAAAGAGGGACTGAGATCCAACAAATATCTTAAATCTGCATTTACTTGTGCTAGGGTCTGTCTGGGGGCCTGTTACACTATGACATGGTTTGCCCTTGCCCTCCCGAGCATGAGATTTCCAGGGAATCTCCCATATCCTAGGGGTCCATTGTTTTAATAGTTTGATTGTCATATTGAGGGATACAACGTCTCTTTACAATATCTTTGTATTTGCCAGAGCCGTTACGTGGGGAACACGATTTTACAAGGGTATCCTCAGAGAAGCCCCACATTACCACATATGGCGGCATATGAGCGGAGCAATCATGGGTCTAGGAAATGTCTATTTTTTTTTGCGTATGTGTTTTGTAGATTTTCTAGTTAGATCAGAAGCAATGTGGGGGGGGGGGGGAGTGGGGGGAACAGGCTCTGCCATAACCCAGCTCCAGCATAGAAAAGACGTGACTCCAGACCACCCTGCCACCTCATCTGACATAAAGCAAACTCCAAGAAGCAGGCCTGCGGTTTATCTGTCAGTTAAAGATTAGCTTAATGGAGACTGGGTAGTCCGTTAAGAGATAGGCCTAAACAAAGACAATAAATTGTACAAGATAGGATCAGACCCTGCTGTCAGGTTACCAGGCAGCACAGGATGACCTGCCCCTCCCACTGACCTTGCAGCTGGAGTATGCCCCCCAATTCCCTCCCCTCCTCACTTCCCCTATATAAATCCCTTTGGGATGAATAAAGGTTGCCACCTTGATCAGAACCCTGTCTTGGTGTCCTTTCATGTATCTCTTGTCCTTCATCTCTCTCTTAGGTGTCCTGCAGACCCACGCTGACTACCCCGCAGGCTGGGACAAAGCTATATTTAGCAGATAGAACAGTCAAATGACAGACGGGAAACTCAACAACAATTCTTGAAGATGGGTCTCAAACATGAACTCCCCGGAAAATGATGAAGGGGATGCAGAGTTCTCTTAATTTGGCTATCTTTAACAGCCCTGGGGGTCGTCTAAGCTGTAGGAACTTTGACTCAGGTTAAACAGAGGGTTTTGGCTCTGAGGCTGAAAGGAATTCAAGGGCTAGTTTGTATAATATATATATATATATATATATATATATATACACACACACACACACAAACACACACACACACACACACACACATATATATACATCATAAGAGTTAAAATTTGCTGAGCGTTGGTGGCACACGCCTGTAATCCCAGCACGCGGGAGGCAGAGGCAGGCAGATCTCTGTGAGTTTGAGACCAGCCTGGTCTACAGAGTGAGTTCCAGGACAGCCTTCAAAACAATAAAGAGATACCCTGTCTCAAAAAACCAACAACAAAAAAAAAGAGTTAAAATTTGAAAAAAAAACTGCTTAAGGAAAACTGCAAAGCAGGTAGGAGATAAGGAAGCATTGTCAGAGGAAGAGAAGAGTAGGGGCATTGTCAATTTATCATTAGTGTTGATACAAATCTTAAAATGCTTTCTAGACTAATGTTTTGTCTCAGCTTTTAATTGAACTCATATAGTTTTTAGAGCCCTTTTATATTACAAATTGCCAATGTTACCAGTTTTTATTAGTCGTTTTACATTTTAATTAAAGCAGGCTGACTAATTGTGATTTTTAAAATTTTTACTGCCTATGACGTTGTTAAGTGCAAAAGATAAACCGATTTGGAAGCAATACATACTCAGCTATTTTTAGATCTTCTTGTTTTTCTAAATTCTTACCAAGTTAGTCAGTAATGATCACACATATATCAAAATCCATACCAGATGGTTGTTTATCTCCAAACATTTCCTTCAGTTTGGAAAACTTGTCCCCCCCCCTCTGTGTGTGTGTGTGTGTGTGTGTGTGTGTGTGTGTGTGTGTGTGTGTGGTGTGTGTGTGTGTGTTCTCCTGAAAGTAGCCTGTCCATGCTACCTAGGAAATATGTATTTTGGCTCAGATTTATGGGATACCTTTGGGATCAACTTTCTCAACTTTTACCTTAAACCCATCTTCTCCCATTGGGTCTCCAGATTATAATGCACATATACAAAATCATGAAGGTGCGAAAGAAACTGGGTGACTAAAACTTCATAAGTGTCTCCTCAACTGAGCCATTAAAGTTCCTTCTAACCCAGGAATGGGGTATGTGTTTTGGGTTGCTCCATGAGGACTCTGTAAGTCCTGCAATGTTCCCCTTGACACCTTCACACTTAGAAGTAGAGAGAACAATTATCTCTTGTCTTCAGTGTCTTTATCATCAGGCACTCATAAAATTCCTAAGCTAAAGATCTGGCAAGGTCGTGGGAGAAGCAGCCAAAAACTATGGAATTGGGCATTTGAGGAATGTCACAAGACAAAAGGCCAAAATGATAATAAACTCAAACATTTCTAAGACAAACAAAAAGGAAATCAAAATGTCTTCAAAATTTTGAAAGAGAAAAGACAACTGCCTTTAGAGATCTGAAAGTAAGACAAAGCAAACCAATTAAACCAAATGTGTAGACCAAAATGCTTTCAAAACAAACAAACAAGTAAACTAAATAAATACCTCAAACCAAATACTTTGGAAGCAGAGCAAAAAGGTATTTATCAAACTAGTACCCTCAATTAATGAACTCAGAATAAACAAGTGAACTACTGACCACATCAAGGCAGGTCCAGAACTCTGCATAGAACTCACCAACAATACATCTAGCAAATGACACTAGATGGTCCAGATGCAATGGACCCATGCAGGTACCTGGCTTCCAAGCAGGTCATTTCTCCAGTGAAAAGTGGATTGTGCTCAGGGTCCCACCTTGGATGCCATACTTGTTAACGCCAAAACCAAAGCTCTCGTCTCAAAGGGAATAAGAGGTAGTTTATTATGGAGCCATTTTGAGTGACCGTGGAACAGGAAAGGAGATTATTTTACCATAAGTTACATGTTCCAATATGGAAGCAATTTCACCAAGTTTTATAGTCTTACAAAATAAAGAATCCATAAAACAAGGCAAGACGAACAAGGAATAGCTATTCCAGGAGCTAAAACTAGTCAAAGATAAGGTAATTAACCTCTGGGCATGCTGTTAATCCCACAAATGTGGGGAAAGAGACAACTGACCCAAATCATGGCCAAATTAATTAAAGCAAGCACTTAATTAAGGTAAGCTTTTTTATTTTAATTTGTCTACATTGACTGTTTCTCCTGAAAAGAGGTTCAAGATGTCAGCCTTAGACAAGGGTACCGTAAGAGTTTTGATAGTTTAGGAAAAGGGGGTTTCTAGATGGGCGATTTGGCAGGCAAATAGGTAGGGTTACAGAAGCAGAACATCTGTATAACAAGGTGGTCATAACAACCTCTTGAAAGAAAGACATGGCTGCAAGCCATCATAACAAGTAACAAGGTGGTCATTACAACTTTCTGAAAGGCATGGTTGCCATTTCCTGACACAGGCAGGAAGCTAAGGTTACTGGCTGGGCACAGTCCAATCCTTGAGAAGTAGAGATTTAATAATGAAAAGGAATGAATCAAGTTTGACTTTACTGTAAGACTTTACTTTCAAACCTGGGATAGAAGCAGGCTGTTTATCACTACCTGTAATATTCCACACTCTCCAGAGTACTGAAGTTCTAATCAACCATGCTCTGTAAAGACAGCTTCTTTCCAGGAGTTCTCAATCTCAGTGACAAACTTATGACCCTCTGGATAAGCTAGTTAAAGATTAAATTATTGTTTCTTCACCTATAGGTTAGATAGCACAGACCAGTGATAACTCTGGATCCTGCGTGTGGCAACTGGCAACTCTAGGTCTTCTACACACTCATGGCAAAAAAAAAAAAGGCAGGGGACTTAGTCCTAAAAATTCAGATATGAATTCTATCAAGCTGCGTGATCTTGGAAACATCACCACGTCAGGGAGAGAATACAGCCCATCTCCTTTGTTAAGCCTTAGTAAACCCTAAGCAGAGAGCCCATCTTAACTGGGCCCAGGCCCTACCCAGTCTAAGTTAGGATTTCTATTGCTGGGAAAAGATACCATGACCGTGGAAACTCTTATAAAGAAAACAATTAATTGGGGTGGCTTAGAGTTCAGAGATTAAGTCCATGGTAATCAGGATGATGTCAGCATGCAGGCAGATGTGGTGCTGGAGTAGTACCTGAGAGTCCCAGATCTTGCAGGCAACAGGAAGTCAACTGAGACACTGGACAGTATCCTGAACGTAGGAAACCTCAAATCCCAACCCACGGTGACACACTTTCTCCAAAAAGGCCATACCCACTCCAACAAAACCATACTTCCTAAAAGTGCTACTCCCTATGAGATTATAGGGCCTAATTACGCGGGCAGGAAGGAAGATACGGCAAGGAGATACTTTGGGCTCTCCCTTTGGCTGTCAGACTATGGAAACAATCACCCCCCAGGAACTGGAATTTCCCTGGTGACCTTATGGTGGGGGAAAGAAAGCGTTGAGGGCCAGAGGAGCAGCTTTCCCCTTTCAGACAGTTCTGAAAACTTGTCAGACCACCTTGAAGCAAAGACAATGAGGACAGGCAGGAAGATACTATGACCATTACTGCTCATCCACCTCTCCTCCTGTCCTCTATTTAAACCTACAACTCAAGTCAGGGTGTCCAATGAAATTGAGGGGTTACTGGGTCTCTTTGTTCCTCTCTCCTACGTATTAATCTTGAAAAATCTCATTTCTCTGGTTTTCAATATTTTTTGTCTATTTAATTGGCTATTTGTGTTCATTTATCACACAACAGATATAGACAATATGTTGTGCAACGTTAGCAAACCACATTTAAAGCCTATATTGCCCTAGACATGCAGGGGATAGAGCATTAGTATTTCCTTACCTATTGTAAGTATAGCTGTGGGGATCCTTGACAGGCAAGGTAAATCAGAAGACAAAGATATGCAGACAGATGTATGGTGTAAGGTTAGGCCCACATGGTGGGCTCAGGGAAAAGCTCACTAAAAGAGGTAACAGTGGGTGCTTCTGTGCTTAGTTTTGGTGCTGTGGACAGTTGCGAAGACATGCCGTTGGACAAGAGGTAAAAGAGGGAGGAGACATGGAAAAACCAGTCACGCATATGCAGCCTGACAGGCACCCATATCTTCCTTCCTGGCATAGAAAGGACTCCTGTGCAATGAGGAGCATAGGAGCTGATGCGAAGTCAGAACGTTCTTCCACAGCCTGCTTCAGGCAAGAAGGTAGGAAGTCACCAACTGACAAGCCAACCTGGATGGAGGACAAACTTCACCAGATCCAACCTCGAGATAGGACCTACGGGCAGTCCACAGTTGCTGAGGGAAGAGGAGTCGGATTTTTCTTTTATCATTTTGAAGGATAAGACCCCAGTTACAAGGGATCAGCTTTAACACATGTGCCAATAAGGGCAAATTTAACTGGACTCAGCAGGAGATTTTATATATATATGTGTGTGTGTGTGTGTGTGTGTGTGTGTGTGTATATATGAACTATTATGTAACAGAACAAATGTACAAATATAAATATAATACATGTTGAATATATAAATTCACATCAGGAATAAAGATAGAAGGAGAGGTCCCAAATTCAAGTGTTGGGGAGAGAAGTGAGAAGGGGGAGAGAGGAGGGTCTAGAAAGGATGAAACACAGTGTACTCATGAATAAATCCAGACATAAACATATTTTAAAATAACCAAGTATAAGCCGGGCGTTGGTGGCACATGCCTTTAATCCCAGCACTCGGGAGGCAGAGGCAGGCAGATCTCTGTGAGTTCAAGGCCTGCCTGGTCTACAGAGTGAGTTCCAGGACAGCCTGCAAAACAATACAGGGAAACCCTGTCTTGAAAAAACAAAAAAAATAAAAAAATAAAAAATAAAATATCCAAGTATGAAACAAAGTTCTATATCAAAAAGAAGGAGAGGAGAGGAGAGGGGAGGGAGGGAGGGAGGGAGGGAAGGAAGGAAGGACGAGATGAGGGAGACACCTTCCTAATTCTGCTGTTTCTGCCTGTGCCAAGACACCATATCCGGGGCAGCAAGTACAGAAGCCCAAACTTGTAACCCATCAAATCTGTCATCATTGTTACCATGAATCTCACCAGAAATCCCATTCACAGGAAAATGATGCGCGATAAGGCTCTTATGCAACCCAAGTGATACCAAGTTTTACCTTACCATATGGTATTTCCATACAAGGCATCTCTACAGCCACCCTCTCATCGCCCTTACCAAGAAATAAAGTACGCAGGGGAAAGTTGTCTTAGAAAAACCTTTGACAGTCAAAACTGTGGCTTAAGCCAGGCAATAGGTGACTTCCCCTTGAGGAGCTTTGGTGTGTCTTTGTTTCCTCAAAGTGTCTTACTCCTAACCCTGGTACTTGAAGTCTATGTTAAAATATTCTCCGTAAAACCTCCAACTTCATTCTGGCTAGTCCTGATTTTTTTTCCGTGTCAAAGCCACTAATCCCGTTTGGCTGAGTTAATCCATGAATGATTACAGGGATCCCTTATGCTGCTACAGGTGACAAGCAGAGCTACGCCACTGCCCCCATACCACTGAGACCAGCTCTGATGACACAAACCTGTAACTCTCTACTCCACATGCTGAGGCAGGATGATCATATGTTCAAGGCTAGCCTGGACTGCTTGGCGACACTGCCTCAAAATTAAAAACAAAATTTGTAACCCAGTCACAAAAAGAGAAACATGGTATGTACTCACTCATATATGGATTTTAGACATGAATCAGGGGAATGCCAACATACAATCCCACTGCCAGAGAGTCTAGGAAACAGAACCTTCATCCAGCGACTGATGAAAGCAGAGGCAGATACCCACAGACAAACACTGAACTGAACTAGAATCCAGTGTCAGAAAGAGAGAACTGATGGGCAAAGGAGTTAAGACTGAGCTGGTTTAACCCATAGAAATAATTGACCTGAACAAGGGGGAGCTCTTGGATCCCAGATTGATGGCTGTGTGGAAGGCATGGGACTGACCCAGACCCCCTGAATGTGGGTGTCAGTGAGGAGGCGTAAGTAATCTATGTGTCCTTGGATAGTATTTATCCCCGGTGTACAAATAGACTTTGAGTGTCCATGACACAATGAGGGATGCTCTCTCAGCTGGGACTATTGAGGGAGGGACTAGGGTCTACCCTGGATGAAATGAGAGTCATTGGAGTTCCACCATAGAGGGGACTGGGAGACCTGGTGGGGAGGGCAGGGGAGGAGGGGAGGGAGAATGAACTGGGATTGACATGTGAAACAAGCTTGTTTCTAACTTAAATAAAAAAAATTAAGAAGAGGGTTTGTACACCTTTAATCCCGGGTGTCAGGTGTCAGAGTCAAGAGCTATGATACAAGCTTGAGTTCAGGTTAATCTACATGGAGAGTCCTGAGGTTGCCAGGACTGTAGAGCCAGACCCTGGTCTCAATAACAAACAAATCAAAACCAGATAATTCCTCAATTAATTAAAAAGGGATTAGAAAAAGACTTTTCTTTTAACCCCAAGGGACTTCTGAAAGGGTCTTTAATGTGAATTTTGTAAGATACAGGACAAATTAATCACAAGATCTTGAAGAAGATCAGGGTGGGTTTGTCTTCAGTGAAGAAGTAATAGAAAGAGACTGTGAGCCTCATGATAACCCTAAGAAATTGTCTGTTCTTATAGACCCAAAGTTACTATGGTTGGCACCCAACCCTTATAGCTTTTAATAAGAGGAAGCTTAAATATTTTACACAAGTCCTTATTTCTTATGATAATTATTCAGTATTTTAGTTATTATCATATATAAAAATCACTGATTTTCTTTCTCCATGGATTCTCACCTCACAAAGTCCATGACAGAGGGCTCTGAGTAGAATAGAAGAACCCACTGTCCAAGGAACTTCTGGGAAGGTAGAGTGAGGCTGGGTAAGGCTCTGTCCCTCTGGATGCTACTGTTCTGAGAGGTATGGAGGAGTTACAGGCTCCTCTGGGAGACATCCAGCTCAGCATACATCTTTAGGAAGTCCCAACGAGGGCTGACAAAGTCCAGACACATCTCTCTGCTAGTCATTCCGGGCCATAGAATGAGTGGCTTGATTGAACTTACTAACCCGAAAATAGACATATGGTAGCTTTGAAGTAAAGAACATCCATCTTTCCCTAGAAATTTTCAAATAACTCTCTGATGTCATACAGGTATCTCCTGTTAAATCAACTTGAATTTGTTCCAATAACTCAGCAGATCAGTGTCTCTTCCCTTCTGTGGAGACTATGGCCCAGGCTTGGCCCAGAATGATGCATGCTCACCCTGGAGAAGAGCAGGGATAGCGTGGTCTACACAGCACAATAAGAGAAAGTCTACCTCTCTAGGCCTGATACTGTATACAGATAAGAAACCTGGATACCATTTTGACTCAGGAAAAGAGGTCATCCAAAAAAGCTGTGCTCAGAATTGAGGGGAAATTTTGATGGAAATGGTTTGGGTTTGCTTGCTTTCATAATTTTTGTTGGTAGTGGTGATGTTAAGTTTGTTGTATTTGTTTTTTGAGATGGTGTCTCAGGTATTCTGGACTAGCCTCTATGTGGATAAGCAGCCACACCTGGCCTTGATCTCCATTCTGTTATTCCAGGCATGTCATCGTGCCTAGCTTATGGGGTGCTAGGGACAGATTCCAGGGCTTTGTGTGAGCTAGGAAATCACTCTACTTAGGTATACTCCAACCCCAGGAGATCAAAAACAAAGACAGTTGAGGTCAGCAAATCAAGACTCTGGGGCCTAAACTCAACTTCCTGGGTTAAAAAGGACCCCTTCCCTTAGCTATACTGAGCCCTGGAGTCATTACTTAAATTCCTTTTACCTAACTGAAATAGTGTGCCTCTATGTCAAACTACCCAAGGTTTGGAAGGGTATAAATAATTGACATATGTTCCTCACAGATATAGATTCTGGAAGGTCAAGGTCAAGGCACCAGCAGACTGAAGTTTGTAGAGGATACTCTCTGTACCAGGATGGTATTTCATCCTCTGTGTTGCATCCTCCCAATGTGGGAAGGGTGGACATCCGTCTCCCTCACAGCTATAGCATAGGAGATGGTTGAACAAGAGGATGACTGCTGGATAAAGCCACTTCCATAGAGGGCTTTACCTCCTTGCTTGGAAGGAGCCCTTGTGACAAAGTCCCTCCTGAAGCATTATCTCTGCATACTGTTTCCCTGGTGAATGCATTTCAACGAGAAATTTGGAAAGATGCGCAGTCAAAACAAACCTATGTTAAAAGAGTACCAGGTAAGCATTAGTTTCTCTCCCTCTTTTTTTTTTCAGAGGAGAAGCAGTGGTAACGTTATTTTACTACCTTCCTTCTCATGGAATTTGCCTTGAGTTAAATAAGTAGACAGATTTTTTCATGCCTTTTTCCATTCGGACACTCAGGGAGAAAAAACGTACAGCATATCTCAAGTATGTATTTTAAAACTCATTAAGAGACAAATTGCAAAGACAAGTTGACATTCGTATAGGTTGAAGGCACCCTGACCGTGACAATTCTCTTTATAGCCATCGTATGTATGGTTTACATGCACAAGGAAACGTGTCTGTAGGTGTGTGGGGAGCACGCGTGTGTACATGAGTGTAGAGGATCATGGCTGGTGATATGGATGAGAGGTCCTAGAAAGAAGCTGTGTCTGCCAAGACTGATTGGCTGACTGGAACTGCAGCGATGTGGAGAGGTTGGGATGTTGAGTCCCAGAGGTTGATTACCTATCTCTGGCCCAGTAAATAACCATTCCTTTCCCATCTTTGTATTGGAAATAACGTCCTGTGACTAATAGATAAAAGCCTCTTGGAGTCTATTGACTTAGTAGAACCACCGGCTTCCACCAAACAGAGAGCTATGAACATGTGAGCCCCATGTTCCTCCATCTTGCTGTATCTGATTTATCCACTAATGCATTTTAAACCTGCCTTGATTTATGACCTTCTTTATTCTGGAAAACTATAAACCTTACTGGAACTGCTTCCACCCTGGAACATGGAATTTGTGGTAACCTAAATCTTTATTTTAAGGCCATGATTACTCAGACTTAATTCCAGAATAAAATATATCTTATTCCCTTTAAGATGAGAGTTGTGGTTTTTTTTACATTAGCAGTGTTGTTGTATTCTTCCATTTATCTCCACTCATTTATTGAGGCAGGTCTCTCACTTGAACACAAAGTTCAGGGATGGAGTCTCTACCGGCTGCGTTCTGAGATGACACATAGCAAAGATGGGTGTCCTACTCTTATGTGCATTCTGAACTCTCGTCCTCACACAGGGAAAGGCGTTTATCCACACAGCCATCTTCCCACCAACTGAGTTTCTTTTTAACCAAAATTTTGCCAAGATTCCTCATCCCCCAGAAGCCCTAATGTCAGACATGTCTGTGAAGAGCCAAATTTGAGCAAGAATGATTGGCTAAATGATACTGGTCAAACCCTCCATTTTCTGCATGTAATCATACTTCTCCACCATCTCAACTCAATATTTGGTCAACTTAACCTGATTTCAGTGACATCTGTCCAGTCAGTTTATTCCACCAAACCTCATACCTTCTCTTAGTAATTCTCCCACAGACTCTACACCCTCTTCTTTGGTGTAAGTTTCTATGTGTCAATTGTATTTGGAGCTGATATAGACCTACAATGAGATCTTATCACCCACTGCAATATGTGCTGAGTAAACCCCATTTTACCAATAAGCACACTCCAACTCTGGTTGCATGTTGACAAGTCACAGACATAGCCTACTCCCAATATCTGCACGTCACTGTTTCTATTTGAAAATTGGAACCCTGGAAACCTTTCTCTGTGTGTAAACACATAAAAGAATAAGACAAAGCACTTAAAAGTTGCACTTTTGGGGGTTTTTGTTGTCATTGTTGCTTGTTTATTTTGAGACCAGACCTTGTTATATTGCCCTAGCTGACCTGAAAGTCCTGAGTTCAAATAATCCTCCTTCTTTAGCATTGTTAGTAACTAGAATCTGCAGTATGCACAACACTTGGCTTTGTTTATGTTGGAGACACACTCGAATATTACAGTCAAGGTGCGGTAAAGATGAATTCAAGCAGGCCTCATATATGCTGAAACCCATCTCATGGAGTGAGAGGTATACTCGTGTATAGCCCTGACGCCACAGGGAGAACCACACAACTGACAGTGTAGAATTTGCTGTTCCAACAACGTGTGGGGGAGGGATGGCTGTATAGCTTTTCAGCATTGTTCACTGATAAAGGGAAGGTTGATAAATTGCACCTGGCATTTTGGGGTTGATGCAAGGACAAAATCCACATGGCTAGAAAAGCATTAAAAAAGATCCCTTCCAGCTCCAGGACCCCATGGCTTAGCATATGTGCCCATAAGTGGCTCCTGACCTGTCAGGACACGCAAGACATGCTTCAACATGACCAGCTGGCACTGCACATGGGTTTTCTGAATCTGTTGATAGCTTTAGGAGATGCTGGGTATTCCTTCTTTAATTTTCGCTCTTCTTTGACTATGTTTCAAGATATAAAATGTGGCTTTGTAAGAATGGCTATTTGGGGGTATGCATTAGTGTTTCTATTGTGTGGCGAGACACCACAACTGTGGCTACTCTTCTAAAGAAAGCAATTTAATTGGTGCTGTCTTACAGTTAAGAGGTTTAGTCCAGTGTTCTCTTGGCAGGAAGCTTAAGGATATGCAGGCACACATGGTGCTGGAGAGTTATTGAGAGTTCTACATCTGGATTGGTAGGCATCAGGAAGACAGAGAGAGAGAGAGGAGAGAGAGATAGACAGACAGACAGATACAGAGAGAGCGACAGAGATAGAGACACTGGGCCTGGCTTGAATATCTGAAACCTCGAAGCCCACCCTCACTCAGTGACATACTTTCTCCATCAAGGCCACTCCCCATGAGCCTACGGGGTCATTTTCATCCAAATCACCACAGGTTACATGGAAACTCCTTAGAAATGAAATTCTGCCCAACCTCCAACATCAACAAAACAGGCAGTCTCCTTGTAAGTACTGAGGAGTGAATAGCAAAGGAACCTTTCAAACACAAAGGTCGTACAACTTTGTAGAATTGATATGCTAGGATTTTGGGGGTGTCTCCTGGAATAAGGCAAGCAATGGGTTAAGTCAGGAAACTGGCGTTCTTGGGGTAGGGGGAGTATGTTATGATTACAAAGAAGAACAAAAATTACATCAATAGAATGGAGAAAGGGACATAGAGAGAGGCAGAGAGAAAGAGAGAGGTGGGGAGAGAGAAAGAGAGAGAGAGAGAATCACTTTAAATATACAGACTCAGAGCAGTCAGAAATGAAAGAAGCCCAAAATTATGGAAACAGAAATCGATCAGCACCTGCCAAGAGTTTGAGGAGAGGAATTAATATGGGGAAAGGAGAGGGGAGTTGGAGAAGCTAAATGATACCACATAATATGACAAGGTAGACACATGTCATGACAGTCCTCAAAACCTACAAGAGGGACTGAGCTACTTAATGAGAAGAGACTAATTGGAACGAGTATTGCCTGGGAATCAGTATGTAGGGACAGAGGCCTACATAGGTATGGGAACCCTGCCCCTTATACTAGGGTTTTATGTACTCTTAAGTCAAGGAATTTTTAAAAGCACACATCTCTTGGAATAGTTTCCAGTAAGAGCATCTTCTATACCTTTAATTTGCCACAAACAGGAAGCTTGGCCACAGCGAAATAGTAATTTGGTTGTATATAACCATATAATTTTATGCACATATGAAAATAATTTTTTTTAAACCTAGAGGCGATGGAAATTGCTCTTGCTCAGTGGAGAAAGCAGCAGAAAGGAAAGCCAAGGAATCTCCTACCTCCCTCGACAGCCATTTGCTTATCTTCTTGTGGGCGTTTTCCCTGCCAATAATAATGTAAACCATGGTAATTTTGTTCATGAAAAGCTGGAAAAGGAAAAGTTAGAATAGTGATATTAAACTCGGAAAAATAAAGCCTGAGATCAAATCATTTTATCACGAATAAAGGAAGTTACTGTATTGTGATAAAGGTCCCAGGTTCTCAAGGGAAACATGATCATGTTAAATATCAGATGAGGAATACATAAAGGAAAACCTGACAGGCAGGAAATGGGGTCTTAGAGTCACCAACTTCTACAGCTGAGCTCAGAACCACTGCTGCTCATCAATGACTGACAGATGAGGAAGACAAGGCAAGGAGGACATTCAGGTGGGAAGACACATTTTGAATGTGGAAGGAGAGACCATGGCGTAGGCCAGGGTCCCAGTGGATGCAAGGTAACTTCACACTCCTGCCAACAAAGCCCTCCTACCTTTGAGCCTTTGAACTGTGAGCCGAACTAAACCCTTCCTTCCAGGAATTGCTTTTCTCAATCAGCAACGATAAAGTCACTATGTGGTAATCTAGACACCCGCATTTCCACAAGGATAAGTGTCAAAATCATTTAAGACTCTAAGCCATGGAATTCAGGAATGCGTAAGTGTCACTCCAGCCAAGTGGGGCTACCTTGACGTTCATCAGTTCACACAAATCAGCATACTAGCAGACCAAATAGATAACCCATATAATTACAGCATGGTTATAGTTGCTTTAGAAAAGGCATTTGGCAATACCAAACACCTTTCCCAGATTTTAAAAATCAGAAGATAGGAATAGAGACAGCAACTGCCATAACGGGGGAAAGAGTATGGGCAAAGTCTACACTCAACCCTGTTCATGGGATTTAAACATTTTTGCCTGACACTGGGGTAGAGGTGATGGCTCCTCACCACTCTGAAACGTCTTACTGGGAGAGGCAATGAGAGTAACAGGATGAACTGAAATAAGTTTTTAAGGCAGGAAGGGGGAAATACAGTTGTCTTACTGGATATGACTCGTCTCAGTTACTCTTCTATCAAGGTGATAAAGCAGGATGATTCCAGAGAGCTAGAGTCCATGATGGTAAGTGAGTGGATGGTCGTGAATGCACTGTGGCAGGAGCAGCTGAGAGCTTGCATCTTGGTCTGCAAGCAGAAGGCAGAAAGAGCACTGGGAATGGAGGAAGCCTTTTGAAACCTCAAAGCCTGGTCAAGTGACAAACCTTCTCCAGCCCCCCACATTGTCAAAGCCATACTTCCTAATGCTTCCCAAACAGTTCTGCCACTGGGACGCAAATATTCAAACACCTGAGTCTGCTGGGGGCCATTCTCGTGAGAATCACCACTTGACTTAATCACAATCTATATACAAAACACCAAATTTCAAACTCAGAAAGTACTCTCAGAAGCACTCAACACACAGAGCCAGGTTGAAAAGCACATGGGCTACACACATGATCATCCTTCCTAGGTAAGAAATGAACAACTGGAGTCTGAATTATAGATATCAATATGTGTATTCACAGGAATGTTTGTAAAGTAAAGTTAAGAAGAGAGAGAGAGGGAGAGAGAGAAAAAGAGAGAGACAGTTTATTTCTTTCTTGTTCTTTCAACTGAGAAGGTTTAGCAATGGTGATAATTTGGTAGCAATTAGCACACCCTACAACAAGATTCTAGTTATTGACACCACTCTCCAGTGAAAGGACCCTAGGTTTCCCAGATAAAGCCAATTATAGGGCAGAGGAGGGATAAGTACAGGATGAGCCTAGAACATTGGAGTGTCTTTTGGATCTTGAAAGGAAAGAGGAAAAAAGAAAGGGCGCAGGAATAAAAGGAAAAAAAGTAAAGAAAAAAATCAACCATGCCATGACTTCTGGGGAGATACAGCATACCATCTATTTACCCAAGATCGAGAGGGTGCAGAGAGACCAAATAAAAGATTCCATTCAAGTCCAACTTGGAGAACCCATTAATATGGAGGAAGAGTCATGTATCAGAGCATGAGTGAGTCAAAGGCATCCACATCACCAAAAAAGACCACTCCGGTATGGCTGAGAAAGCTACACAAGAGTCTCAACCGAAGGCGCCTTCCATATCGACTGGATACAGGTACATCCCAAGAGCATGTAAAGGTTGGACTGGATTACCTACGGCTGGAGAGAGGATGTGGCCGGGAGGTGTGTTCAAGCATTTCGTTCTCCCTTCCTTATGCTAGAGAATGTTGACAGCCTCGTTACCATTGCCTATGACCTGACTATCATTGTATAGTTCTGATACTTCCTCACCATGACTCTGGCTAAGGTGACTTGTCAGGAATGTTCAGTTTCTTTGAGTTGTTGAATTGATAAGCATAAAAATTTGTGGTGGTTTTTTTCTTTTTTCTTCTCCTTATTATCTCCCCAAAAGCAACAGGTCTGCAGCAATACCCCAGCTCACCCTTGATAATGATGCCACCAAGCTCTATTTTTTTTAGCAGACTTATTAATTTTGTTTAAAAACCAGCACTTCATCATATTGATTTTGCTCCATGGTTTTCCTCCTTTAATTGCATTAATGTGTAAGCTTCAGTGACTGTCTCCCTGGTAACCACAGCTATTCTCTATCTCTGCACTTAAACTTGTTTTTAATACCCCACTTGTTAAGTGACATCATTCAACTTTCCTTCTGTCTGTCTGGCTTCACTTAGCATTATATCCCCCAGGCCTATCCATGTTGCACAGGAAGCAAGATCTCCTTTCGACACTAAGTAATGTTCCACTGAATGTACAGAATGCAATTTCTCCATCCATTCACCCACCGACTGATACATGTATTATTTCTGTATCTTGACTAAAATGGATGCTACTGCTGGGGGCGTGGGGTATAGGCTTCTTTACCTCTTCCAGGAGGATAGCTGGATCATTTGTTAGCTCTATTTCAATTTCCGTAGAAACTAAAATATGTTGGCCATGGTTGAACATACTTATGATTGTGCAAATCCTATAGAATCTTCTAGTATGTGGCCACCTAGAATTAGCTGACCTTGCTGCTAATTTTTAATGAATTTCCTTTGTGAGATTAAAACACACACAACCAAAACAGCAAAGAAATGGGGGAAGGAAAAAAAGTGTGGTAACATGCAGAAATCGTTGTTTTTCCTTAAACAGATAATTTTCATTTATTTGAGGTAAAATTTCACTGTGTACCCTAGTATGTCCTTGATTGCTGGGAATCTAGGCACTCACTACCCTTCCCAGTCTTGAAATACTCCTTTTAAGGCAGGACAAACTACTGAGTCTTCTGCAAGCTGACAAGGGTTATTTTTTTTTCATGAGACCCTCAGATTTCACTAGAAGGAGAGTTGGTTTTTTTCCTGCTTTAACACCAGAAAGCAAAGAGCATTTCATTTTCTGTGGCCTCTGTGAATGTGGATGGTACAATAAAAATTACCCTGAATTTCCAACACTGAGCTGTGCAATCCCACGGGGTTCCAGCCGAGTTCACCTCCATCATTAACACAAGTGCTTATTTATTTTCTCATTCACCTCTAAAGAAAGCCCTCACCACGAGAAACAGATGTGTCAAAGACCTCTTTAAGGCAGTCAGTTAAAATACACATGGCTCTGTGTTTTCAGACGTTTCAAAGAACAAGAAGGAAAGTGTAGGTGGTAGTTGTATCCTGAACTATTGATATTGGTCATTCCGGGTGGGCGGAAGAGACTAGGGATGTAAAGAGGAAATAATTGTCTATAATAAACTACCCTGTGATGTACTTGCTACAGCCGGTGTGTAAAATGTATGTGGTTTTTTTTTTCAAATGCAGAAGAAGAAAGACTAACAGTGAGTGGAATGAAATGACTCTTGCCTTATTCTCCACACTCCCTGCCCACATGTCAGTATTTATAGACGGTTTTACTCTTTTGACTTACCTTGCTACGTGGGGCTTAGGGGCCAGGAGGCTAGCTGCCCTTGGAAAGTACTGCGGGGGCAGCCAGAGGCCATGGTTCATGCATCTCTAGCTTATGACTGAGTAGCTGGGTTTGGTCTTAAGGTTACAAACATTAGATCCAGTGTGTATGACTTTGCTAGTATCGGAAGCAGAGAGAAGGCAGTCCTCAGAAGCTGAGCATGGGACAAGGCAAAATGTCTGCACAGATTCGGCATGCTGATGAAGAGACACAGAGGGAGAGATTGGGGCCCCTGAGCCGCCTGGAGGGAGCATTCCTGAGTGAGTTACTACAGAAATAAGACCATCTGACACTCAAGTATTTGACAAGTGTCCAAACCCACTGAGAGCAGGAGAAACAAGGGTATGCCAAAATCTGACTAAGGATTGGGTCTCCCCGCTTGGCACTATCAAGGTTTCAGCTGCCTGAGAGGCGAAATTCCAAAAGAACTGAAGGAAATGTCAGCAGAGCGGTGCACGCCATTTCCATCAGTGGCAGCTTTGTTTGTTCTTCAGACTCTCAATATTTGAGACCCAAGTAATACTTAAAATCAGCAGGACCCCTGGGAATTCTCTGGAGAGAAAAGTCCACACACAAGGATTATGCATTTCGGGTTGAGAAATAAGATATTAGCAATCATGTGTGTTATGTCTAGTGAGATGACGATACATTAGGTGAGGTTCTTTCATTGGGAGAAATAAGCTGGTCAGTTACAGAAATACTGTAATTCGTGCAAAGCCAGCATTACTTTTCTGGGCCTCACAGCATAGACTACAGCTCGAAACTGTGTCCATACCATGTGACTATAGACCAGCCATCAGCTGGAGGCACCAGGAACTGACCAAACAGACCATCGCCACTGTGGAGCCCCTCTCTTGCAGAGACCAGAAGGACAGGACTGTCACAAAGTACATTTTATTTTTAAAAAAATTATTATCATTGTATTACTACCATCTTCAGCAGCAGCATCCTGGAAGCAAGGCATTTGTCTGAGTCTGGGAAACAGGTTATGACTCAACTTCATGTCATTTTCTAGAGGTCAGTTGAGTACAGGAGTAACCTTGCCTACCTCAAGAAAAATCTTTCCATAAGCAATTATGTCATAACAAAGCCCAACAAAGTATTCCACACCTATGTTGAAAGTCGTGTTACATATAAGTAAGTGGACTGTATAGTTTTACGAAAAGAAAAAAATACAAAGGGAAAAGGATTTCACTAAATCATTTCCAAGATCTCAAGGGGTCTCACATTTGGGGTGTGTTGCTGTTGTTGCTATTGTTACTAAATCTAATAACTTTATGGACACAAAAAAAGAAAATGTGAGTTGACTGTCTTCGTTACTTTTCGTAACTGTCACCAAAACATCTGACATAAAATAATGTGGGTTTATTGATCATTTTAACTCACCTGCAGAAGGTTTGGTCCACAGCTACATGGCCCTATGGTGGTGGGAATGTGGTAGGTGAGATTTTCAACTGACAGAGAATGAGAAGGAGGAAGATGATACAGAAGATGTCAGGACAAGATATGCCCCCAGGACCTCCTTCAGCTAGGTGGCTTTTCACACTTGATATAGCCTCTCAGTATTGAGTCCCTCACAAGACTCATTCATGAGGCTCAGGCCACAGTTCTCATGACCTTTTTGTCTAGAAACAGACAGAAGCACTCACAAATAAGACTTCCTCATGTGCCAGGAAATTCTTAATTCAGGCTTACACCAGGACTAACCGCCACGCTGCTCAAACAACTTCTGACGTTGACCACAGGTCCTAGCTAATGCCTAGAGCTCAGGATGCGCAGATACAATTTGGAAGGGGTCTATCCCCACAGAGACTATGACAACTTAGCTTCCTCCACACGACGTGGCGGCTTGAAGGAGAATGTCCCACACGGGCTTTAGCATTTGGGTTCTTGGTCCCTTGCTAATGGCACAGGCGTAACATGTGTAGTTTAGCTGGAGGATATATGTCACTAGGGGACAGTTCTCAAAATTGCTAGTGCACTTTCCACTTCCAGCTTGAGGTGCAAGATAGGACCCTTCAGTCCTCGGCTTACAACACTAGCTGCCGCGTCTGCAGCCTATAATGAAACTCTCCTGCCATCATAGTCCCTGACACTCTGGAACCAGAAGACCAAATAAATCCTTCCTTTCATAAATTGTCGTGGTCATGGCATTTTATCACAATGACAGCAAAGTAGCTAGTGCAAATAGACAAGAAGGTCAGACATGGTGAAACAGTCACATTTTATTTTCCTTCCTTCCTTTTTTGGTATAATGTATGCATTTAAGTTCCAGGCTTTTCTTTCTTTTATTCCTGTTCATGCTCAATTGTTCTAACACTTTCTTCTCCAAATGAGGCTTGGTATGTTTATTTAACACTACGTTCAAATAATAGCCTTAGCTTACTTCTTGGGTTCTCCATTCTGATTGAGGAATCTAGTTTTCCTTATAGCTATAAAACATGCTTTGAAACATGTTACTAAGCTAAGTAACCACTCTAGCCTTTTGCTTCTTTTCTAGGACATTTTCACTATTCTAGGTCCTAAATCATCCATTCACAGTTACAACTACACACAGTTGTGTTTTAATTATGAAACTTTCCATAGGATTTTGTTAGGCATCAAGTTAAGCCCACAGGTAACCACGTTCATGCATCACTGTCATTGCTCTGCCCAATTTCCCAATCCACAAGTGGATACACTCCCATCTACACAGGATTCCTATTGCTACCATTAGGCTTTTCAACTTTCGTTTCCTTTTGATTTTCTGTACGCAGATTCCATATCTTTGTGTTAGGTTTGTCCTTGTATAACCTCATTTGTAGAGCGGTTGTAAATAGTGTAATTATTTTAATTTTGGTCTCCATATGTCCCCGGTAGTTATGTACGAATGTGACTGAATGTGTGTGTGGTGTTCTTTTACCTAGACACATTGATGAATTCAGGAAGTTTCAGAAGCATCTTACAGATGTCCTATGGCTTTGGCATAGTCAGGTTTACCGCAAACTGGAACATGCTTATTTTACCCTTCCTAATCTGCATACCTGCTATGCCTTCTTCTGACCTGTGCAGCGTCTATGACACTTAGAACTGTGCTGGTGAGCTTTATCAACTTGACGCAAGCTAGAGCCATCTAGAAAGAAAGGAATTTCTTTCATAAAACTGTATGCAAGCCTGTAGAACTTGATTAATCCTGATTAATGATTGATGTGGAAAGGCCAAGCCTACTGTGACCGGCATCTTCCCCGGGCAGGTGTTTCCTCCTGGGTTGTGTAAGAAAGCAAGAGGCTAAGGGAAGAAAACCTATAAGACAGAAAATCTTTATGGTTTCTGCCTTCAGGTTCAGGTCTTTGTCTTTCTTCATGATGAACTGCAACCTATAAGCCAAATAAACCTGTTCTTCCCCATGTTGCTTTAGCCCTGGTGTTTATTACAGCAACAGAAATCAAATTGCGGCAAGCGCTATGTTGAAATACAACCTAAAGGCTATTTACTCACTTTCCAGCCTCTACTTCCTTACCACTCGCCAGTGGAGTAAGATTCTTCACACTTTTCCAGATCTTACTTAGATTTTGTTGAAAACAAATGCATCTCAGCCAGTGCAAGATGTAGCTTTTCCTTGCTTGCTGTGATCAAACTCACGGCCTTGTGAAGTCTAATGTAAGCATTCTACCTCCAAACCACATCTCCTGCCCTGCCCTTAATCACATTGTCTGCCCTGCCCTGGAGGCAGAAACCCAGGCTAGCCTTGGGTTTATCATATTTGTAATGTAGCCTCCTGAGAGCTAGAAGTAGATGCAAAACTTACTTATCTTTTTTTTTTGTAGTTGCTCTAGATGTTATCAAATTAATTATATATAAATGTTATGAGCTGAAATGCATCTACCCCAAGACGTTGGTCTATAACCCTTACCCCCGTGACTACGTTTGGAAAAAAAGACCATTCTTGGTTGACTTAGTGAAGTGAGCCCAGGAGATGGTTCCCAATACAAGGCAAATATCTTGATATAGAGAGGAAGTTGGTATAAATGGACAAACAGAGAAAAAAAAAACTGATGCAGGGGCTGGTCACAGTTCTCTGGCACCCAAGTGGCTTTGCTACTCTGCATGAAGGGTAGGAAACTGAACTTCCAATTAGGTCCTTGAGACAGTTTTCATCTTCTAAATCACGGTTGTATAAATATTTTCATCTCACACTCTGTGCGTTGGTAGAACATCTCATTCACCTTGGTGTTGACTCTGGGACATTTAACCCTCTCCCTTAAGTTGTGGCTTCCTTATCCCATCATACAATGGGTGAGTTTTGATGGCCCTTTGCTATCTGGGGCATCATATTATGGGATGGCCGCTATTTCGTCAATGTAATTCCCAAAGACTGGCTTCCTTAAGAAGGCTTTGCCGGGCAGTGGTGGCGCACGCCTTTAATCCCAGCACTCGGGAGGCAGAGGCAGGCGGATCTCTGTGAGTTCGAGGCCGGGCTGGACCAACAGCCTCCAGAACAATACAAAGAAACCCTGTCTTGTAAAACCAAAAAAAAAAAAAAGAAAAAGAAAAAAAAGAATTTTTTCCTCCACTTTCTCTTTCTTTTTTTGGATGTAGATATCTTTTTCTGTTTCCAGGAGGGAGGGAGGATCACAGGAGTAGGCTGCTACTAATTCTACAAAACTCTGAAAATTTAGTATCCTGTCTATTATTGAGTCCTTTTTTCATTTGGTTTGAATACCCTTTTTCTGTCATTTTCCACATGCAAATTTGTGATATTTGAAGTCTGCCAGTATTTCAATTACACGTGAGTGAGCAGATGCTGCCTTGTCTTGTTATCAGTGAGAGACCTTAGTGCCAAATCCAAGAACAGACACAAATTGTTCTAAAACAAGATTGTTGACATTTTTATTAAGTCCTTTATTTACAAAGTATTTCCTTTTGCTGTTGCCTAAACAGATGCTTTATAGTTTATAAAATTATTTGTGATATCAGCATTCATTTTTTAAGGACAAGGTTTCTCTTCACGTATTCTCAGTATGTATAAGAATCCAGTATAACATGATTTCTGACAACTCCACGTTACTGAAACCAGACCCTATCTGTGTGTCACATAAACCTTTGTTATCATCTTTTTTCTTTCATTTCCCCACTTTCTACCCTTTTTCTTTTGCTCCCCACCCCTCCCCTCTATGTTTTACGTCTGGTAAAAAGAATATTGTTACAACATGCAGTTTCTGGCACGCTGAATGTGCTTGAGATACTGCCGTGATGTCCGTTATCTGGATCCCATCAAGCATTAATCAAAGTCTTGGCACGGTTGCTTTTGTCAAGCTATGCCACCCCTGGGCCAGGCAGAGGAGGATGCAGTCCTGTGTCCTATGGTGTGCTCACCAGCAAGGACAGCTCTGTGCACTTCCTGCTGGGCAGCACACCTTTCTCAGGCTGCGACAACAAAGAAAGCATCTCCAAACCGTCACTGCTCTTCTCAGTGGGTCTCCTGGTTGCCATAGAGAATTGCTTCCGTTAAGTATCTCTGCTGCAGGGCAGGCAGAAAAAAAAATCTAGAAATTGTGATTGAAATTGAAGGGAAAAAAAAGCAGTGGGAAGTTGGGGGGAAAGGAGGGAAGGGGGGGAGGGTAAGTCCATCAAAACGTTCCAAGCCTAAGGATAGGCTGATTTTCCCTGACCTTCCTGCCTTCTCGCTCCTGACCCAGCCCTAGAATGGGCCCTGTCTTCCTTTGCCTCATCTTCTTTCTTATTTTACAAATATAGGTATGGGACTCTTTCCTCTTCACGCTATATGTTTTGTCAGATATTGATTGAAATCTGGTCATTTCATCTTCCTGCCTAAAACACAAGGACCCATGTACTAAGTGCCTTCCCTGGGCAGCTTCTGTGGCTTTTGCATTTAAGATTGCCGCAGCCCACCGGAACTGGGAGTCTAGAAGCCGGGACTGCCCAAGGTCGTGTATCAGCAAGGGGTTCACAGTAGTTCGCAGCGGTAGAAAGTTAGCACAAACAGTAAAAGGATGGACACGGGCTGGCACCCGTCTCTAGATGGCACAATTCAAATGTACTGATGACTTAGAGAAGAGTTCTGTGTTTTATTTTTAATAACACACAGCAAACATGACGACAGCTCGCCCATTCGCCCATGCTCACAACTTTGGGGCTGGCTCGCCTCCGCCAACAGGGTTGGCTTTTTAATGCTGTGCAGGTGAAAGGCAGGGTCTGCTCTACTGAGTACTTCCACTGGGGAGGGGCAGGGACAGCTTTCCTGCTCTTATGACCTCAGGGCCAGCTCTCCCACCTGCCTCAGGCATAGAGGGGCAGGCGGGGGGGGGGGGGGGGGCATTTCTTCTCTGCCCATGCTACCATATGGTAGACGAGAGGCAGCGGCAGGGTCAGATCTCTGGTGCTCACATTCTCAGGGACTGCTCACCCTTGTCCCCATAAACAGGGTCAGCACCACAGATAAGGTGCAAGGCATGCTTTCCCGAGTGCTGCAGTTGGTAAAGGGGAGAGTGAGCTGGAAGTGGTAGGGGCGAGAGGGGAGAGGTCTTTCCCTTGCTTACACCCCTGCAGCACCACAAAGGAAGGAGGCAGTATCAGCTTTACCCCTCTCATGCCCTCAGGGCCAGGTCAACCACGCCCCTGCAAACAGGATCAGCATTCCTGTGCTGACTAGGCTAGGCGAGGTGTAGGACTCTCTTCTGAGTGCTTCAGCTGGTGACCTGCAGGACTAGTTTTCCCTAGGGTTGCATCCAGTGAGGGGCGGGGTCAACTCCGTACAGCCTTATCCTCTCTGCCTTTGCTGGTATCAGGGACTAGGGATATCAACAGAGACCTCATCTGCATCAGAACCATGAACCCAGACACGGGCCCCAGCAGCAGCAGCTGCCCGGGTCTAGATATCACCACGACCCTGGGGGGCAATCAAGCCACCTATCTTTGCCTCTATAGAGACCCCTCTTAAAACCAGTTTGTGCCATAGTCCTGAGGTCTCGCCATCAACATTGCTGGCGCTCAGTTCTTATAACCAGTCAATCCCCAAATCTTTTCCCCCAGAGAATCAATGATTTCAGACCTGCTAAACAGAACACGAGTGGGTGATCGGGTCTCCGGGATGCACGGAAACCGACTCCCCCCCCCCTTCCCGTTAAGGCACTGCTGAAGGAAGACAGAACTCTGATCAGCCTAGGTGTCCCCAGCAGTGCTAAGCCTGGGACCTCTAACGCAGTTGTGTCTCACAAACACTTGTAAAAGCGGAACGACAGACAGCAGGGAAAAGCATATGGAGGCAGGAACCTGGCTTTATGTATTCGTGAGGTAGTGTCTGCTGTGCCCGTAGGAGAGAACATCTTGTTATGATTTAGGAGGAGCAAACGGTTTGTGTATTGCTGGGAACTATATGTGATGAGCTAAAGTGTTTCTGAATGCAAGAACCCATGGGCTTCCAGGCTGGCCATATGGTGGCTGTTTATCACACATGCTAATGCAGGCCAGGCTGAAGTGCTACAGGGGACGGGCTTCTCTGCCACTGGAAAAGGGAGGTGGCCCTTCTGGGAGACCCCAAAGGCAGATTGCGCTCTAAGGCACCAGATGTCCACAGCTGAAAGCAAGAGGGGTATCAAAGAGGAGGACGGGACAGACAGCCAGGAAGGAAGAGCAGGCAGGCTATGTTGGAGGGGGAGGTTGCCTCCTGTCCTCTGAATGCTGGAGGCTCCACAGGAAAAGGCTTGCTCCACAAACCACGGCAACTGCAGGGAAAAGCCCTCATTCAGCAAAGGGGAAGCTAAGGGGATGATCCTTGTGTCCGGGTTAGTTTTGCCCTCTGAGAATGCAGGGTAAAATTAGGTCGAGGGAGAGCTGCGGGGAAGTCTTACAAACTGTGGAATAGGTAAGGCTGGAAGTAAGGACAGCGGCTACAGCATTCACCACAACCCGGCATAGCTACCAAGGACATAAATCTACATATTTCAAACATCTGTTACAACAACTATAATAATAATAATAATAATAGTAATAATAATAATAATTAACTGACAGCTGTGAGTCTGGCATCACCTGTGGTCTGGCTGGGCTTGACGTCTGGAGACGGGCTCTGTGCTTATCAAGATGGACACGCGTACACACACTCGTCTCTGACACGTCTTAACAGCTCACACACACACACACACACACACACACACACACACGTTCCTTCTATGGAGCGCTTGGGACCAGAAACATTTCAGATTCTTCCAAGACTCAGTGACCTTTGCGTATTCATAATGAGAGCTCACACATGGTTGGTATACACAGCCTGGAAGGCAAGTTTATACACTAATGTTAGTATGTCTTTGGGGGCTGGAGTGTGCACAAGTTACACGTGGAATTTTCTGCACAGCGTGTTGCACCAGCGCTTAAAACATTTCAGCATTTTAATTTTTAATTTCTGGATTAAGTAGATGCCAGACCCATATGTCTTAGTCAATGTTGTACTACTGTGAAGGGACACCGTGACCATGCAACTCTTACGATAGAAAAACATTTAACCGGGCCTTACATTCAGAGGTTTAGTCCATTTGTGTCATGGTGAGAAGCGTTGTGTTGGAAAAATAGCTGAAATTTCTGCATCAGAAGGTAGCAGAGAGAGAGAGACACTGAGCCTTTAGTGTCACTCCCTAATGACCAACCATTCAAGTACGTGAGCCATTTCTATATTTAAACCACCACACCATATGCAGAAGTTCTCTGAAATTCGTGCCTACGAGCCCAAACCATCCTACTAATCCCTTTATTAACTAACAGAGTGTCAGCCACAAAGCGATGTGCCCATCACTACTGACACAATAGTACAGGACACCTAGGATTTGCAAAAGTTAACATAAAATATGATTTTTAAAAAGCAAAAATGACAGGGAGAGACAAAAACGTCACGGACCAGCTGTACTGTTCGGTTTTGGCTTGTTTGTTTTGCAGATTTCTGCCTATCACACTACGGAGACTGCACTGGTTAATGCACAGAGGTCATAGCTTCAATACACATTTGTAGAAGGAAGAAGACAAGCAAAGCAGAGGGTATAGAGAAATTTATTCATGCTGCAGAACTCATGCATATAAGACAGGAGGTTAGCTGCGACAGAGATCTCTTGGGACACTTGGGATATGTCCCATGCAAAGACGCTGGCTAATAAATGGCTGCTTTCAGGGTACATCAGGTTTGTTTTGTGAGTACACATGAGGAAACGCACGTACTGAGACACCAATGGTGGCAGATATGACATTGTATATTCTCTGCTTTCCGTTCTTCGACAATAACCACCTGTGTTTTTGTGATCAGGAAAAGCCAGCATGACACATTATAAAACAATTGTTTTCTTGAGTATGCAGTAAACAGAGGGCAACCAGAGCAGGCATGCAAACAAGAAGCCTCCATCTGTGCTTTCTGGGTCCCTGTGCTCATCTGGCTGTGCACCTTGCATCCTGGCTAGGTATCATTTAACACGTCAAATGCTGGGGACATTAACACAGCATAACTAGCTGTTCTAGGTGGTCTCAGGACAATGACGGGAGAAGTGTTGCGTGTGTTCCGTTCAGACAGTATTTTTCCAACGCTGTCTGTATGGAACACATGCAACGCTTTGGAGTTTCAGAAGCCCAAGGAGCTGTGCGAAGTGTCTCAGAGACACTGGATCTGCACATGCAGAGGGCTGAATACACAGCAGCAGAATCCCCAGTGTCTTAGTTGGGGTTTCCACTGCTGTGAAGAGACACAATGGCCACACAGCAACTCTTAGAAGGAAAGCGTTTGATTGAGTTGGCTTGCTTAGTCTCAGAGGCTCAGTCTGTTGTCATCATGGGGGGCAGACATGGTGTTGGAGCAGTAGCTGGGAAGCCTACGTCTTTCAAGCAACAGGAGTACAACTGAGGCACTGGACAGTATCCTGAGCACAGGAAAACTCAGAACCTGTCCCACAGTGACACAGTTCTCCCAACAAGGCCATACCCATTCCCAGAAAGCCTCCCCTCCTAATAACGCCACTCCCTATGAGACGTTCAAAATACAACAAAATGCCAGGAAACAGTGTTTGCGAGCAGTAATTATGAAACCATCAATACCATCATCCCCACCGTACCATTCTAAATGCTTTGTGTATTTTCCTCGTGCATGCATCTTTGTGACGATTGTATTATTTTCCCATTATAGAGACAGTTCAAACGATGCGGTTGAACACCTTCAGTCTGTGTCAGTCTGACTGCAGGCCCTCTGACTTATCAACCTTCCACTCTGTACGAGGTTCACTCCATCTTTGCCCCACACAGCCTCTCTCCCCACCCCCGCCTCCATTCAAGCCCCTGGGCTAGGCCTTTTTCTCTGCGATGTGGTGCATTTTCCTGAACCAGCTGCCCATAGCCCGGTATTCCCGGCACGAAACTTCTAGAATATGGGTAGTTATTGCAGAAACAATTAAACATTAAGTGCGCATGCTCTGATCCACCCCAGCATCGCATCGCCCTCCCATTAAGAGAGAGTGAAGCCCTAACAAGCAGAAGAGTGCTGGAGGCAGGAGCACCTTAAAATTATAGCCATGAGGTGGGATGATGGGGGATCACCCAGCTGTATCGCCTCCCCCCTCCACAATTTGTGTGTGCGATAATCATGCTAAGGTCCATATACCCAGAGAGGCTAAATAATGAAGAGGGATTAAGAGGGGGAAGCAGAGATCTTCCTGGGAAGAGGAAACAGGACGGATTTGATGGGTGAACTGGGGTGCGTGGAATTGGGAACAGGAGGGATCAAGTGGGGTGGGAGAGCAAATACTTGAGTAAGTGACTGGAATTGGGGGAGGCATTTCAGGGGTGAGGTAGAAACCTAAAGCAAGAAAACCCCCTTGGAATCTGTACAGGACTGCTATGAAAGTGGGCTCACAGTCAAAAGGGAGTCTGGATTGTTCTGGAACAATCAGAAGAGGATCAACCAAGGACAGCCATGGGCACGTCCTGACAAACAGGTAAAGAAGAACTCATGGAAATCCTTCACAAACTCTTCCTGAATCAAGACAAAGGGGGGGTGACTTCTTTCTGTCTCTTAGCCACCATTATAAAGCAAAAAAAGTCACAAAAAATAAACACTAGAGAATGGTACCCAAACTCCAGAAGAAAAAAATCACCAAAAAAAAATCCAGCAGCATACGAAAAACATACACTGTGGTCCTGTAAGATTCATCCCAGGACTGCAACATCCAACAGACAAAACCAATATAACACACCAATAACATTAATTATATTGCAAAGCCAGGATAAAAAAAGAACAATACGATAAATTCGGTGAGTACAGCAAAAGCGATTGACAACATGTCACATCTTTTAATGATGAAAACTGTTTCTGCCTTATTGCAGAACCAGGGGAGAACATCTTTAGCATGCTGAGGGGGGTGTTTTATATGTACAAACCTGCCCCTAACCTTATCTTCACTAACAGAAGCCTCATACATTTCTCCCTAAGGTCAGCATCATTACTTTAATTAGCCTTTTACTGAAGTTCTAGACAAAGCAATTAGGCAGGGGAAAATGCTACAGAACTGCAAAGGAAGAAGTAAAATGTGTTTCAATGTGACATGTTCCATATGTAGGAAATACAGTAATGTGCACACACAGAGCTGAAAGTAACCCAAAATCTCAGTAGCTGCAATGCTAACTATTGAAAGATTACAACCACAAGCCAAATACTCACAAATGCCTCACGCATGCGGTTATGGGACACATCCCTGCACTCATTTATACATGTACACACCTGCACTTGTGTGTGTTCATCTGCTTACATACTCTAGGGCCTCCTTATTCCCATTTCCTACACTACTTTTCCAAATAGAATTTACCAGTGTGTGGTAATACTTTCTTTTTAAAACTCGCCACAGGCTATAGCGTCAACTACAATCACTGTAAGGACAAAGATATTTCTTTGTTAACTGCTGCACTTCCAGCATTTCTGGGACAAGTTGGCATGGCAAAGCTCAGGAAAACAACACTCTGGGCCAAGCATCTGTCCAGTGTCCCACCTGGACCCTTCTCCACAGTATCCTGCCTCACCCCAGCCAAGGTGTCAACAACCCCAGGTCATTGGGAAATGTCTCTCTGCTCAGTTCTGATCAGCATATAAATTGGCCACCATGGAAAATCCAGGTTAAAGGGAACCTCCAACACCATCAAATCAATCTCACCACCATAGCAAAGAGCTAGTAACAGGAGCAGGCTCTATTGAGACAAGTTACTGGAGAAGCTGTGATGCTTTGAAAAGCAAAATTAGGGATGCAACTTAGGCCTTTCTAACAGGAAGTCCTGGCTTCCTGAGTGGATTTCATCTGGTGCCTGTTCCTCTCCTGGACCTGGACACTGAAGCCTACAGAGATGGCCTGGAGACAAGGACATCGCTTATCAGGACTCTGAAGAGTCAAAGCAGATAGTCGGAGGGACTTCCAAAGCTCAAACTCTGCCTACCTGAGATGGCACAATAAGACAGAAACCTATCTGCTAACCAGGCAAGCTGCACCTGCGTGGAATTTACCAAGCAGGTTGCAAATTAAGTCAAGGTTTGCTGAACTAATCTAAATATAAATTTCAAAGGGATATCAAACAGCTTTGGCTTACAATTACACATACCTAAGAAAACTTGTTGGTTTTGTATCACAATTTGGTGATGGAGAAATGGTTTTCTGTATATGTTTATCTTATTGGCTGATTAATGAAACACTGTTGGCCAATAGGACAGCAAGATAGGTGGACTAGGATATAGGGAGGATTCTGGGAAATGTAGGCAGAGAGGAATCATCATGTGATCCCAGGAAGTGACATAGCTGGGCAGAAACTGCCACTAGCTAACCATAGAGGTCTGGAGGTCTGTACAAACAGACAGAAAGTGACGTGGCTGGGCAGAATCAGTATATAAGCAGGGACAAGCAGGAAATTGCCGTCTCCTCTCCTCTCCCCTCCCTTCCCCTCCCCCCTCCCTCCCCTCTCCTCTCGTCTCCTCTTCTCTTCTCTGTGGAGACGCTGAACAGCCAGAGGACTAACAGGTCCCTGGACCTTTCTCCGGTAAGAATAGACCAGGTGGAAACGCTTAGATTATTGGAAATGGGTTAACAATTTAGACAGATCTAGTCAATAAGAAGCCATAGTCAACAGCCAACATTTTCATAATTAATATAAGTCTTGTGTGTTACTTTGGGGGCTCAAAGGCGGCTGCAAAACCTGGCAGGAAGAATGCATGCAACAATTTGCAGGCTTGCATCTATGGTTATGCAGACCCATTATTTTATTTTATTTTTTGCACTACTGGGATTGAACCTGGGGCCTTGCACATTTTAGACAAGAACTCTACCACAACTGCAAGTCCATTTCTTTTCGGAAGAGCACAGAGGAGGGCGAAACTACTCCCCTTCCACGAGAGAAGTGACAGAAAGGATGTTGCTGGGGTCAGATAACATCGTCCAAGCATCTGAGTGTCTCCCATTATGCCCTGCCTCTTAAGGGTCCCACCGCTTCCCAGTGGCAAGCTGGAGTATGGACCCAAAAGCCATAAGCCTTTCGGTCCCACAGCATATCCTAACTATAGCATAAAATTTTAATAACCTAGTTGTTACATTATACGTCAGCATCCGCATTTATTATAGTTTGATTCCTATCCACTGTCTAGTACTTCCCAGTACTGAAACGCTTCATATATGTTATATTTCATGTTTTTCCTAATTGTTCAGATGCGGTTTGGAGCTGGACGTGCCTCTCCCAGCCTTGCTGCAACGTTCCAGGGTCTGTTTTGCATTCACAGGTGTGGAAGTCTCTGGCCAGCACAGCAGAAGCTTGGCCTGTTCACCACTACCCTGGTTGTAATGGCTTGTGGGGGCAGGGACTTCATAACATGTTGCCAGGAATGGTGACAGGCATGTTTAGACCAGAACCATTCATCTTGTTAGCATCCGTACGCTTAAGGGAACAAAGGAAACTGTTGAAATGAAATGAATAAGCCTAGTTTTTCTTTTCTTTCTAGTCTCTGTAATATTTCACTTTAAAGATCAAGGAGAATAAAGAATCTGGGGTGGAACTCTGCCATTTACAGTACTCTCCCAATGGGTGCTGAGTTCTCCATGAGTGCAAAACCCACCACCTCCAATTAAGGTCCAGTAGTGAACTGTCGCCGCCATATCTGATGGGAATGGCAGAAGTCATGGCAAAGATCTGGCAACGGTGAGCCCCAGGATGGCTGCCATGACACCTTTGGGTTTCATCTCCACCTGCTGCATACTTGGAAGACTTAATATTTGTACAGTTCAGTAATGGAATTTTTCTTATGAATCATTTATGCCTTCTCCCAGGAGTACTGCTTCTCACCTTCCCCATGAAGGTCTGAACACACCACCCCTCCTGCTTTTAGGGAGATATCCTTATCTACTTGAGGGATTCCCTTTATGCCTTGGAGGTTGTAACACACATAAAAAGCCAGACGTCTCTTTATGAGGCCGTGAGATGCTCCTGAAACATCTGTCCCTGTACTTACACAGGTACAGTTTACTCAAAAACAAAGTAAACTCAAAAAAAAGTCAACAAGATTTGGTGGGCTGGAGGAGTTGGCCACAGTTCACACTACAAGTCTCTCCCCACTATAGACTCAGGCGATTACATGGGACATACAGCAACAGAGTTAGATTAGCTGAAGTTGCCTCTGTCCTATGCAGAGACTTATGCTGATAGGCAAAGAACGACGCAGAAAGATGACAAAAGCATCCTACGCAGATATAAAATACAAACACTGCATTATGCCACACTTTGAATAATAACTGCAGCAACTTTTCCCTGAGCATTCTGACCATTAAGAGTTAATAACACACTGCTTGGGACAGGGCAGTGTGCGGGGATGGCTTAAAAATTCTGTTTTGGTCTAATGTCCTTGAGGCCACAAAAGCTACTAGCTTGAAAACGAGTTCTCAAGTGCCTCTAGATTCTTAAAACTGGGTTATGGGGTTAATGAGTAAAAAAAACAAAAAAACAAAAAAAACAAAACAAAACGATGACTCCCTTTATCAATGATGTCAAAACGAAGGGAAATGATCAGAAATGACAACTTTGTTCTGCCATAGTTTATTAATGATGACTAAAAGGTGAGCAAAAGGAAGTGAAACACATAGCCAAAAACAAAAAAAATGGTATGATCTATGTTGTTGAACAAAGTGAATATATCCCTACTCACTAATTCCATATAAATCATAAATTCTGCATTATAAACTGCTAGTCAGTGAGGCCACACCATTCCCCCAACCACCACAGACTGGCTCACTTCCTCCCCTAGCCTTCTGTATACATCCCTAGCTGGGACCTGAATCTCTGCCGGACATGCTTCCTCTCTGTCCATCTCCCCTGAAGCAAAACTAAGAAGGTCCCATGTCTAATGTCTCCCTTCCCACTCTTTCATAAACCCGTCTTCACACCCTGCCCTCATCCGGAGCTGGACTCAGGCACTAGATGAAACCCCCTGAGGAAGCCAGGACTTCCTAGCAGGAAGGCCTAAGTCCCATCCCTAAATTTGCCTTACAAAGCATCCCAGCTTCTCCAGTAACATCAGGAGGGAGCCTGTTCCCTGTATGAGCTTTCACCGGAGAGCAGAGATGGATTTCATGGCTGATGTTGAAGGTTCCCTTGGCATAGCGAGCACCACACAGTGTGACCTCTGAGGTTTAGCAAAATAGGGAGAGAGTAAACTGGGAAAGGTTCAGATCGTACGAAAGTCACACACCGTGTTAGAGGTAACATGCCTGGTATAAATAAAAATAAGCCAAATCATCTCACATGGTAGAATTAATGTTGCAGTGTTTTATGTTAGCTGAAAATTCTATCCGCCTTTCTCTAATTCACAGGTATATGTTGCTTCCCTCACCATCGCCCTATCAAAGGACATAAGCAATAAGAAGTAGAAGTATCATTAATCACCACATTAGCCATCCATACATGAAAACGGGCACTGTACAGTGACCTCGGCAATATGCTGTTGGTGGGGGTGGAGGGGAGTTTGAGACCAGTTTTCAATCTTTTCTAATATAGTGTGGCCATAACCAAATAAATTTTAATCCACATATCTTGAAAACACAGTTAGTTGCATCTTAAAATACAGCTCTTACAAAACAAAACAAAACAAAAAACTGTCCCGTATGTTTATAAGAGATCTTATCTGTTGAGCACAATGGGGCAGATCTATTATTTTATATGTAAGATGATGTGTTATTTTTAGAAGCAGATGGACCTTAACATTGTCTAATGAGAACAAATTTACAAACAGCAGGCTTCCAAGCTTACAAACAGTGGCGGTCCCTCTGGCGGTCCTGATCCAACAGCCCAGCTTCCTAGTCTCCCACAGTAGCAGGTACCGATCACTCAAACCAGGTCGAAGGAGCTCTCTCCTTGCCTGTGTCCTGCTTGCCTTCAAAACAACGCCTGCTTAGGATGGAGTAAGTTTGAAGTAGTTCTTGTAAATTTCTTCCAAAAAAAATACCCACTTCTACAAATTGCTGAGATTAAAGGCCTTTCAAAAATAAAAGTTACAGAGCCTGGAAGAAGCTCCCAGTGCTGAGAGATCAAACAATTTAGAAACACCAATACTGAGGTAAGAAATATCTACACGTTTCTCACAAAGCCAAGGATACTCTCCAGAGTCACCTCTGTCCCCTGAGCTGGGCTTTGTACAAGGGATGGCATCAATGGTCACTCGTGCACTGAGTGACAACTCACTGAGAGTTTCTGACTGGGAATTCCTCTTTACAAGGAACTCAAATCTGCCAACTACACAGGTCCCCAGCTTACACCTTATAATTTTGTTTAATTCTGTTTACTTTTTATCATTACAATGGTATGCAAGCAGATCCCCAGAAGCATTCAGTAGAAGCCAATCTCTGAATTTACTTTTCATCATTACAATGGTACTCAAGCAGATCCCCAGAAGCATTCAGTAGAAGCCAATCTCTGAATTTACTTTTCAGCATTACAATGGTATGCAAGCAGATCCCCAGAAGCACTCAGCAGAAGACAATCTCTGAGTTTCAAACAGTTGTCTTTTCTCTGGCTAGTCTTGTGTGGCCCAACATGCTCTCGATATGCTGGGCACTGTCTTCGAGCCGAGGCTCCCAGTCCACTATGCCAACTCCATGACAACCAACCTGTACTCCCTGAACCAGTTTTCTAAACTATGACTTTTAATGGGTTACATATATAAAGAACATTTTCTAATTATACTATTCCTAATTTACAATATGTTTTTTCCGGGACAAAACCCCACTGACATTCAGGGATCAACTGCAGTTGGTCTCTGTAATCTAAAACCAACAATACAATATTGAGCACAAACCATTTCTTGGACAAATCCAGGAATGTCATACTCTCATGGGATGGGTGCCTTGTTTTCTCTGTGTTCTCTTGTTTTTCATTTCCTGTACAAAACTGCTCAAAATATTGCACAAAATTACCTTCATACTACATGGCATATTGGAGAAAAAAAATACTTTCATGTTTGGACGTGGGACTTCTACTAAAGATAGCTCATTTTAGGCACACAGAAATATCCTAAAATTCAAAGTAGCCCAAAAATCTCCAAATAATTATGCTCCTTAGCATTTTGAATATAAGATACTTGATGTGTAAATGGATTATGATTATATAGGCAGGGAGCCGGAAGTCTGCATACTTCTACGTTATGAAAGAAAGAAAGCTTTTCAGTAAAAATAAGCACAGCACACATGCGATAAGCATAGGTGACTTTACCGCTTGTCTTGGTCCCTAGAGCACACCACAGTCCACACGCACGGGAAAGCAGAACTGCAGACTGGGCGCAGCTTCGAGGTAACATCTGACAAACGTCTGTTTGCAGACCACGGCATCCTTACGAGCACATACTTGTTGGTCTTTGTGTCTAGCTTTAGGTACTTGAAAGTAAGAACATTTCTTAAATGACAGTCAACAGCCCTGGTTTGCCATCTAGCAGTTCAGATGGCTGCCAGTGTGTGCTTTGCAGGACTTCCTCAGGGGAAAGTGGGCCTCAGGCTTGTGACAGTGAGGATGGTTTGCACTCCTGAAAGTATGGTCTTACCAATAAAAGCTCTTTCAGCTTTTTCCTGCCTGGCTTACATTACCCTAACAAGTCCTGATTAAGTTACCCTCGGAAACTTTAAAATTACAAATTTGCAGGCAAATGGATGGCACTAGAAGAAACCATCCTGAGTGAGGTAACCCAGTCACAAAAAGAGAAACATAGCATGTACTATCTCATATATGGATTTTAGACATAGATCTGGGGAGTGCCAGCCTACAATCCCACTGCCAGAGAGTCTGGGAAACAGAATATTCATCCAATGGCTGATGGAAGCAGAGGCAGACTCCCACAGCTAAACACTGAGTTGAACTCAAGGAACCCAGTGACAGAGAGGGAGGACTGATGAGCAAAGGGTTAAGACTGGGCTGGCTTTACTCCCTGGAACAGCTGACCTGAACAAGGGGTAGCTTTTGAATCCCAGACTGATGGCTGGGAATTCAGCATGGGACTGATCAAGACCCCCTGAATGTGTGTGTCAGTGAGGAAGCCTAGGCAATCTATTGGGCCTTGGGTAGTAGATCAGTATTTTTCCTGGGTATACATACAGACTTTGGGTGACCATCCAACAAGGATCTCAGAGGGTTTATGAAACACTTCAACAGAAGCAGGTAGCAAAGGGACTGCAAGAAATTGCTGTAGAAGTGCATCCTTAATGCTGCCCCCTCCTGGTGTTTCTCCCTCCCTGACCCCAGCTCTACTGTAGCTCTTTTGATGGCGAACTTCAGAAGGCATCTTACGGTTTCAATGTTGTTTTGCAGTCTCCAAAACATAGGTAATAACTAATCTCTGCATAGAATAAGCATTCAATTGATACTTAAATAGTTCAAAGTATTTTCAGGATGACTAAAAATACTTGTGTAAATGTATTATAACTAAAAGCACTGATGCACAATCGTGATTGGGAAGCGCATGACCCCACCATAGACAAAATGCAGAACTTTATAATAAACACTCTTATGAGAATTTGCCACAAAGAGGGAACCCTTAAAACTTCTACAAGTATCTCTGTAGAATACAAGTCTGCAAGGCCTGCAGCCAAGATTGGTTGACTGGGTGTTTTTATGACATGGCTAGGCACATACGCAGAAGTGGTGGGCTGGATCATATGGTAGGAGTGGTATGGACAGTCATATGCTATTAGTGTTGTGGCTGGGTCATATGGTAGCTCTGCTTTCAAGTTTTTTGGCGAATCTTCACACTTATTTCTAAAACTCTGTCAGCTACACTCCTGTTGGCAGTGATTAGTGCTCCTCTCTTTACATTTCGTCCGTATGTTGGGTCTTCTGTTTTCCTGCACAGAGGTGTCTGCATGTCCATGTCTACATGCTATATATAAGCTAAATCAGTGTTCCTACTCTGTCCTTTCCATGGACATAACATTTTCTGCCCACAATTCAATGATTGTTGATTGGCCTGGAAGGTAAATTGTCTTGGAAAAGCATCTTCAGCCATGGTGTGGGTGAGTAGCTTTGAATAAATTCCTATCTAATACAGAGAGCCTGTCTGTCATGATTCTCCTTAAAATATATGTAATCGGAAACTGCATGTAAATTTGTTTCATTAATTTCGAAATTTGATTGTTAATGCGGATATTCAGGTATTATTCACTCAACATGAAAGGCTGTGCGTGCCCAGAACCTGCTTCTCTATTCTACGATGTCACATTTCCTCAGTAAAAATCAGTGTGGCACCTTCAACTTAGTTTGCAAATTCAACAGGTTTTTAAGTGAGAGGTCAAATATCCTCTGACATTTTCTTAAAATGTTCGCTAGTATGATGTCATGTGTCATTGTGAAGAAGCTGTTCTGTCACTGCAAGGAGGACCTGGACAAGGATCACCTCAGGCAAGATGAGATGTGGGGAAATAATAAACTCAGAAAGACGGATGGAGGTGCACTTAAGGACAACCAGGTATGCTGTTTGTAATACAGGCAGACAGGTTGCCATGCCTAACTGCTAAAACTCCCCAGATTGTGTTCAGCTGGGGATTACAGGGTGAGAACCTGATCACACTAAGTGCTTCCATCCCCAAGAGAATTCTTGCTGAGGACTAGAGCAGAGTACAGTGAAATGGACACTTAACAGTTCCCTTGGGACCCACCATGCCAGCAAAACCATGGGGAAGACCAAGTGAGAGTCCATGCAGTGATTCTCAACCGTTTGGAAGAAGTCTCCCTCCCGTTGAGGAGTAAGTGATGCGCTCAGCCCTGCCCTGCCCCTCTACCTTGCTTTGGTTGCCACAGATGTCAGTGGACATGCTCTTGGTCATTGAATGTCCTTTAGCTTTTTACCTAGAGACAATAAAGGGGTTACTGTTCATTTGAAACAATATTGGGGGTGAGGACCAAGGTATTAAGGATCAAATTCAAAGTCTCCCACATACCAGGAAAGCTCTCTACAGTTGAGCAACACCTGTCCCAGCGAATGTTCAGTGAAATTTCAATTAACTAAAGTTATCCCTAGTTCTCCCAGAACTGTGTCCCAACACAATGCAAACTGATAGAGCAGGAGAAGCTTTTAACAACATCACAATTCACATCCTGGTTCGGTCACTGTGTGTCTTGTATCCTCATAGACTGGCACTTGGTTTTCTAGTTTGCAAACAAGTGTTGGGAACTTGCCTGTATCCGTGTCTATTAGTATCTGCTGTAACCAAAGTTAATAGGATTGAATAGCAAGCATTTGTTATTGTTTACCTTGGAGGATACTATTTTGGTTATGCTCCCCCTCCTCTAGAGGGCTTCTCACCTAATATGGCCTTAGACATTTCTGCTCTATACCACATGGTCTCTCGGGCACCTCTAGGAGGCTACAGGATGTTCTGTGAAAGCCTGAGAAACCACTTGTCTTTTTACTTCCCAAGCTTGGTTAGGAGTAAGCCTTAATTCCTTCTTTGGCTACTGCTGGCATTTTTTAAACTTCAAAATGACATTGTTTTCAATGAACAAAGAAAATGTGGCCCAAGCCAACAATGTGATATTATTTTGCATACAAAGAATTGAATGCCAACTTTTGCATCAAGGTTGATATTACTATTGCTGTAAAGAGACACACCATGACAACGCCAACTCTTATAAAAAGAAGATTTAATTGGGGGGCTTCATAACAGTTTTAGAGAATTAGTCCACGGATGGAAGCAGACAGGCATGGTGCGGGAGCAGAGGCTGAGAGCTTCACATCATTTTCCTCAGGTAGAGAGACAGACACCGAGTCTGGGTCTAACTTGGGGTTGTGAAACTCCAAATTCCACTGCCAGTGACATACCTCCTCCACCACGGCCATGCCTCCTAATTGTTTCCAAACGGCCCCACTGTGGACTAAGCATTCAAACATAGGAGCCTATGAGCGCTATTCTCACTCAACTCACCACAGACGGTCAACCAAAAAAGAAGGAAAATTTTCCATAGGTGTTGGTGCACATGAGCACTCAGGAAGCTAAGGCAGAAGGATCATGAGTTTGTAGCCAGTCTTACAGACACTGAAAGCTCCAGAGCAACCTGCCTAGTGCAGGAAATCACTGTCCAACAATGACAAATACACAGCTTTTAAAGGTAAACATGCTCGTTGAAATAATGCTGATGAGCCCCCAAGGTACATTCTTTAATATGTAGGCCTGCTTGTGATTTTGCAAGCCTTGGGAAAACTGTACAGAAGGGGCTTCTATTGCAGGATGATCACTGTCTTAAAGAAGGAGGGGAATCCTTTGAAAGGCAGGTACAATCTCTGGCACCTTGCTTCTCCCAGATCCAGAGACTATGCTTAGCCTAAAGTTAAGCCATGAGAAGTCAACCTTCAAACTTGGCCAGTGAGCTGGCATTATCTTCTGAAGCTACCTTTCTTCCAGGAAAAGGACCCAGAGAAGAGCAGCCTCAAAGGCAAGGGTGCCTTTCATGACTTTCTCCAGTATTGGCCATCAAGGTCCTCCTGGCGCTGCTGTGAAGTTGGCTAGAGCCAATCCTCAGACTGCTTGGAGATGAGTTGCGGGCTTGTGCTCAGCCTCTCTCAGAATTTGCAACCCAGGTTCCTTTTAGTAATCTATGGATAGCCAGCCCTAGGTAAGACCTTACTACCGAGAAAGCTAAGTTGCTGCCGACATCCCCCGAGGCTCTTCCATGAAGGAGCTCTGCTACACACCTTTGTCCCTTCCGCACACTCCGTAAAGTTCCTGGGCTCTCAACACCTAAATCAACTGTGTGATAAAACTGCATTTGGAGCACACACAACCCACCTGCTGTCTTCTGAACTCACGGCGCTGTGTCCGAAGGAAATGTCAAGGTGTACCAACACTCTGTCCTCTACCTCTTCACCCCGTCTCTTTGCTCGACTGATCCGCACTTGTTTCTCATCCCTGTCTCTCTTCTCCCGTGACGACTCACTCTTGTCTCTTCTCCCCATCTCTGTGTTCCCCTGACTCACTCTCTTCTCTCCTCCGCATCTCTCTGCTCCTCCTATGTCGCGTCTGCTGCGCGGCCTGTGTCTGAGAACGTGGGGAGGGTGTCGGGGATTGACAACACAGAGACTCGTTCAACGATGTAAAGAAAACTTTAAGCAGGCTCCAAAAAGGTTCAAGAAAACTTCCCAAGAAAGGCTCCCACCAGAGAAGCTTCTGCTCTCTCCTCTACCCTGGCTGGTTCTGCTCTCACCCCAGAAACTGATCTGGGCATGGCAGAAGAGGCGGTTAGTCTCTGGACAAGGTCGAGCTCAGGGTGGTTTCTGCGGGCAGGCCTTTTCCAGGAACTTAATGCCCCCAGGCATTGTATTGTTTTTAGTAAACATTGTCTTACAGCTGCCTACTCCCAGGCAGAAGGGGAAGTGGGTCTCTGCTCAAGGTCTGGTGTTCCCACAATTCACCCCTTTTTATTTTTAAATGAGGCACTCCTGGCTTAGGTCAAGTAGGGTCACCCTCCCTTTCCCGTCCTTGGGGGACCTTGAACCCCTGTCTTAGGTGGGAGGGGTCTTCCCCACAGGTGGCCCGTCATCAGAGCACCCCAACTTTAAATCATCTGTAACCAACCTTCATGGCTATCGGGATTGCCATGGGCTAGGCTAAGCAATACTTGGTTACGGATCTCTTGCCTCTGGAACAAGGCACGTTTGAGCCCGGCATAAAGCCAGAATGCCTACCGCCACTGCCACCATTTCCAGGACCCCCATTGACATAGCGCCTCTCCATCACCGTACCCATCACCAGATCTGGGCCATAACATTCTACCAGCCTTCATCTGTTACAAGGGTAACCCACACATGATTTACATTCTGTTACAAGGGTAACCCGCATGTGACTTAGATTTACAATTTGATAAAGTTACAATTGTTCCAAGATCTGCTCAGGAAAGCATTTAGAAAGTGCACTTGCACAGATATATTAGGTACAATCATTGATATTACACATGTAGCATTATGAAAAATATGAACAATAGGCTTGTTGCACTATCCACAGAGCACCAATTTGTTCCTGTGGTGATGCAGTTTGTTGATTTAACGTCAGCTGATTATGCGACTTGAGTCAAAGTCTCCTTTTTGTCGCATTAGGACAAGTTGCATCTCTCTAGAAAAATACACTGGCCTAGGCACGATTCCAGAAACAGGAACCACCAAGTCTGATATTTCAAGTGACCATGTCCTGTTCAATTACTGAAAAGAGGCTTTTATTATTTCTGTTGCAGATGGAACACCTATCCGTTTAAATTTAATTCCCGCTTTCTGCTCCACTTGTGCTAACTGGTATTCTTCCTTGTGTTGATAAAAGCAGATGCAAACCCCTGTCCTTCCAGCTCTGCCTGTTCGCCCCGAACGGTGAATATAGGACTCCACATCCTTTGGTGGACAGCTTTGAACAACCAAGTCAACTTCAGGGATGTCTAACCCACGTGCAGCAACATTGGTTGCGACCAAAACCCCGAAACTGCCATTTCGGAAACCTTTCAGGGTGATTTCTCTTTGCTTCTGTGGAATGTCGCCATGTAAAGACTGGGCATCCTGCTTTATGCATGAGTTCTGTGATAGTTCCTGGGCTTCTCTCTTGGTTTCACAGAAGATGATGGTGTGCCCTTGATGACCACTGTACACTCTGATCACATCCCCAATAACTGCAGCCCTCTCACTCCAGTGACACTTAATCGCCAAGTGCTCCACAGTTATGGCTGCTTTCTGAGTCTTTTTACCAATCAGGTCCACCTGTTCGTATGTAGATTTCATGTATTTCTTAGCAACATTAAACACCCAATGAGGGCAAGTTGCAGAGAAAAGCAATGTTTGGGGGTTGTCTTCAGAATCTTTCTTGTATGCCACACATAAAATTTCTTCTACTTGATCAGCAAAACCCATATCCAACATCTGGTCAACTTCATCCAAGACAACATGTTTAAGTTTAGTGAGATCTAGCTTGCCATTCTGTAGGTGGTCTTTAATACGACCCGGGGTCCCAACCAGGATATCCATCCCACTCCGCATACGTTCGATCTGACCACCGTAGGGAGTTCCACCATAAAAACAAGCCACTGACAGCTTTTTTGTGATGTCACTGAAGTCTTTGCTCACTTGATTTGCTAATTCTCTTGTAGGTGCGAGAACTAGCACCTGAGGGGCACGGCCTCTCTTCCTGCCTTGTAGCCCATCTTGAAGCTTCTCAATCAAAGGGATGGCAAAGGAGAATGTCTTCCCTGTTCCCGTCCGCGCCTGGGCAATTAAGTCTTTCCCACTGTATACATGGTGGAATGTCTTGGCTTGTATAGGAAATAGGAAGTTTACTCCACGAGCTCTGAGAAGCTTGACAGTCTCTTCAGATATGGGAAAATTAGAGAAAGCTTCTTCTTTCTGTTCCACAGTTGTTTCCTTCTCCGCCTCACTACTTTCACTGCTTCCTTCACCAGTAGCTTCTTTGGAGGTGGAATTCAACTCAGAATGAGAGAATCCATTCTTGAGCTTAGGGCTTTTTTCACCAATGTCTCCATTGGCTTCCTTCCCCTTCTTCGTCTTCTTGGGCTTAGGATCATCTTCCTTTGACCTCTAGCGTGGCCCTCAGCTGAGTGACAGGTGGCACCAGGGGAGCATAAGGAGCCAGGCAAGCATTTGTCCTATGAGAACATGGTTCCTCTCAGTTTTAAATAGTTGCCTGGCAAGCATTTGTCCTATGAGAACATGGTTCCTCTCAGTTTTAAACAGTTGCCTTACAGTACTCTGAAAGCTGGCAGGGCCTTCAGGGAAGACGGCATGGAGGACAAGGAGTGTTCATTTTCCTGCTGGCTGCCTCTTCCTCACAAATGTCAGCATGGGAAACGGGGCTCTTACAAATTAGTCCCCATTTGCCTTGGCATTTCTAAAGATAATGTACACCAGAAAGGAATGCAATAGAAAGGACAGAAGGGAGGGATGGGGAGAGAGGGAAGAAGAAGAAGAAGAAGAAGAAGAGAGAGAGAGAGAAAGAGGGAGAGAGAGAGAGAGGAGTCCAGTTGATCTGCAAAATGAAGGAAGTGTCTTAAGAAGCCTGCATGGTTCTCTAAGGCCCTAGGTCCTGGGTGCTGGATCCTTGGGCCTGTTTAGTCCTATTTGTTACCAGAAGAAAGCCTTCAGAACACAGACACTAAGACAACCAGAGTCAATCACCACCATGCATCCCAAACACAGCTGTCAAACAGTGACTGTCCGGTGAGGTCAAAAGCAGAGGTACTTGTAGGATTTGGGGCCCTGCCATGCTGCTTTGTAGTCACAAGCTCTCTCCTTGTGCATATGAGCCCATCATTGGGACCCAATGGGGTAGACCTGTTCTGGGATGCCAGAAAGGAGGTAACCTAGCCAGCAGGGAGACCTGAACAGCATGGCAGACCTTCCGAGACCAGAATTCAGACTGTAGTTTTCCGAGAGCAAAGCTCTGCTCATGAGTGAGAAACTTACATTAGTTTCCCCAGCTATCTTATACACACACACACACACACACACACACGCACGCACGCACTCACAAGCATATACAGACACTCAACATGAGTTCAGTGTTCAGTGAGTTACTAAAGGAAACAGCTTCCCTTTCTCATAGTTCTGGAAAGGAGATGTCCCCAGGCAAGATGTCAGCAGGCTCACACTCTGAAGGTACCAAGATAGAGTCCTTCCTTTTCTCTCCTGGCTTTCTGATGACTACTGATATCCCTTGGCATATGGCCATGTCACTCCAAGCTCTAACTACATATTTTCATTTTCTGGTGACCTCAAATCGCCATCTTTTTACTTGCCATCAGAAGATACCTAGAGGAGCCTCCAGAGAGCGTCTCTTTCTTAGTCGTGTCTTTGTGTGGCTTGGGCATCAAGGCTATTGAAGCCTCGAAAAAGTTTGGCAAAGACCCTTCTGCTTCTATTGCATGGAGAACTTTGAGGAGAATTGGTATAAGCTGTTCTTTTAATTTCTGGTAAAATTCTGCATTGAGGCCATCTGGACCTGGGCTTTTTCTGGGGGGGGGGGTGGGATACTTTTGATGATTGCTTCTATTTCCTTAGGGGTATAGGTCTATTCAGATCGCTTATCTGTTCTTGATTTAATTTTAGCAAGTGTACATTTCCTTTAGATTTTCTAATTTTGTGGAGTACAGGTTTTCAAAATATGACCTGACGATTCTCTGGATTTCCTCAGTGTCCGTTGTTATGACCCCCTTTTCATTTCTGATTTTGTTAATTTGCATGTTCACACTCTGTCATTTGATAAGTTTGGAAAAAGTTTGTATCTCTTGTTGTTTCTCTCAAAGAACCAACTCTTCCTTACACTGATTCTTTGTATTGTTTTCCTAGTTTCTACTTTATTTATTTATTTATTTGATTATTTCCTGGCATCTGCTCTTCCCAGTGAGCTTGCTTCTTTGTGTTCTAGAGCTTCCGGATGTGATGTTAGTTCTCTAGAGTGACTATTCTCCAGTTTCTTCATGCAGGCACTTAGTGCTATGAACTTTCCCCTTAGCACTGCTTTTAAAGTGTCCCATAGGTTTGGGTATGTTGTGTCTTCATTCCCATTGAATTCTAGGAAGTCTTTAATTTCTGTTTTTTGTTTCTTCTTTGACGCAGGAATGGTGCAATTGTGCATTATTCAATTTCCACGAGTTTGTAGGATTTCTGCAATTTGTGTTGTTGTTGAATTCTAACTTTAAAGCATGGTGGTCTGATAAGGTACATGGAACTATTCCAATTTCTTTGTACCTGTTGAGGTTTGCTATGTTGCCAAATATGTGGTCAATTTTTGAGAAGTTCCAATTGGCACTGAGAAGAAGGTATATTCTTTTGTGTTTGGATGGAATGTTCTATAGATGTCTATTAAACCCAATTGTGTCATAACTTCTATTAGCTCCTTTGCTTCTTTGTTAAGTTTCTGTCTGATGGTCCTATCTAGTGGTGAGAGTAGAGTATTGATGTCTCCCAGCATAAGTGTGTGAGGTTTTCTGTATGATTTGAGTTTTAGTAATGTCTCTTTTATGAACGTGGATGCCTATGTATTGGGGGCATAGATGTTCAGAATTGATACTTCATCTTGGTGGATTTCTCCTGTGATGAGTATGAAATGACTTCTTTCATCTCTTTTGATTGATTTTATTTTAAAGCCTAATTTGTTAGATATTAGGATTGCTACCCCCGCTTGTTTCTTGGGTCCATCTGATTGGAAAATCTTTTCGCAACCCTTAATTCTGAGGTAATGTTTGTCTTTGAGGCTGAGGTGTGTTTCTTGTATGCAGCAGAAGGATGGATTCTGTCTTTGAATCCATTCTGTTAGCCTGTGTGTTTTTATAGGCGAACTAAGACCATTAATATTGAGGGATATTAGTGACCATTGATAGCTTATTTTTGTTTGTTTTGGAGTTGTTGTTGTTGTTGTTGTTGTTGTTGTTGGAATTGTGTGTGGATTATCACCCCTTTTTTCTTTCGGCTGTTGGTAAAGTGGGATTATCGATTGATCTCAGTCCCATTTTCAAAAGGCTTTTCATAAGCACATCAGCATTTCTCAGGACCTGTGGCTCCTGGGGAGACACTTTAGCCTCTCACATCACTGTGTGAGAGGTCTACAAGGTGCATCTTTTGAGTGAATACAAGCAATACCATGGTGCTCTTGTTACAACCAAGAACAGAAGAGCTTCAGGGAGGGCCTAGAGCTGACGTCCATCAAGCTTAAGACTGTAAAGAGTTCCTCGAAGACAGAAACAACCATGTCACACAGAGTAAGACCTCATGACAGTTGCATGCTGGGCAAACTCCTGAGAGCACTTCTGCTCTGTGACCTCACTTCCTTGCTAGAGGCCAAACAGATGGGGAGACAGACATGTGCACATCTGGGCCAAGCTCCCAGTATCAGGACCTTCATACTTTGCTGAGTCTCTGGCACCTGCTACCCTCCGCTACAGACTTGTTCTTCCGGCACAGACATCCTTTCTTGCAGAAAATCAACCTGCCCTTGCACAGAAAATCCAGCTTTCTCAGAAGCTGAGCTCAAGGCTCTTTTAACTTTTCCTCTCCTTTTGCTTTTTGAAACTACTTTAAATCATATAATGTTCAGCATCTTTCTAGTTTGCTTTCCATGTTTCAGGTTCTTTTTGTTACCAATTTGCGGTTCCTGAACATTCAGAGGGGGAATAGATTTCTTATGCAGACACCACAGAGCATTCTCTGCAGCTGCTCAGAATTGGCAGCATACTAGCACCCTTCTCCATTTTCAAATAAAAACACTTGCTTTAAAGATTTTATTAATATGTCTTAAAATTGCCAAGGCCTTCTGCCCTAAGAGTGGTAAGAGGTTTGGTTCAGCCGAGGAAATCCTTTCAGGTAAGTAACTTCCACATAACCAAAAATGTTATTAATGGGCTCATTATTTCATAAAACAAGAAGGAACGAACAATACACAAGTAAAACTTTTTGTTTTATTACATTTGTCATTTATTTAGTGTGTGTGTGTGTTTGTGTGTGTGTACACTAATGTTTGCATTCCACTGAACAACTTCCAGAAGTTTTTTCTCACCCTTCTACCTTGTGAGTGCCAAACTCAGGCTGCCAGGTTTTGCTGAAAGCTCCTTGACCCAAGAAACCATCTCACTGGTCCATGCAAAATTTTCAAGTGATTGTTTCAGGCTCATTGACTATAAGGTCAAAGTTTGACTATGACCACCGCCTAACAGTAACTAGGGATGGTAACCATTCTTAGTCCTCCAAGCACAACAGTTTCTCCAGAAGCCTCGGGAGAACCTCGGTTCCTTCCTTACTCCCTATATGACATGCAAACATATTCATACAAACACGCTACCAATGTGTCACGCTGTATATGAAATCTGAAGCCCTGCCAACCTAGATACTGATTCATGTGAACCCTGTCCCTCTGTGTGTATGGGGTCTGACAGCTTCGTCCAATGATTAGATTGAGTGTCACACGGTCAAGAAGCAGATTTCGGTTGTTTGAGCCAATGCATGCTTTGGGATCGGTTTATTTCAGCAATTAGTAATTCCCAATTGTCTTAGTTACAGTTTCAGTGGCTGTGACGAGACACCATGACCACAGCAACTCTTACAATGGAAAACATTTAATTGGGACTGGCTTACAGTTTCAGAGGTTTAGTCCTTTATCATTGTAGTTGGAGACAGCCAAAGGCGGGCAGACACGGTACTGGAGCTGAGAGACCTGTATCTTAAGCAGACAACAAGAAGTGTTCTCTTTCACTGGGCACTGACTGAGCATATACGAGACCTCAAAGCCCATCTACTTAGTGACACACTTCCTCCAACAAGACAACTACTTCAAAAGGACCACACCTCCTAACAGCGCCTCTGCCTTAAAGGTTGATAGTGGCAAAATGGAAACAGCATCTGACAGCAGTATTTTGGGCTATTTGGAGTGCCTTTAGGTCTTGACTAAGATGAATGTCGGAGTGGCTGGGGAAGAGTTTCCAAGAATAAGGAAGACAAGGCATACTAAAGATAACCTCTGTCTCTGTCACAGCGGGTCTGCAAAGTAGGTTGGGACCACTGAAGAAAGAAATTCCATTTATGAGATGGACAAGAAATAATGCGTCTCCGTGAAAGGTAGATGTTTCAGATTATGAAAAGGCTTATAAAAATTTTTTGCACTGAGGACCCTGGCCAGGAGCCTAAGGGCTTCAATACAAATGGCGGGAGTGGAGACAGGGTCTTGACTTGGCAGGTTGTAGAGAAGGCAGCTGTTATATTCACAGTGCTGCACTGAGGCTCAGCTCTGTGATGGCAGAAACACTGCCCGATCTCATAGGACATGACAAGGCTGGCTAGCCAAGTCCCAAAGCTGACAGGTATACAGAGAAGTTTTGATTTGTAGGGATCCTACGGTCTGGACAGACGTACCTTGGATATCAAAATGTCTTCTCTTTTTTTATTTATTTTTAAATTTAAATTTAAGTTAGAAGCAGGGTTGCTTCACAAGTCAGTTCCAGGTCCCTCTCCGTTTCCCTCCCCTCCTCCTGTGACCCCCCACCCCCCAATATCCCCTCATTTCCCCAGGGAGAGTGAGGCCCTCCATGGGGGTGTCCATAGTCTGTCATTTCATCCAGGGCAGGGCCTAGACCCTCCACCAAGAGTCCAACCAGTCACTCTGGAATGTCTGCTCCCTCGGTTGCCTAGGATACAAGGGAGCCCAGATTTTGAGACACTGTGTGTACTGTGAAGGCACGATCAGACTCTTCCACGTTAGTTGGAGGAGGGGCCTCGAGGCATCACCAAGCCAGGTCTCCCCTGCTGGAGTGTGCCAAAACAAGAGAGGAGGAGGCATAGCCTTGGTCAGGGACTGGGATGAAACGCATCTGAACACTGTGGGGGGTAATTAGGTACTTGCCTCCTTCAATGTACAGATAAGTGGAGCCACCTACCACTCAGACATCAACTTTTGTCTTCCCAAGATTCTTAATTATTAAATGAAGGCATCCTATCACATTAATCCATTTGCGTGTCCCCAGACACCGTGAATTGGATTGCTTGTGTACGACCATGCGCTGCTTAGCAAAGGGAAATCTGACAGATGCCTTAAGCATATCATGTCACTTTAATTGCTGAGCATCAGCTTCGATATCCCTAGGTAGTAAATCAGACGCAGGGCCACACTCTAAACCCCACTAGGATATGTTCTGTGATTGGATACTGTTAAGGCTAAACTGGAAAATACCTCGAAACTGGCCAAGCACCCCAAGGCTTCTGTGTGGCAATGTTTATCCCATGACCAATGATACGGGAGAAGAGATGTCATCCATACAAAACCCACATTCACAGGATTCTGAAAACGGGTTTACTGGGAGTGACAGGTACTGTCTCCCCAAACCTTGGCCCCGCCCTGCGTGGTTTGCCCTTTCCCTGGCCGGACAAGGTAGCACTACTGGACCAGTTACGGCAAGTGAGTCACCCCATGTCTGGCAGGGGGAACGGATTCCAGATGCTGACACAGCCCTGTTCAGGAGTGTTTCAAGAGTTGTGCGGCCACTGCAGAGAGAAACACGTGTCCATGAGTCTAATGTCAATCCTGTGACAATTTGAGAAACAGACATTGGAAGTGACTCAGGAGTCATGAGAGACCATGGGGCTTCCAGGTTCAAAGCCAGGCTACGCTGAAGCGGCATTCCCTTATTGCATCCAGATAAGGGGCTAAAAAAATCTGACATGCCACGTGGGGAAGCTCAGAAACCCTTCCTTTTGCCCACAGGACAGTGTTTCCATGCTTTGAAATAATGGCAAGCCTGAAGTGCTGCGTGTAGGGCCGACGCCCTGTCCCTGACCACTTTGGACAAGTTCACTGGTGTCATCTTCGTGTGGTTCTCATTGGGGCAGCGTGTTGGTGAGACTTTACGGGTGTGGTTTCTGACATTATTAGGAGATTCGGTCCCATGGCATGCTCCCTGATTCTCTGGCTCTTGCAATCTTTCTGCCTGCTTCTTCCCCAACCAATGTTTCCTGAGCCTCACCCGCACACAGGACAGAAAACTAAGGAATCCTGAGAGTGAAAGAAATAGTCTTCCTCAGGAAAGAGCACACCAACTGGTTGTTCAATACCAAAAACGGTCAGTCCTGAAAAATGTACAGGAAACATTATATAGGCTGACCAGGTCATACTTAGTAATAGGAAAAAATACACACACATACACATATATGCACACTGTAACAAATAATGAAAAAAAACAGGCCATGAATTTGAAAGGGAACAAGGAAGGGTCCTTGGGAGGAGGGAGGAAAGGGATGAAGAAGTATTATAATTATATTTTAATCCGAGTTTTTTTTTTTAAATAGAAGTGAAGACAAGTAGATACAGAGAATCCTTTATTTGGGCTAATCAGATGCTTCTAGGAAAGGATCCCAGAGTGAAAAGTGTTAAATCCAGTCCCAGCACATTTTTTTCCAATGCCAAGAGGTCCTTGCTTCCTCCTGCCCCAGGGAATCACTCACGTTTGCAGATTCTCCCAGGGCAGTACAGACTGGTGATGGGGAAGTCCTGTGTATATGTCAATAAAGCACTGCTGGCCAATAGGGAACCAAGATAGGTGGGACTAGGAGTCCAGGAGGACCCTGGGAAGGAGAAACACAGGAAGTCAAGATGTAACGCCATGGAGTAGGAAGCCTGGAAATTTCTCCGGTAAGAGAAATACTTAGATTAACAATTATGGGATAAATACTTAAGTCAGAACTAGCCAGTAAGAAACAAGCAAAGCCAACAGCTTCATAATTAATATAGCCTCCTGTGTGTTAGTTGGGACTGATGCGGCTCTGGAACCTGGCTGGCAGGAAGGCTTCTCTTTACAGACTGGCCTGGCAGCTGGTGCTCAGGGTGTCTTGTGAGAACCTGAGACCCAAAGGCCACTGTGGTGCTGAATTTGCCACAGGACCTCTGGTCATAGCTATCTGGTCTATCTGACTTCCCCAAGACAACAAAGGCTCCCCATGCTTCTCTGGGATTCATGATACCTAAGGCTCCAGGACATTTAGGTTCCTACTGCTGCCAGAAATGCTGAGGGAATCCTATCCCCCACAGACCACACACCTCACACCACACAGTCATCGTAACCGTGTCGATAGACCCTTTCCATCTTCTGTTGGTTGGCTTGGCCCATTTGGCACAGAAGGGAAAACAGAAGTTGCTCATGTCAGGGCATTGCCATGTGAATAAAGCCAATTAATGGAATGACACATGCTGCTATACAAATATGAAGGTGGGCAACATATACGTACACTGATGGATATGCATGTGATTTTCCATGACCAAAGGAAATAGAACTTGTGCCTTTGTTTTTTTGGCTCTAGTCTTTTTCTGGAAAGAATGTATATATGAATGTGTTTTTACATAAAAAGGTAATGTGTCACCCACTGCTTCTCTCTCTTGAGTACTTTAGCCCTATAACATCCACTGATGGGCGTGGTCCTTCCCTCCTCCTCCTAAGTTTAGAGGTAAAGCCTTCTTTATGGGTGAGCATGACGGACGTTTCTCCTCCTGTTCACAGGCCTTGACGGAGACCTCATGCCTCAGTGATCTCTTGGGCTTTGGTTCAGTGGCCCACCATGCCCCATCGGTGCTATACCTCTTGTCTCTGAACATGTCTACAACATAGAATTTGTACCTGTACATACCTACCTTACGGGAACGTTTCCTCCTCGAGGAAAAGTATTTACCTTCTTTAAGAACATGAATATTCTAGTTTTTTTAAGTAGACATACAACTTGATTTAAGAATTTCTGCTCTACATGGCTGAGAAAAGCACACGGCGTAAGCAGTTGCCACACTTTGGTAGACTTACTCGGCTTTTGGAGCCTGGTGGTGATTTGCCTGAGTAAATTCGCGACCAGCACGGAAACAAGGAATAAAGGAGCATCACGACCTCTGACGTGGCACACGCTCCCAGCCAGCTCAGCTGTGTGTCTGTGTGCTGTCACACAGTGTGAGCCTGTCAGGGTGACGACCACTGCCATGGTCGTTGGTGACCTCACCCCAGTTTTGCATGTTCATTTAATGTCCCCGGCTGCATATATGTGTGTATATAGATTTGTTTGCTCTTTGAATTGTCCTTCAAACCAATTTAGAACCTTACTGGTTCCCTCTAAATCTAATTTACCTTAACAGTGTCCTTTGCACATGTTCATTGGAAAATAGAATGGTGTTACTCATATCGCACATTGCAGCCTGACTGAATAAAAAAGAGAGGAACGCTTACATGTCCCATGTGGTCGTGATAGCCGTGGATGATAAAATTTAACTTGACAGGTCAATAATGCCTGTGCTCCGGGAACAGCCCCTGTGTGACGCCACCTGCACCTGTACCATTAGGGATCACAGCCTCAGATCAGCCTTCCTTGACTTTTTACAACCCTGAAGACACACGGAAAGGTGGGGACTTCATTTAGGACATCACAAAATACTGTGTTTTCACAGAGAAGGTGACATTTGTGGAACGTGGCAAATACTAGACACTTCTCTGCTATGGTTCAGATCTGTCTTCTGAAACTTCATGGGATGGAAACTTAACCCTTCCCCCCAGGTGACACCTGAAAATGAGGTACAGGGGAGGTGATCAGGGCTGGAAATGTCAGAGGGCAGAGCCTCCACGGTGGCAGAAGTGTCCTCACAGGAAGAAGGGAACCCCAAGCCCTTTGTCCCCATGTGATAGCCTCTCTCATGCTCATCAAGAAAGCTTTCTCTGTATGCTAGCACTGTGCTCTTGGGCTTCCCAGTCTCAAAACGGACAAGGTAAATGAACACATTTTTATCGCCTAGCCGGAGGCACGCCATTGTACCAGCTGAAAAACGGACTGGCCAGAGACATCTTCATCTCTTGGGGGCTGACTCCTCTCCAGGAACACTGGTTACCCAGGCTTCTTCCTCCTTGCTGATCTGATCTAGGTGGCTCAGGTCCACCTTGTAATCCAGAAGTACTGAGTCTTTATCAAACCTCTTATTTGCTGGATGCAGAGAACAACACTCTCTTGGATCGGAAAGGACGCAGCTGCAGTGGGGGATTTGGCTGGTGGGGTGACACATGCTGATGTGTTCAAGTAAGGAAAGCTCCAGGTGACATTTGTTCATCTATCAGTCAGTTGGCACGGCACGTGTACCATGTGGACACTGTGTGTGTGTGGGGGGGGGCGGGCAGGGGGGTCAGAAAGAAGATACTTGTTAATAAGTCCCTGAAGTCTCACAGTCAGTATGGAGAGGTCTGCATCTGCTGCTTGGTTTGGGATTTCATCTGGCTCAGTATCCTATGCCATGATGTATATATACATGTGTCAACACAGCATGAGTGGAGCTATGTCCAGGATTTCCCATTTGTGGCCTAGAGGAGAGCCCCTAAGGCTGCATGCATGTTAGGGAACCACTTTACTACCAAGTTAAATTCCCCAGCCCTACAAGATTGTAAATAGATACACATCTCTTCGTTCCTACAACATGAAGAATTTAAAGGATAAAAATCAAGAAGGAGATAACTAAAGACACACAGAAGAGAATGTTGCTTTCTCACAAGGCAGAGCAGAGCATGGATCCAGAAAAAGGGGCCATGCCTATGACTCCTGATTCACATGGAGTCCGTGCTGGTAGTGGCAGCCCCTCCAGCTCAGGAACACCCACTCTGCGATATAATGGTAATCCCCTGTGATCACAGATCTCTGTGTCTTCCATGGAAATTTCTGGAGGGGTCCAGCAGGGTAGTTTCTTTTTTTTTAATTTTGATGATTTTTTAATATGATGATAAATTCCTAAGGTTTTACATGTATAAAGACTGGCATAGAGATTTACCTATAACTATCATGTCTTTTACTATGTTCAACACCAGGCTTCTAAATTTCAATAATGAACAATATATATTTAATAAATAAGGCTTATGTATTCCTGGGGTCTACTCAGGTTGTCAGTAACTGACTTAAGGATAATTGTCTAGCCTACTGTCTTTGCTCAACTTTAGCTATTAGGGTAAACTGAGTCATATAAGAAAATGTGATATTATGTGATGGTGGACTATAAAAAGATCAGAAGGGTTTCCTGTCTATGGATTGTATTTATGGGTTCCAGCAGGGTAACTTCAAATGTGTCTGTTTTGACGGGCCACTCTTTTCCTTATTTTAGGAACATTCAAGTGTGTCATAACACATGCATTAGCACCCCATCAAAAGCGGCCTCAGCTGTTCCAAGTATCAGTAGATGCTTCTTTGTTTCTGAATGGGCTAGCTGCACTTCCAGATAAGTCAGAGGCAACACTTGAGAATCACTCAGTCTCCAATAGCCACCAATAATAATGTTATCTTGGCTGGTGAATACTCAAAAATCGAGAGACCCACTGAAAAGATGCTTTGATTCCGTAGACATGCAGTTAGCAGTAAGCAAGGTTTATAAATGACTATAACAGCTCTCATAAGAACATCTAGCTCTAGAGTGAATTAGGAAAAAAAGAAATATTAATACAAATAAGCCAGAGATGTTTCCCAGAAGCCTAGTTTTTAATCTAAGCAAACAAGGCAATGACACTTCAGCTCATGTATTGTGACTATCACTGAATGGTATGGGGGACCAAAATCTGTCATTTCCTGGGAGCGGAAAGCACACACCACCTTCCCGCAGAGGACACTCTCCCCTTTGCAGTATGAGTCTAAGCTGGCATGTCGAAACTGGCCAGTTTTTGTTTTCTCTTCATGAGAACTAGAGTTTGCACGATGCTGTAGCTGTGGAGTTAAATTCCCGGCAGAGGACTTTGGTGGAAGGAAGGACAGAAGGGATGCTGAGGTCATTTTGCTTCACTGAAGGAGCCAAGTGTTATGGTCTGTCAGAGCCGTTCCTGTTGACAGTGTCATGGGGACCCCCAAGGATGGCTAGAAGGTCCCTCGTTGAATAGCTGGCTTCTGCTCCCCACTGTTTCCTTCCTTCTTTCCTCCTTTTGCAGACAAAAGCTCACACTGCACATGCTTTCAAAACAGTACAAAGATGACTGCCACTCATGGGCTGACTCCAGAGAGTAAGCAGACACCTGAACGTGGCTTTTAGGGGACCCAAAGAAAGGAGAGAGAAACACTGGCCTTGGAGCTGTATGTAGCACGTACCTACCGGACATTGCTTACCAACCACAGGAAAAACACATACCCTGGACTCTCCCCTGTAATTCTTGCCAGAGAAACTTAACAGCTCCTTATCCTTTTAGGTTCTCACAGATACAGTCTCAGGACGATCAAGCTTGCTGATTAATCCAATCTCCACTCTGCATTATAACAAATGGTCCATCCAGAATCCATATCCAGTAGCGTTAGGAATGAAGTTGGGCAATTAAGAAAAAGAAGAACCAGGCTAATGGGGGTGGCTCTGGAAGTAGAGTCCTTGCCACCAAGCTGAACTTGGAGTTCCATTCCCAGGACTCACATGGTAAACAAAGAAATTTGACTCCTTCAAATTGCCATCTGACCGCCACAGGGATGCTATGGTATACAAGTGTGTGTGTGTGTGTCTGTGTGTGTGTGTGAGAGAGAGAGAGAGATACTCATGTTTGCATGTGTTTACACACACCACAATAAAAAAAACGTAATTTTAAAAATAGAACTGAATCTTTTCACTGAGCTCCACCCACTCGTGTGTTTGCTGACTCAGGCATATGTCCAGGGCAAGGTACAAACTTGGGGATCAACTATTCCTACTGAGCTCACAAGCTGTCATAGGGCAAGAAACCAGGGACTAAAAAGTTTTATGGTGGATTCAGGAAGGAAATGGTGAGGCTGGCCCCTTTGGAAGCGAGTTGGCTGCCTTATTCAGTTCAGTACGGGCTCCCGATTAAGGCCGGGCAGAGCCAGCATGCAGCTGCTGAGGAAACACGCTTTCTCCCTTTTGAGAGACGACTGTCATGAGAGAAGACAGATGGCCCACCAATCATGAGGGGCAATTCTCCACCAAACAGGTACTGATGACAACCTTTCCCTTCTGCTGCCCAGTGTGCAAGAATATCACCACCTAGGAGCTGTGATCATCATAAATTATAAAATCTGACATCTAATTAACCCCGCCCAAAGAGAACCATTACCTCAGTGGTACAGTTTTGCTACAGTAGGCTAATCTGTTAGATGGTTGGAGTTCAGAACACACCCAGGCATGTCAGAACACGTCTGCTCTTTGAATGATGCTCTAAGCCAATGGCTATGACAGTCTTCTCTGGTGGAGTGGGAACGTGCTTGTGTTGCACAAGAGAGTCCATTGCATGCTTGCTAAAAGTTCTCGTTACCACATGTATAGCATAATATGGCCTTAAAAAAACGTGGCCTTTCATTTCTTGCCGTCATAGGTACATTTGTCTGTATATTCTGCACACACAGAGAGGAAAATACTAAAAATACGCAAGCCCTGTAGAAGTTTCCTAACTCATAATATTCCTGTTGCATTACAACTTCTTCTCCACCAAAATCAAGACAGTATAAGATTTTAGTCCCTGCACTGTATGGAAGTTCTCCTTGTGCCTTATTAAAAAAATAAACATGGAGATATAATCAGCGATGATGCTAGAAGGACGGACGCAGGAGAGTGGGGAGGAGTGTGGAAACCCAGCCTTCGAAGTGGGAGTTCTGAAGGCCCTTTCAGCCACGGACAATGCTCAGCGACTCTTCCGGCAGGCCAGAGCTGGCAAGGGAAGACAGTGTATTCTTTCTCACTGCCTGACAGCGGGCTCTCTCTCTCTCTCTCTCCCTCTCTCTTTGTCCCCCTCTCCCTCCCTCCCTCCCTTCCCCCCCCCTCCACTTCTCTTGCTTAAGCATTGGTATTCCATAACATAAAATCACGGTCATTCCTAGTGTCTATCTGTGGTCAGAAGGGGGGTAAATATATTCCTACTCTACGATTTTAGGTCTTTCTCATTAAGTATGCATGAACAGACATTATCATGTTGATTGAAACCTTTCAGCCATGCTATAAAATTAAATTGTCAACAGGGGGGCCATAAACTAAGACATAACATCAAATAGCAGCCACACTACTTGGAAGAGAAACTGCTGATGACTGAAGCCCAAGTTCACGATCTTTGTGATAAATTCATCTTACCGCGTATTATACAGTGTTTTGCATATGGGTCTATAGCTCCAGTGGTAGAGGGCTTGTCTCCAATGCACTAAGGTCGCGGGTTCAATCCCAGCATCACCACAAATGGAGTGGGTGAGAAACAAGACTTCAGTTTGTGAGCATGAGTCTCCTCTTGGCACATAAGGCACACCACAAAACAGACTGCTAGAGATCTTAAGATTCCTTGAAGGGATCATCAGTGGTATTCTTGTCTTCTCCACCTGTTTGTCCTTAGGATGAACATCTAACTGTAGAGTCACAGACTAGAATTAGGTCACCTGCATTTTAGCAGTATTGCTTTTGTAATTTAGAAATCTGGGTGTTACACTCCTAGGGAGGATGTGGAAGGGATTTAGCCTGCCAGGGAGTTGGTCCCTTGGGTACAGTTAAGGACAACATTAGCTGGAGCATAGAAAGTGAGTGTACCTTGGGCTTGGAAACCAATTCGATATGGAGGAACCACTGATTTTTGAAGCAAATATCTGATTCCATATTTATTGCTCAAACTTTCAAGTTCAGTGAAAGTTGGGGTTACCTCAGTTGTCATTAGCAATTTAGAAATTTCAGATCAACATATCCTTCTTATAACTTGAATTTAACCCATAAAACAATCCACCAAAATTCATTTCCTCATTTTCTGTGGTAGCAGCTTGTCCTCCAGACAGGAATCTCAATTCCAAGACTCATGGCAGTGAGCTGTGGCCCCAACTTAGTTCTCCCAGAAGATTTTCCCTCCAAATCTGGGACAAGACACTGTGCTTGCAGTGGCTGGAAAGAAGACACATAGATCAGTGTCCACAGCCTCACACTGGAAGTGACGGAGCCTTTCCCCAAGCTACCAGAGAGCAGTGCCCATCTGGAAATTCTTACATGAAGAGTTTCTGAATTCCTTAAACAATCTAATTACCTTGAGTCTCCTAATACTGCAGCTTAGCATGTCTACCGCCAATCAGGGTCTAAAATTATTTAGGGAATGGCCATAGGGCCCAAAATTCATCTGTGTACAGGCTTCATAAATGTGTTAATTGTGTTAACGGTTGCGTGGCAGCCCAAGAGCTTAGAAAACAAAACAAAACAAGAAGGCAGGACAAAACATGAGCTAGGGGAGTGGCTTGGTCAGTCAAATGCTTACAGGCCTTACTCCAGATTTCCAGCACCCACATAAAAAGCGAGGCACAAGTCTATGATCCCTGTAGCTCACTAGTCAACAACTCAGGCCAAATTGGTGAACTCCAGATTCAACAAGCCACTTTCTCTAAAAGCGAATTAAATAGTCACCAAAGAAACCACCTGATGTTAACATCTGACCTCCATATGTATGTACACACACAGTACACATGCACACATGCACAAATTTATATACATACACACATACAAACATACATACATACATACATATATACATACATGTACATCTACTATCCCAGTGCAAACGGTTTGAAAATAGATCTGCTTCACCTAGAATGGCAGTTATGCTGCACACATCGCCTATCAAATTTGCCGGACGGTGTGTTTATGTGTTTTCTTTGTTTCGTCTTCTGAGATACAGTCTTACCCTGTACCCCAAGATGGCTTGAAACTCATTGTGTAGCATATGTCAGACTAACTCACATCAATATTTCATTGGCCTCCACAGTGCTAGGAAAATGAATGGGCATGACCTGCCATGCCAAAGGACAGGGACCCTTTTGGACTCTGTAGACCAAGTGAGGCAGGAGTTTGAAACAGCTGGTCATGCTGCATCCACAGCCAGGACACTGAGAGAGATGATGTTGGTACTCAGCATTCTTTTTCCTTTTACCAAGTCCAAGTCCATGTTACTGTGCTACTCGTATTGAGGGCAGGCCTTCCAACATCTAGTAACCTACACTAGGGAACCCTTCACAGAAATGCCAAGAGGCCAACTCAGTCTAGATAACAAATCATTGGCATGTCTAGAAGCTTGTCTCCTACCTGACTCTAGGTCCTGTCAAGTTGACAATTAATACAAGCCATTGATGGAGATTTCTTCCTGTACATATGTCTCTCCTATTGGTTGATGAATAAAGCACTGTGGCCAATGAGGCGGGAGGATAGGTGGGCCTAGGAGACAAGGAGGATTCTGGGAAACATAGGCAGATTGAGTCACCATGTAGGATACATGAGGAGTAACAGATCCGACTCTTTCTCCAGTAAGATAAGACCATGTGGAAATATTTAGATTCATAGAAATGGGTTAATAATTAAGAGAGAGATAGCAAATAAGAAGCCCAAGCCAACAGCCAACTGTTTCATAATTAATATACGTCTTGTGTGTTATTTGGGGGCTCTGACATGACAGTGGGCTCAGGCTGGCGGGAAAGAATGCTCACAACAAACCATCACAGTTTTTAATATGACAATTTAAATTTTCATCTGTCGACTGGCACACATCCATCATACCTGTTTCACAATGGAGAACGAGCCACACCAAGTACACCGGGAAGGGGGGTTGTATGATACTTTATTAGAGAGAGAGGGAAGTCACTTACAAGAGAAGCCGAGAACTGAGGTGGGTGCTCTGCTCATCTCCGACCTTGACCACAGCCCCAAGAGCGAGCTCCACCCATCTTTCCTTGATCTTTATCCCTGCCTTCCAACCCCCCCCTCGGCACGTTCCTGTGACCACACCAGTTTGGTCTGTGGGTACATGAGGTCTCTACCTACATCAATTTATAGGGTACAGTGTTAATGTTTCATCATATGTATACATTGGATAATGGCCAGAGTAATTAAGATATCCATCACCTTAAGCTTTCATATTCTATGATGAGGCTTTCTAGCTACGTGGAGGTATGCAGTACATTTTCTAGATTTATTGTTGCTGTTTTTAGTATACTAAAAATCAAACACCGGGTTTTCAGCATTCTAAGTAAGAATTCTACTATTGCTATATCCCCATGCTTCCTGAGACCTTGGGGTCTTATTTAGCCTCCCAGATTCTGGGAGAAAAAAACATGAAATGCCACGATTGTGCATGACTGCTGCCTATGCTCACTCAACTGTGCAATGTAACATCAGAGCTAATTTAAATGTCTAGCTACAACATGACACAGAACACACAGGCTAACATACTCTTAACCTCCCATTCTCTGCCCCCCTGAATCCATTACCTACATTCAATTTCTGGGAAATTAATTTTTAAATGTCCCATGTATGTGAAATCATGCTGCATCTATCTTTCTAGGCTTGGCTTGCTTAACATGTCCCCCAGGCTTATACAGGTTACAAATTATAAAATTTTCATCCTTCTTGGGGATGAATACTACCACACAGTGCATGTTCAGGATATAATATTTTTGCATTCATTAGCAGTTGGACACTAGGGTTGAATCCCTGTCTTGGCAATAGTTGTGGGGAAACATCTGTCTTTCAGCACACTGGTTTCAATTGATTTAGACGCAAAGATTCTTTAAGAGGTCACCATAGACAAAATCATTTACATGTGAGGAGAAATCCGGGGATTCATAAATTAGATTCACAGACTCTAGAGAAGCTGTATCATTGGGATGAATGGAACATTAGCTCAGTTCCTGTTCAGCAGGTTTCTATGAGATGGTTCGAACTGAAAAGTGTGTGATGAAGGCTTCTGCTGAGTTTTTCATCCAGTACTTGAGAAATGAAAGTCAACCAAACTAAAGTATCGTTACCATTATCCGATAAGACTTAATAAGGATCGGAGTTCCATCTACAACCCCACTAAGCACAGAGCTGCAGAATTCTGGCCATGCACTCCTGTCACCATCAGCTGGAGAAACTCAGGACTGACGATCTGTGTGCTATACATGTGAGACATCCCGAGGAACAAGCGGACCCTTCCAGACTTTAGATTCAGTTCTGCCTCTCTTGACTAAGCGGATACACAAGCTCTGTCATCCAAATTTGACAAAAAGCCTCATGCTTCTTCAGATTCAAGAAATGCCCCTTCAGAGCCTTGGGGACCATACATGTAGAAGCCGCTTCCCAGGCAATCTCACAGTCTCTCATCTTGAAGTCAGCTTTCTGAGGACAACAGAGCAAATGTCTTCTTGGTATCCCAATGAATCAGAATGCAACGACCTTCCTTCTGCCTGCACATGGAAACTTACTCCTCTTGCACTAGGAGTTCTAGGTAGCTAACCAAGGCATTGCTCGGTTTTTTGAGCAAATGTCAAGTGCCCTGAAATGCATTCTTGCTGTTGTGCTATTAGACATTTCCAGTGGATAAATAGATAGAATATTACTTTCAAGCAACACGCTTCATGATGGTGGTGATCCTGCACTGGGAGTTGAACTCAGGCCTCACACATGTGAATCGAATGCTCGACCGTAAAGCTTATATTCCCAGGGCCCTCTTTACTTCTCATTTTGAAAGAGCATCTCACTAAGTTACCCAAGCTGACATTTTAACTTCCTCCACAGCCCAGACTGGCCTTGAACTTACTACCTCTTCCCTCAGATTCCTGAGCTCAACATGTGAAATGTGAGGCTTGGCTCATATCTCACAGAGACCACCGCACAAAGTACATGCACTAAGGGAAAACAGAGCTTATTTAGGATGAACACATATCATTCTCTGGTCCTCACGGTCTCATAACTCAGGGCTGTGAAACTCTGTAGACGTGTAATGTATGGGAACTAAACAAACCTCTAATAATGCATTCTCTTGAACTTCTATTGTAATAGATGTCATATATCCTACATATTTTTCAATTGCGATTTTCTCCTAGAAAGCATTTTAAAAAGTAGCTGGTGAATCCTTTGTGTCATTTGGAAAAAACAAATAAACAAAAAAAAGCCCAACAACTTCTTTTGGAACTGCAGAAACAGTGTTTTCTTTTAACAAGAATCGTATCTTCATTGACACTTGGGACCTAAGCCAAAGCCTAGTTAGTGAATACCTGTATTGAAGTTGTTGACAAGCACAACAGAAAACTGCAAGATTTGGTTGAAGCACAACTAGAAATCTTGGAACCATCCTGTGGGCATTGCTAAGTGGTAAAGCACTTGACTAGCATGGATACAGTCTTGGATTTTGTACCCTGGCCATCATCAATAGAATCAAGTATTGCATGCTTCAGGCAGATCCTGGGGCTGTAGATCCCTTTCCCTTGCTGGAGGTCGGCTGTTCCATCTGCACAATGCTGCAGAGGAGCACAGCTTTGCTTTTAATCAAGACTCTGCCTCTGATTCTGAAGCCACTGAAGTCAGTAGAGGGTAGTCAGGACAACGAGCTGGAAAAGAGAAGTAATTGGGAGTGTTCTTCAGGCATTTGCCTTTAGTGAAAGTGTGGGCATGCCACACACAAGAGGCCTGCACCTCATGCCATGCTTGTTGCCTGGCTAATGTGTAGGATTTCAGGGCCAGTTGGTAAATCCGCAAGATCCACCAGGGAAAGTTATTCCAGTGTAAAAGGACAACTCTGGTGAAGTATCTTACCCACCACCTCTCTTGCCTGTAGTGTTGCTAGCTTTCTCTTCCTGCTGAATGACTTCAGCTTTATCCTAAGAGTGCAGGATAATGAGGGTGGTCTAAGCTTTTCCAGGGCGGGGCTTCCCAAATCCAGGCACAATCCACTACTTCCTCTACCACAGGAGAAACAGCCCTTGCCATGTCCTGGCCTCACTGTCATCCTATCTGCCAATTCCCAGACTCATCGTTTTAATTTTAGTAATCAAAACTGTGCCTGAGCCAGAGAAGAGTCACTACTTACATATGTTCCAATATGGTGACTTTTCTCCATGGCTGGTTTTGTCGCAAAGCCCTGTGTTTGTTTAATACTCATCGCTCTTTTCTTTTGAGTTCTTAAATTTTTCTTCATACTACTTACATGATGGTGTCTCTTATTACAGCTTTCTTCTCTCCCCTTTGTCTTTCACAGACTCTTACTTCATTCTCAAATTCTGAGAATCTGTAAGCCCTCTTCTTGTCTAAGCCTCCTGCGACCTCTGGATGTCTAAATACACAGTTACGTGGTAGATAGCGAGGATTTTGAGCCTAGATTCCTCCTTCTTGTGCATTCTCTAACGCATCCCATGTTTAAATAGAAGAAGGTGGTGCCACCTGAGCAGGTGTTAGGAAACAATATCTTATAAAGGGCCATGCATTAACTACTTTTCTGTTGTTGTGGGGCTGAAAAAAAATACCCCATCAGAAAGAACTTAAAGTCACAGTTCCAAAAGCATACAGTCCGTATGGCAGGAAAGGCAACAGCCAAGACATGGAAACCCAAGCAAGAGCAAGATGTTGACTTACCACACTGTATCCACACAGGAAACGGGAAGAGAAAATAGGAAGTGGGGGAAGGCTAAGTTCTGACCCACCCCCAATGGTTACTTCCTTCAGCAAAGTTTCACATCCTAAAGGTTCCTAACTTTCACAAACAACTCCATCCGGGGTACCCAGTGTTCACATACATGAGCGTATGGAGACATTTCCCACCCAAACTATCACAGGCTTGAAAGCAAATATATTTTGTTGCATATGTTTCTATATAGTGTAGGAGGTTGCATGAACTCTTGTTGCAGGATTTTAATGTGGTTTTAACATTCCTTCAAAAATGTAAGAATTACCATGAAGTGGCACAACATCCTGTAAAATAAAACCCATCCTTGGGGGCCGGGCGTTGGTTGCGCACGCCTTTAATCCCAGCACTTGGGGGGCAGAGGCAGGTAGATCTCTGTGAGTTTGAGGCCAGCCTGGTCTACAGAGTGAGTTCCAGGACAGCCTCCAAAATAATACAGAGAAATCCTGCCCCGAAAAAACAAAACAAAACAAAACAAAAAATCCTTGGTTTCATATAGACCTCTGAGTGTAGTTTACCAGGGTCCAAAATAAAGGTCACAGCTAGGGGTTTTAGAAACAGTCCCACTGCTTCGATATGGGCAGAGCTGCTCATTTTTCTTCTGTGAAAGCACATACCACAACCATAGCAAAGGCCCCAGAACCCACCAATCAACTTTGTTATGGACAGACCACAGGCTTTCCTTTGCAAAGACCTTGCTCTGTGTTCATCCTGACCAATGAGATGAAACTGTGTATTCTCACAGATCTAGGTTAGGTCACAGCCACAGTTTGAACAGGTGCTTCTACATCCCTCTACAGGGCCCTCCTCAAAGCCCATAGACTACCAATCCAAGGAGAGTTCGGGAAGTCATCAATTATGATGGGGAATTTTTGATGTCTTTTACACTTGCCCTGATGTTTCTGTTCCTCTCGTCTCTTGATTCGAGTTTTGCAATTTACGTTCCCCCCACAAAAGATAAAATGCCCATTTTGTCAATACACTCCAGACTAGTACTGTGGCTACACATTGCTCTAGAGTCTCTTTTGTAAGGGCACTAACCCTACTCACAAGGGCTCCACTCTTATGACCTGATTGCTTCTCAAAAGGCTCCACTAGAAAACAGCACACATTAAGCTCTCATCTTACAAAGGACAAGGTCTGCAAAGGAGCTTATTAAACCAGGGAGCGGGCAAGAAAGCTGAGAATTACTGGCCAGCTGGAAGCGCTCTGCTCTCCCAGGCTCGGTGGCCTGGCTTCCTAATCAAGCCGCCTAGGAAAGAACAGCAGAAACTCTGAGGAATGGCTGCCTCCCAGACACACCGAACCGTGGGACCAGCAGAGCCCATGGTGAAGCACAGAAACCCAAGGGAACTTCCAGGAAAAGGCTTACGACCTCCCTTTCCCCACATGCCATAACCCCAAGAACACGAGATACGGAGGCCAATGGCTCCTACTTGCCCCTCCTGCTCACAGTTATCACACAGATCATGCTGACGTCGGAGGGATTTGAGAGGTTCACTTCAGCCCGAGTGTGCCAGTAAATCACCGCGCAGTTCCCAACAGGGAAGCTGAGATCCTGGAGTGGGAAGTCAACCCTCGGACATCCAAACCCCGCATGAATGCTGCAGATTTTTCTACTGAAAGATAATAGCTGATAAAAAGTAAGGACAGTGTGTGTGTGTGTGTGTGTGTGTGTGTGTGTGTGTGTGTGTGTGTGTGTTGTATATAACATCAGGCCAGTAGAGTCCAATGTAGTAACGTAAGAAACATTGAAAGCTCAGACGAGGTGAGTCCTCTAACACTCACCAATTTTGCAGCAATAGCATCTAACAAGCAACAGATGAATATAATCCCAGACAGGACTGAAGAGAATGGTTATGAGTACACTGAAAGAAACTGATGACGAAAATAAGACGCTGGGTGAGAACACAGAAAAGCAGCTGGATGAAATACGGAAGAAATGAGAGGCACGCACACGAGGAGTTCCACAAGGAGAGCAGAACATAACTTCAGTAGCAGCTCTCGGTATTAATGATCTCAGCATCCCCAGTCAAAAGACGCAGGATGGGAAAACAGGGAACGGGGGGCAAAAAGAAGGGGAGCCATCTATCTGCTGCCTTCAAATAACCGCAACTTGTCATGAAAGACAGACCTTACTTAGGGAGAAGGATGGAGAGAATTATTCCAAATAAAGAGAGCCAGGAAACAAGCAGTGGTTTCTATTCCAACACCTGACAAACAGCATAAACAATAGAGACGGCCACTTCATATCAGTTAAAGGAACCATCTGTCAAGAGGCATTATGATGGTAGATACAGGTGCCTCAAGCAAGGGTGCACCAAATTTCATAAAACAAACACTAGGAAATGCAAAGCTACAAGTTAGACCTAGAGCAAGAGGAATGCGGGATGTTACTATCCCACTGTCATTAAATGGCCAGCCTTCTCAACAAAAGCAAACAATAAATATGCGAATTAAATGACATCATTTAAGTAGGCTTAATGGACAGCTACAACACATTCCATAAAAAATTGTAAACTGTACATCTTCATCGGCCTATGGAACAAAAACAGGTGATATATTAGGACACCCAGGAAGTGTTAACAAATATTGAGAAATTGAAATAAAAACCCTAGAGCATTTATAAACTAACGAAATTTAAACACTACACAATTTAATAACAAATGAAACTCAAAAAAATAAAAAATTCTATAATCAAATGAAAATGAAACACAGTATGCCAAAACCTATGGGATACAAACAAAGAAGTCCTCAGGGAGAAGTTTAAAGCTCTAAATGGCTACATTATGAAATCAGAGACATATCAAATAAATAACAATGGCAAACCTTAGCACTCTGGGAAAAGAAAAACAAACCAAACCCCAAATCAGTGATGAAAATACATCTTCAAGACCAGGTGGAAAATCATGAAAGGGGAACAAAAACAGTATGAAGGATTAGTGAAATGAAGACTTGTTTCTTTGAACAGATAAAATTATTAACAAACCGTTAGTCAAACTAACCAAATGAAAACAAAAGACCAAAATTAATAAAAATTAGAGATTAAAAGGAAGCCATTAAACAGATACCAATGAAATTGAGAAATGTTTAGGTCTTATTTAAAAACATAAATTGGAACACACAGAGGAAATGGATGCATTTCTAGATGCAGATGACCTAACAAAATTAAACCAAGAGGAGATAAACAATTTAAGCGGATCTATAAGAAAACACAAGACTGAAGAGGTAGTTACAATCTTCTGACTAAAAGATGCTCAGGTCAACATGGATTTACTGGTGAATTTTACCAGAACTTCAAAGGAGAACTAACATCAATGCTTTTCAAACTATTCCATGAGATAGAAAAGACAGGAACATCACTCTTTTTACAAAACTAGTATCAATTTGATTCCAAAAGCAGAAAAAGAAGAAAATTACAGACCCATTTCCCTGATAAATGTAGATGCAAAAATTCTCAAAGTACTTCAAAGATGAGTTCAGGAATAAATTTGACTTATTACTCTCACTGAATATTAGGGCTACAATACTCCGTTATCTCACATAACTTAAAACCTACTAAGTTTACTCAAAATTGATAACACATTAGTAGAACCACTATAGTAAATGTTATAAATATTACAACTAGAGCTACAAGCAATAAACTGCAGTAATTAGTGTGTAGTAATTAGTGGCAATATACTACTATTATAATTGTATTGGAGTTATAAATTATTCATCTATAACTTGCTAAAATAAGCAATATATGACACAAAAGATGTTACAATTAAATGGAAAACTCTCATTTGGAAGTACTACCTATCAACATGAAAATAACCAACCCAGAAGTTCTTACCTTGGAGCCCTAATGTGGCTGGAGGTGCCTGGCTTTGTTTTGTATAGTACGGGGACCCAGCTTTGATTGTTTAAGTTTTGGTATTGATAAAAAAAATCTATGGACACTTTTAGGAGCCACTTATGAAGCTGGCCTGAACGCATTCAAGTAAACAGGAAAATGTGTTTCCTAAAAAGAGGAGTTTGTGACAGCGTGACATTGACCAAGTGAAGAGGGCTGGCTCTAGTTGGCTGTAGACCAGAAAGTTCTCGCCACCCAGAGGAACAGCAGGGATTCCAACCACCTGGCTGAGCAAGGATGTGTATGGAGCTCTGACAATGACAGAAATGGGGCCTCAATGAAGGGGCCTGCTATAGGCTGGTAGCTACAGTGTATAATCTGGCCATTGCCTTTTAAGTGATCACTCCAAAATATTGGCTTCATAAACTCTGCATTACAGTTAGAGGGGCTCACAGCATTCCTCCCCAAGGACATACAGATTGACAACTGCTGGAGGAGACATACTTTTCTTTGGTAGTACAGTTGCCCACTTGCCCTCCTATAAATAGCCCCTCATGCTTACTGGCTCATCGAACTAGATTCTGGTAGAATCATTTCTTTGGTCTGAGACCGGTGTCCTATCTGTGGGACTAGTAGGTACTTATTCATGTCTCTTCAGAGAAGTTCGCAGCACGACAGAAAGTTCCAAGTCGGAGATGAGAATAAGGACATATCTCAAGGCAAATACATTCTTTCATACAGGAAATAATATTCTGCATTTTCTCACCAAAGCTAATCTCTGTATGTGTCATCAAAGAACAAATGGAAGCTGTGTGAGTCCACACCTATGAGATCCTAAACCTGTTGTAGGCATCTTCATAACCACAGTGATTGGCACACATTAAACTTAAGACTTCTTCCTCTGCCAGCAAATGTTGGCTTCCCTTCAGCGTTTGGAACAACCCATTATGAAGTAAGAAATGAAGGCCACTTATTATAGGTCTCATGTACCGTGTGAGGAACACCTCAGGGACTTGAGAGATCATCCCATTAGCCCACACTTGATACATCTGTAGCTGAGTTAATTTATATGAAATTGAGGCTGGATGTGATCTTTTGTTCATCTTACGTGTTCTCTCCCCTCTTCCTCCTTCCAAATGAACCCCCTTCCTACCCACCTTTGCCATCTCTCCTTCTTCTAAACAATCTCTCATTTTCACTTCCTCCCTCTCCTCTCTCCAAATAATCCTCCCACCCTGTCTGTGTACTCTTTCCCCTCTGCGAAGATATCTGACACTTTTCATTCATTCTTTTCACGAGCTCTTCATTCAAGGAACAACTATTAGGCATTGGGCCAAAAAGCCAAGACACATCTATGTAATTTGATATCATTCATAAGTAGATTTGATAGAAATATCACTATGTCAACTGCTTAAATAATGGTGAAATTATAACCCTCATAAAATGGAAACCAAATACCCACTTTAAGAAGAGTCTTCTCAGAAGCAGGGATACCTACATAATTTGTGGGGTCCAGAGTATGAAATTAAAGACGTGCAACTCCTTGGTCTAAAGCTATAAATGTCAAGGCAAAGACAGTAGGGCGTCAAACCCAATGTGGGGGCCTTAATTACACATCCACGCAACCACCTTGCCTGAAGGCAGTTAGACACTGCTCACCAGTCTCTGATCCTTGGGACCTCTACTTTTCCTCTTGTTCCAGGGAAAATGACACTCCACTGGGTATGTATGGGTGCATACACTGAAAAAAAATAGCAGAGGAGCTTCCAATGTGGGAGCAGCGAATGTACAAACAGAACAATCCCAGCTGAACAGAGACCTACACTCAAGTCAGGGACAGGGAGGAAGTGGGAGACACAGAGTCTAGACTGTCTGTGAGGGATCAGGACCCTTTGACTGGATGACAGCCAGCCTCCTGCTTTGCTTGGCTGAAGGCTTCTGAACCCACAGGAGGCTGCCACAATCCATCTATGCATGGAGCACATCGTGGCGACATATTTAACCCTTTACTTTCCTGGGGACAGGTGTAAACTTAGGTCAAATTACTGGTTGTTGTTTTTTAAATGACATATTTCTCATTAGAAGAAAATTGTAAAAATCTACCATCCATTGGGCGTGGTCTGGCTTTAAGATTTTGTGTGGTTGGTGAGCATGGGAGTCTCAGGAGACTGACATTTGTGCATTTCTCAGGCAGCTAAGATCCTCACGGATAGGATGAAGAGGAGGGAAAGTCCCTCTGCCATTCTGGCCCTGGGATGGCACTTGGGCCTCACATTCCTTGCATCTCAGCACTGGTTCCTGGCCCACCAGGCAAAGGCCCTGTCTCAGAACATATCCATGTCTAGGCTTCTGCTCAGACAGTTTCTTATGAGAGAACACTTGCTTCTAGAAGATTCTGATGTACATGTGGTACACTAGGTGGGACCTGTCTCTGATGTAACAGATAAATTGAGCACACAGACAATTGGGAGTCCTTAAGAAGAAGTGGAGATACAGCCATTGGATAACAGAGGGTGTGTATGTCCATTGTCCCCAGAAGGAAGGATCAGGATGGATCACCCTTCACTCTTGTCTCCTCCATTAGCCAGAGAACCCCCAATACACACACACACACACACACACACACACACACACACACACACACACACACACATTCTCCTACCGCCCAGGGCTGCCTCTGTTATAAATTTACCTAATGCAAAGGCTGCTCATCTGATTCCCTCATTTTCTAAAACACAATTATTTCCCAAACCTAATTCTCATCTGGATTCACAACATTTAGCAAAATGAACTCCAATTACCTAAGACACCAAGAAAGATAAAGCACACAGTCAAAGGTTGCCTCCTGGACAGAGGCAATCCATCCTGACTCCAGAGTCAACTCAGAAATAGATTCACACCACCTCTCCCAACAGCAATTCCAGCACCATCCTGCTCATCTGTGTCACTAAAGCAGAGGCTTGTCTTGGCTTCAGGAGCTGAAAACTGCCTGTCTGAAGGATGCTTCAAAGCCTGGATCTGAAAAGCATCAGCAGTGCACCACCAAATGTGAGACAACTATCGAAAGTTCCCTTTCCTTAGTCAACCGAATGCCGAGCCAAGGCGGAGGGCTGCCCCATATCATAAGCAGAGATAGTAAGGAAAGCCACAATCACAAAGTACATCTATTCTTCCAATTAGTTATGATGTGACCTGGGTCCCTTCTAAGCCAAAACAATGGCTTTCACAAGATTCCATAATAAAACTTAAATATATGCTCCTATGTGATGAGGAAGTCCGTATCTACATGATGGAAGCAGGGGAAATTAGTGCTTTGTGAGAAATGAAATGAGTCTCTAAACTCGATCCAATCAGCAATCCTGCTTGAACTTTGCAAAAAAATAAAAATAAAAAGTCTTCATCAGAAAGTTGCCGGACAACAGAACTGAGAATAGCAGGTAGGAATAATTTTAGCAGGGAGGAAGGGGCTTCCATGAAGAAGAAAAGGGATGAGCAGAATAGATAGCATCAGTTGGAGGCTAGTATCTGCTGATGGCCAGCTCCTAAGCCAGTGACTGATGAGGTCGCTACAGCTTCTCTGCCTATCATGTTGCATGACCCAATTTAACACACACAGGACAGTGACCATGCTATCTGGTCGGAGGCAAAGCTCTGTGACAATACCAGGTCTTGAGGGATAGGGAAAGCCCTCTGCAGTAAAGCACAACCTGCCTCGAAACTGGAGTACCACCAGATACCCCAGCAAGGAGCTGAGCACTTAGGGGCACACCAGCCGAGGGATAAAGTCAGCTGTGCAGTGTGTAGAGCCTGACATCTATGGCAGGTGGTGTGGAGCTGAGTGTAAGCATCATGAGAGAATTGAAAGGTGGTTAGCAATGCCACAGAAGTATCCAGGAGTCTCATGGTTTAGACGGCTCCTGAACGCCACACCAGCAAGACTGGGATTGGACAGAATGGAAGAAAGGGAGGGGATCCAGAAAGGTGGGCCAGCTGCAACCACAAGATGGTTACATTAGCAGGCGGCAAGGCACATTCACAGGGGTTTACTACAGTCTGGGAACTGACTGGGCAGCCAAATTGAGGACAAATGAGTCTCAAGTCGGAGGACAGCATGAGCAGCTCTGCATCCTTCTCTGAGGCTTTACAGACTGAGCTTCCAGTTTGAAGAGTGGGCAGACCCTGAGCCCATAGGAGGAGACTCCGACTTAGTGCTGCTTGCCTCAGGGAAACTCTAAGGCTCAAGCTCACTAGTTTTACACGTTGACATTCCGTTAAGACTTTAGGTGGGAAAAAAGACAGACATCAGGTTCCCAACCCAAACTCCCTGCTCCATGTGAAAGATAAGAAAAACAAGCCCACAGAAGGACTCAAGATCCGTGGGATGTCATGCCAGGCACAGTGTGTGGGGTCTTCTCTCAGTGAACTTCAAAATACCCCGTTCATTCTGGATAGTTGTAGTTCTCTGCCTTAGTTTCCTCTTAGAAAGTAACAAGACACTACGGTGGAGATTTGAATTGTCTGGGGTCGGGGGGCAGGGGTGTCTTCAAGGACACAGAAGACAGCCTCCAGAAATGTCTCTAAACAACTGTAAGTAGCAAGGCACATACTTCTTGTAAGGTCAGCTACCTCCCCTCACAGCAGGCCTCTACAGTCCTGCAGCTAAAGGTACTTCACAAGTTGCTCTGGCTTGGACACTTCTAACTTACAGCTGGAGAGACAGATCAGTGGGCAAAAGCACTTCGTGTCCTTCTACAGGACCCATGATCGGATGTGGTGACTCTGTACCCAGGGGATCTGTTGTTCTCTTCTAGACTACGAGACTTCCAACACACGTATATTCACACACACACACACACACACACACACACACGCACACGCACGCATGCACACGCACGCACTCTCGCACGTGCACAAATAGAAATGAAACCTTTAGAATGTGAACTTCAGACTAGTAGAATCACACAGCCAGCACATCAGACAACAGTAGGTCAATGAAAAGTCAGGACTCAAAATCACAACGATGGGGCATGTTCACCTGTATATATGTTTCTCTTATTGGTTGATGAATAAAACACCGATTGGCCAGTAGCCAGGCAGGAAGTACAGGTGGGGCTACCAGAGGAGGAGAATTCTGGGGAGTGGAGGCGGAGATAGGTGCTGCGAGGAGACACCATGTAGAGACTGCAAAGACAAGATGCGCCAGGTGTTCTCTGGTAAGATAAGTCCATGTAGAAACACATAGATTAGTAGTTATGGGTTAACAATAATAGCCTATCTTGTTTGGAATGTTCTGGGGACCTCTGCGACCAATAGCTCTTAAGAAGGTAACACATGCTTGGGACTGTGATTTCATTTAATAATTCTCATCTTGTAGGCACAGTGCTGTTCATTGGTGTTGGGTACGTCTGCTTAAATCTCTATTAAGAGAAGCCAACTAATCATCCTAAAAACCAGTGAGGTTTCATAAGACTCCTTCATACATTCTTAGGTTTGGTGACTCTGCCTTCAAGGAGTCTGTAGATGTCCCATGCTCAGAAGCACATCGCCGGCACTGGTGCATGGATGCTTCCAAAGCATAGGAGAACTCCACGTGGCCAAGGTACCCACCGGATATGTCCTGGTGCATCCTGCGGGAATCCCGGGGCCCTTCGATTAACACAGGGCCATGCTCAGGCAGTCCGGCCTCCCTAGCCCCACTCAGTGCACCAACTCCCCACCTCATCCTCAGAGACTCTTTCCTCTCTGGCACAGAAGGCCGTTGCTCCACCAACCACAGGCAGCTGCTGTGTGTCAAAGCAAATAGCACAAAGCCAACCAAAAGACAACCCAGGAGATGAAGTGAAGGAAGCAGGAGCTGAAACAGGAGGAGGATGTCTCCACAAAAGTGTCCTTGGAAGGGCTAGACATGAAGTTGCATGCCTTTAATTAGCATTTGGAAGGCAGAAGCAGATGTATCTCTGTGTGAGGCCAACCTGGTCTATGTGCAGGCCAGTGAAGGCTACATAGTGAGACCCAACCTAGAAAAAAATTCCTAGGGAGATAAATTGAACAGTGCCTCTGACTAAGTCAATCTAGGGAACCCGGAAACATCCAGTCCCTGACAATGGTGTAACCAAGGATGAACAGACAACTCTTCTAGCCTACTCATACTGAAACAGGATTCCCTAATATAGTTTTGTTTACTGAGACTACAGAAGGCTTTTCTAGAAAAACCACCGTGTCTCCCTGACAGCTGCTGACTGATACTCAACATGGGATCTTTGCTTAGGGGAAAAGCAGGTTTGGGGTTTGTGGCCATGTAAAGTGTTCCTCTTGACCTTTGGGGTGTCCTCCATTGTCTAGAAGTGGAGGTTACTGGATATAGTTTCTTGTGCTTGAGTGGTTTCTGATACGAAAGCTGCGAACAGCATGTGGGCACCTAATGGCATAGGTGACAACGCAGCGGCCCAGCCTGTCAGACCTCTACCCTTTCTGTGTCTCTCATGTATTCCAGTAAAGTCTTCCAATGTTCCTGGAGCAGATAGGACCCACGGTCCACGCCCACGAATATCCTCAACACAACTAAGATTCTCTGCTTTGTCCCATGTCAGCCAAGCACCTGAGCCCTCCCCTTGGCACATTTATGCACCTCTAACAAAACTGCAAGGAACCCTGCTCAGTCAATGTAACAAGCATTATCCATTCTTGGCGCAAGACCACCCTTAGTGATCTGACTGTGCATGTTATTCCTCCCATCTTTGGGCTCTGATTACTCTGCTCAGCTTCAGCACCACTCCTAATAGGCTGGTTGGCCAGAATGTCCCCCAAACACAGCTTGTCCTCTCAGTAACTATCCATCCGTCAGTCCTGTTTCCCCAGGTAGCCCAAAGGGTGAGTGGAAACACGAAGGAGATGGACTAAGGAATAGGAGGGAGAGAAGTCAAACAGCAACACTGGATGCCTGAAATCGTGGCAACAAATCCCATAGCACAGTGCTTTTTTTCAGTCTTTACCAAGGATGTAGAAGCTACGGCAATGATGTCTGCAGCTGATGAGTGACAGAGGCAAAATGAGCATGTGTGTGAATGGTTTCTTCTTTTCACAGGATGCTTTTTTAACTATAGATCTTAGCAAGTTCTAAACATGTTTGACTTTTGTTTCCTAAGCAGAGAACTTGTTCCTTTCTGATTATAGAAACCGTCTCCTGGCTTCCTTACAGACCTGGATTGCCAGCAGTATGGAATTTATGCTTTAGAAAATGGAGTACACTAAAGGTGACCTGAACACACATACTCAATACCTTCACGGCACATCTAGATGGCTACAGGTATGACACGCAACATGGAATATGCTGACGACACTCTAGATGATGGTCACCCTGAGTGGCATGGAGTGGGATGGCACAGAGTCCATTATGCTAGTAGTAACAGTCTACAATTGCGAACTCATAAACTCCATACCTCACATCATACACTTCACATTTCTGAAGCCTGGTTGACTGAGAGTAACAGAAGCAACAGAAAGCAAAATCTCAAACAAGGGCATAAGCAAGAAGAAGGATGGAGGGGATGGAGGTGCCAAGAGGACCTTCTATCCCAGAGCAAGTGGAAGGAGAGAAGAGTCAAAGATCTGGGAAGTATAGAGTCAGGGGGATCAATTCAGCAGCTACCATGCACACCGAGTGGGTAGCTCTAGCTCTCCCCAATCCAGGACATGTCCTGCCTAGGCTAGCCACACCCTCATGCGCTCCCTCCTCTGTTTTTATATTCCCTATGGAGAAAACTCACATTTCCACTCTTTCTCTGGAATGATTACATTATCTCGAACCCTAGCTTGTCCTTTCCAGACATCAGTCCCATGACGTGCCTACCTGTCCTCAAACTCTGCTCCCTGCCCTCTGTTCTTCGCCCTCTCACATTTTAAAAGCTGACTTCTACACTCCTGGATGACCGCAGTTCAACACTCATGCCACCACTCAAGTGCCTGTGAGAAGACAGACTTAAGAGAATGTTTGGTGGTTGTTTCCCAAGGCGGGGCCTTTGTCAATAGTTCGTGAGCTTTCTGCTTGTCTGCAGGCTCTTTCTGCAGATCCGTGGCAAGCTCCAGTCAAGTCAGGACTTGCTAGTCACGGCCATGGCTCACCACCACACATTTTCAATGCAACTCGGAAGGCCACTGGCATTCTTTGATCTTGAGGTCTACTGACACAAAAAAAAAATACCAGAGGTCCAGGAGTGAGGAGGTATTGCTGCAGAATGTCATGACTGAGCCTTAATAAACCCTAAGCACATGTTATATTCCAGATAACACACCCTTGATGGCTTCTGGGTACTTCAAAAGGTCCCTGATTTGAAATGGTCTGTGTGATCACTTTGATTAAGGGCAATAATTACTGCCATAGTGTTGTGGCTCCGAGGAGAACCACATTTAACCACAGGCCTTTGAAGCGAAGCGTGGCAACATTCCCGGAGTCTTAAACGGTTCTAGTAGTTCGATCTAAAACTGACTGATTCAAAAATGAAAAAAGCACAGATTCATGTCTTCCATCTTTCTTCTACATTGTGTGTGGTGCTGAGTCTTACCTACGAGTTGTGCAGCAAACACACATACATATGTACAAACACGGACACATACATACATGCACATTCGCAAAGAGATACGCATTCACACACGTATACTGAGACACACCTACATATATACAAACATGGACACTTACATGCATACACAGACACTCACATATAGATAGACATTCATATACACATGTACACAACCATGGACACTTACATGCATACACAGACACTCACATATAGATAGACATTCATATACACATGTACACAACCATGGACACTTACATACATACACACACACTCACATATAGACATTCACACACACTTATGCTGAGACATATATGTATACACATACACTGAGACACACAGGCACACAGATACACACGCTGACATACATACATGTACGCAAACACACTCATATGTACATACACACTCACAGAGACACTTCACACACATGGACAATTACATATGCAGACAGACACACACATTTACATATACACACACAATCAGACACACTTCCCATGCATACAGAGTTACATATACAGACAGACACACAGATGCACAGACACATACTTACGTATACACACATACACACTCACAGACACGCTTCACACGTATACACAGTTACATATGCAGACACTTAGACACACACACACACACACACACACACACACCTGTCTATCTAGATAAAGGCATTGACCTGGATGTACGTCCAGCACTGTCTCCAGGATTCTCAAAGTCAAGTTCATAGTCTGCAGCAGTGCAGCTCCACCAAACAAGTCTCTGGGCCTGGAACTGTTGGTCACCAACAAGTACTCACATCAGTGTGAGACAAAGGTGACCTCAGCTCTGCCCTCCGGAGTTTACACGGCTACATCGATTCCGCCAGCTGCTTTTCCTTTTCCTTCTTGTGTTTCTTCATGCCTCCCACTCACCTAGTGGAAGTCAGCTCTGAGTCAGATACCAGTGCTAGATGGGGGGAGGAGGAGGGGTTCCAGGGAACACAAACGCATGTATGTCCCGGGGGATTTTAAGACTGCATGCCTGTCATGTGCGGGGGCGGTGTCTTGGTCACACCAGCACCACCGTTTAGAAATGTCATACTGTACTTTGCTTATCTTGACATGGGGTTCCTGAGGCCTGGGGTACACAGCTGTCACTGTAAGCCTTTCCTGGGACCCAAAGCCACCTAGTTTCTCTGTAACGTCAGCTTCAGATCAGACTGCGCACGGCAGCTTACCAACCTCTGCTCTTGTATGCAGTGTCAGAACCCTTGAACAGCTCTCGTTCCCATTCTGGGGCTTCTAGACGCATACCAACTCTAGCTGATGGCAATGCCAGGCCTCAGCGTCAGCGTCTTCCTTTGCTTCCTCCCTGAGGTAGGCACGCCTCACGTTCTGGATTATGATGTGCCGCGGTGCATGTTAACTCGTAGGGCTTGCTGCGATGTGAAGGCGGCTGTCTTCCCCAAACTCATGTTAGAAACCAACAGTGCGATGAGCGGAACCTTTGGGGAACGGGCTGATGACCAAGGTTTGAATGATTTGCCTTTTCAGGGTTTGAAGAAACCGCCTTGCCCCTCTGCCACTTGGAGAATGCAAAGAAGGTGCCATCTTGGGAGCAGAGAATAGCCCTGCTAGACCGCGCTGGAAGGACCTGCCGGCAGCCTGAGTTCAACTCTCCAGCCTCCAGAAACATAAGCAAAACTTTCTGTTGTTTAAGTTTCCCAGTCTAAGGCACCCTGTTACAGCAGCCTGAATCCAGCGTTGCAATACCTGCAGGGTATCCCATGCTAAAACGATTGGCTGGGAGCCCTCGCAACAGCCCCAAGCGGCCGTGCAAAGAAAGATCCTATAGGCAACTTGGCTGAACCTGTGAGCAGGAAGACTGAACACTGGTAAGTGAGCAGGACAGCCAGGGAGTATTTGGCCCCCAAGACCCAGACAGCCCCAAGGGAAGCAGCAATCGTGAGCAGAAAAAAATTTTGAAAACCACAGAGTGAACTGGCTATCTCTATGTCAGGGCTGCCAGAATTAAGTACCACAAACCAGAGACTCGGCAACACAAGCCTCCCTCGTGTCTGGAAGGTAGCAGACAAGACCACAGTGTTGCAGCATTTGCTTCTCTCAGAGTCCGAGGAAGAGCCTGGATCAGGCCTCTCACTGGGTTCCTGGGGCTTTGCGATGGTCTGAGGGATGGCCTACCGCATGGGAAGAGCACCTCGGGGACTCCCCGTCAGCTCCCATGGCCACGTTACGTGTCTGAGCCCCACTTCTCCAAAAGTTAAATGGGATTAGAGCCCCCACCTCTCCAGCATGACCATAGATTCACTAATTTAATGGGTAGCAACCCTATACCCAATAAGGCTGCATTCCGAGATACTTAGGGGCGTGGCCTCAACAGATGTTAAAAGACGATGCAAATTACAAATGGCTCCCCGGATGAGATAAACAGTTGTGACTGCTCTCCCCTGGAGCTAGGGGAAAGCTGGATTTTCACCCTTGACACAGTCATGGTACAGCATCCCTTTTAAAGGTAACTCACACTACACAAACTATCTATATACATATACCTTGCCTAGGTTCCCTCCTAAACAAAGAATTAAACGCCTTCCCCTGATCTTCAAAGGCCTATGTGATATGCCACCCTCCCCAGTCTCCTCCTATCCCCAAATCCCATATATGAAAATCTTTATAGTGTGGTCAAACACATGCTTACACATGGAAGTGTCTGCAATCTGAAATAACCATTGTGCAGGCTTGCTCAATGCCTTAGATTGCAGAAATCACTCTTAGAAGTCCTCTAGGCTTGTTATTCCCATTCACCCTTGTCTTCCCTTTACCTGACTCAGCGTCGGACACACAAGGTGCTCTGTGCTACTTAGATTAGTGAACGCTCATAGGATGTGAGTCGCCTTTGACTTTCTGCATTTGTAAGGACTGTATTCATTGGAAGTTTCATTTCCTAAGGCTGCACCCTCTCTGCAGCCCACTTTTAAGATTCCAAACTCATACATCCCACTCTGAAATTTCACAACCTTTAGGGCACAGACTTGACTCAGCCTTACTACTCCCCGATGTCTTCTGTACCAATGCTGCCAGAAAGATGTTTTCCAAAAGAGGTATGTGACTAGTTACACTGCTTCATCTGTGGATGGGCCTCTGTACAGCGTCCCCGTCTTTACAGGAACCAATCCCACACGTGTAGAGATGGTCCTGGCAAACACACATAGTTGCCTGCCTCCATACAAGTGAGCCTCTATGAGGCCGGGCTGTGGGACCCCCACAGAGGGAAACGGGAGATAATAAAGAGGCCTTAGTAAGATATTCCATCCCCACCATTGGCCCTGTCAGAATATCCCTGTCAAAGGCACATCACAGAGCTTGTGTCTAAAGAGGGAGGGAGTTCAACTGTGCAATGTTCCACAGAAGTAGAAATGTTGAACACAAAAGAGAAAAATCAAAAGGTCAAGCTATTCACACATTTTGAGGGGAATGTATACAGAGTGCCTGATAGCAAGGCCAGCTGTCTCGTGACTACAGACATCTCAACTTTCCCCATCACTGCAAGATCATTCCCTTTCACTTCAACAAGTGTGGCTTCCCATCTTACCTTGGATTTTAATGATAGTTTATACAACAATGGAAAGTTCAGAAGCGATAAGAAAGAAGAGAATACATGCTAGAGAAGCTTAAAATTGCATTATTCTGATATAACAGTATACATAAGTGACCCCAGAAATTCTACCAGGGAACTCCCGCAGCCGATAAACACCTTCAGCTAAGTGGCTGGATACAAAATTAACTAAAAGAAAAATTTGGGAGCCCTTCTATACACAAATGATAAATGGGCTGAGAAACAAGACCCTTCACGATAGCCATAAATAATACAGAATATCTCGGTGTAGCCCTATCTAACCAAGTGAAAGACCTGTATGACAAGAACTTCAAGTCTTTGAAGAAAGAAATTGGGGAAGATATCAGGATGATCTACTATGTTCATAGAGTGGTAGAATTAATATAGATAGTAAAAATCGCCATCATACTACAAGCAATTCTTTACAGACCTTTAAGGGACAACACTCAGCTTCATATATATAAAAAAAAAACAGGATAGGTCAACAACACTGTACAATAAAAGAACTTCTGAAGGTTTTACCACTTCTGATTTTAAACTGTACTTCAGAAGTACAGTAATAAAAAAAAAAACACATGGTATTGGCGTAAGAACAGACAAATCGTGTTTCAAAAAAAAAGAATCCATCAAGTTGAGAAAGCAAGGAGAAGTATAAGGGTTTGAAGGAGGAAATGGAAGGGGGAAGTGATGTAATTATATTATAATTTCAAAAAGTAAATAAATACTATTCCAATGCATCCTAAGGCAAGAGATGGTCTTGGGTCACAGTCTTCAGTTGTGCGTTTTCATATTCATTATAATATTTTTGTGACACTCTGGAATTTCCATTAATGTATATTGCCCTTCTTATCAAGAAGTATTTGAAAAAATCCTATTTGTAGAAAGAGTATAAAGTAGAGGCAGAAGAGTGTTACAAGTTTCTTCTAACTGACATTTTTTTCCTCTCTGAAATACTTTAAAAACTAGTTCCAAATACTCTGAAATGCAAACCTGAATAAAGATTTCAATTAAAAAAACAGACAAATGGATCAATGGAATAGAATCAAAGACCCAGAAATAAATCCACACACCTATGGGCGCCTGGTATTTCAGCAAAGGAGGCAAAATTACACAAAAGTTAAACAAGGGAAAAAGGAAAACATCTTCAACAAATAGTGATGGATGCCCAGCATGGAGAAGAATGCAAACAAATCCATGTTTACCACTCTGCACAAGAACCAACTCCAAGTGGATCAAAGGCCTCAACGTAAGTCCAGCTGTACTGAACTTGAGAGAAGAGAAAGCGGGTATAGCCTTGAAAGCAATGTTTATTTTTTTAAAGAAGCTTATAAAATGAGACATTGTCTATGATGCTTTCAAAGACTTTCAGGGTTATTTAAGTCTGCTTCCTCCTGTCCATACTGTGTCCACTCCCTCTTGCCAAGACAAGCACCCCCCTCCCTGGGTATTACCATATCCTCTTTCACACCACCTGTGCCTGCTAGTCTCATCTGATAACTCCCCCCCCCAATCCTCCCAGGGTCCCTTCCAACTTTACTGGCTTCTATGGTTACATCAGGCACTTTCCTATATGGGTCTGGGTTACCATAGTGGGTATGATATTGCTCAGTTGTATCCATTTACTTGCAAATTTCTTTTTATCTTTTATTTACACCTAAATAAAATTCCATTGTGAATTTGTGCCACATTTTCATATCCAATCCTCAGTTGCAGGACATCTAGGCTGCTTCCGTTTGCTAATTATTATGAAGAGCACTATCGTGAGCATGGTTGAGCAAATGTCTCTCTGCTAGTACATGGAAGCCCTCGGGCATATGCCAAGGATAGAAACAGCTGGGTCATACAGTAAACTGCTTTTTTGCTGTTTGATAATTCTCCTCACTGATTTCCAAAGTGAGTGGACTACTTTGTGTTCCTACCAACAATAAACAAGAGTTCCCTTTTCTCTACATCATCACCGGCATTTGTTGTCAGTGTTTTCTTGATCTTAGCCATTCTGACTTTGGTGAGATGATATCTCAGAGTAGCTTTTTTGGCACTTCCAAGATGACTGAGGAGGATGACATCTGAGATACTTTTAATCTGTTTTTTATTTCTTTTTCTGTTCAGGTCCACTTTTTTTAAAGATTGAATCATTAGTTTTCTTTATTTTCTGTGTGTGTTGTTGTTGTTCTTTGTATATTCTGAATATTAGTCCTCTATCAGATGAATAAATGGCATATGTTCTTTCCCGCTCTGTAGGTTTCCACTGCACAATGTTGATTATTTTGTTATGGTACTGTACCTTTGTAGCTCTATGAAGTGCCATTTGTAAATTACTGACCTTACATTGTGGGAAAATGGAGTCCTATCCCTAAAGTCTTTTCCTAATATTGTAGGATATTACTGTCTATCTTTTCTTTTTAGCACTTTCAAAATTTCCAGGTTCACACTGAGACATTCAGTCCACTTGTAGCTAGTGTGTGTGTGTGTGTGTGTGTGTGTGTGTGTGTGTGTGTGTGTGTGTGGTGGGACGATATATATGGGTCTACTTTCATTGTTCTGCATGTGAAATCACTTCCTCAGCACAATTTGTTGAAGATGTTGTCTTTTCCATGGTGTATATTTTTATCTTCATCAAATACCAGATGGCTGTAATTATGTGCATTCATTGGGTCTTCTAATTTGATCCACTGATTGACATATCTGCTTTTATGCCAGCACCATGCTGGTCTCCTTACTACAGCTCTGCAATATAGCTTGAAGTACGGTATAGCAATCCCTCCAGCACTGTTATTTTTGCTCAGGATTGCTTTACCTGTCCAGATCATTTGTGGGTTCATGTGAAACTAAACAATGTTTTTCTATTCCTCTGTACAATCTCACACGGTATTGATTGGAATTGCATTGGTATATAAATTACTTTTGGTAGAATGGTCATTTTCATAGTATTAATTATACCAAGCCATCAGCATTGGAGGTTTTCAGCACCTTGTGTCTTCTTCATTATTTTATTCAGAGAATTAAAGTTTCTAATGCAGTGTATTTCATCTCTTTGGTGAGGTTAATTTCATGATATTGTATTTTGAAGCTAAAGGGGCGTGTTTCCATGATCTCATCATATTAGTTATTGAATGTTTACTGATTTTTGTAAATAGATTGTGCATCCTGTCACTTTCTGAAAGAGTTGATAATTTCTACAAGTTTTCTGTGGAATTTTTGGATCCTTTATACATAATATCATGCCATATGCAAATATGAAAAGTTTTTCTATCCCTTTAATTTCCATCTCTTACCTTTTTCTCTAGCTATTACTTCAAGCATTATATTGAAAAGGGTCATGGATAATAGACAGTCCAAGAGATTGCCTTGATTTGATTTTCCTGAAGGATAATGTAGAGGGCTTGTCGTATATAGCCTTTATGATGTTGAAGTATGTCCCTCTTCATCTCTATTGTCTCTAGGACTTTTATCATGAAGGCGTGATGGATTTTGTCAAAGGCCTTTTCTGCATCTATTGAATAGATCATGTGTATTTTTTTGTTTTAAGCTCAATTTGTATGATTCACTACATTTATTAAGTTACATATGCAGATTCTTCCATGTCTCTTCAGGATAAAGCTAATTTGATCATAGTAGAGGGTCTTTTGATATATGCCTGTATTCAACTGAAAAGCAGTTTACTGAGAATTTTGACATCTAGGTTCAGCAAGAGTTGATTTTGGTATTGGAATAACTCTGGCTCCAGAGAAGGAGTTTGGAAGTGCTTCTTGTGTCTGTCTGGAGATTTTTCTCTTGTTTGAACTTGTACTGGTTTGAATGTGTTGTCACCATCTCTATGAGTTCATATGTACATGACCCTGCTGTGTCTGGAAGACACCCTTTTCTTGACATTAGCCACCTACCGTGGCTCTTAGAATCTTTCTACCTCCTCTTCCATATTGACCCATGAACCTTGGAAAGTGGGACTTGGTAAAGACAATTCATTAGGACTAAGAGCTATGGAGTCTCTCTGCTCATCGCCCAAGTGTGAGTCTCTATGTTAATTATCATCTACTGGAATAGAAGCTTCTCTAATGAAAGTTGAGTAGTGGTCTATGTGCTTTTAAGAATATGCCAGTAATTTTACTGCTATTTCTTTAGCAGAATAATATTATTAGGATTTCCCTTAATGTCCATGACCTGTCTAGTCCCAAGCTCTTGGCCACTTTAGCAGGGCTGAGCATGAGTTCGATCTCATGTAGTGGGCCCTTAAGAGCAATCACAAGGTGGTTGGTTATTCCTGTAACATATTGCTCATGTATATCTTGCAGATCACTGGGCTCATTGCTGGATGATACACCAAAAACGATAGTCATTAGAGGAGAAGTTTCTACTTGGATGCCAATTCTATTTCTCCATGTTCAATGGCATAAGCAAATGACATTTTCAGCAATAAGGGCTTGCTATGATAACCAGCATTTTTTATTTTGATTGAGGAGCTGAAGCCACCAATATATAGTTATTACTGAAAGGTATGTGTTGATTACTGCCTCTCTCTTTTGTTTGTGTTCTTAGGTCTATTTTGTATTCCAGTAATTATAGCTTTATTTGTTTTCTTTCTGTATCCTCTTGAGTATGCTTCTTCCTGTCTTCAGTTCAAATTACTGCTTCCTGTATTGTCTGCAGGGCTTATTAAGTGGACATAAATTCTTTTAGTTACTTTACATCATGGAATTTTTTTTCTCTTCTAACTATGGCAGATGGTTTTGCTGGGTAAAGTAGTCTGGATTGGCATCTGTGCCCTTTAGTAAGCTCCAAGCCCTCTAGCTACTGAAAACTCAGTTTTTTGTTTGTTGTCTGGCTGTTTTATGTGATTTTTTTATTTGTGATTTGTAACTTTTCTCTTGCAGCTTTCAATGCTCTCTCTTTGTTCAGTATATTTAGTGTTCAAATTATAGTATGCCATTGGGGAGTTTATTTTCTGATCTTGTCTATTTACTGTTCTATATGCTTTTTGTATTTGTATGGCCATGTGTTTCCTTAATTTGGGAACATTTTCTTCTGTGATCCTATTGAACACTATGTAATTGACCTGGCGGGTGAGGGTCTGGGACTCATACTGTGTGGTTCTAGCTGTCCTGGAACACAGTGTGTAGACCATGCTAGCTTTAAACTCATAGAAATCAGCATGACTCCCAGGTGCTTGGATTAAGGGCTTGTATCAACAGCTTGGCTCAGAGTCTAGTTTTCATTCTTTTTTTAAATATTTATTTAAATTATAAACAAGCTTGCTTCATATGTCAATCCCAGATCCCTCTCCCTCCCCTCCTCCCACGCCCCCCCCCACCAATCCTCCTAACTTTCCACCAAATCCCCAATCCACTCTCCAGGGAGGGTGAGGCCCTTCATGGGGATCTCCAAAGTCTGTCATATCATCCAGGGTAGGGTTTAGGCCCTCCCCCATGTGTCTAGGCTGAAAAAGCATCCCTCCATGTGGAATGGGTTCCCAAAGTCCGTTTGGATGCCAGGGATAAATACTGATCTAGTACCTGAGTTCCCAAAGATTTCTGAGGCCTCCTCACTGACACCAACGTTCAGGGAGTTTGGATCAGTCCCATGCTGGCCTCTCAGCCATCAGTCTTGGGTCCATGAGCTCCCCCTTGTTCAGGTCAGCTGTTTCTGTGGGTTTCACCAGCCCGGTCTTGACCCCTTTGCTCATCATTCCTCCCTCTCTGAAACTGGCTTCCAGGAGTTCAGTTCAGTGTTTAACTGTGGGTGTCTGCCTTTGCTTCCATCAGCCACTGGATGAAGGCTCTAGGATGGCATATAAGGGGCGTTGGTGCCTTTGTGAAGAATAAGTTGCCTGTAGTCACCAGAGTTTATTTCTGGAGCCACCACTTTGTTCCTGTGCTCTATTTATTTATAATACCAGCTTCGTGCTGCTTGGTTATCATGGCTCTGGGATGTCTCTTGAAATCAGGTATAATGATGTTTCCAAATGTGCTCACTTGGTCATGATGGCATTGGCTCTACGGCTGTTGTACTCCCATGTGAATTTTGAGATTGTTTATTCTAGTTCTTTGAAGAGTAAAGAAGCTGGTCACAAGAATTTGGGAAGAAGTGCCATGGTAGAAAAAAAAGAGGTTGCCTGTAATCAGTTTATGACGTAAACACACATTGAAATGTCACACCACCCAATTAACATGCAAAATCAGCACGTATTAGTGAAAAATAAAACAACTTTACACTTTGTTCAAACCAAGTCAAGTAGCTTTGATGACATATATTACAATACACCAGTAATCCCATCAAGGACAAAAAGAAACCTGGGGTAAAATGTCAATTTAAAATTCAGAAAACCCCAAAAAAAGAGACAGAGGGCAGGCATGTAGAAAGACACCGTGTTTCCTTTGTGATGTTCCCCATGGATTTTGCCTCAAGCTAGAGTGGTACATAAGGCACAGAGGCCAGGTCAGGGGGAACAGAGACAGAGTCTGGGGCCACCAAGGAGTACGTTACCAGGAAGCAAGTGACAAAACAGAGCCTGGGCACCCAAGTCTGTGAACCTAGCTACGTAGAAGGTTGATGCAGGAGGATTGTAAAAGCGAAGTCAGCATGGGCTGTGGAGTGAACTCAAAGCCAGCTTGGGCAATTTTAAGTGAGACTCTACCTCAGAATTGAAATCCTTAAAGGCTGAAATTGCCAGCTCAGCTTAGTGTATATAGAGTCCTGCATTTAATCCCAAGTGCTAAAAAAAAGAGCAAGCCAAGACAGAAATGAACCAAGGAGCCACAGTTTCCTTTCAACGCATTTCCTGACTTTAGCTGCACAGAGGAGAGAGACAATCATGAAAGTGACTATGAGGCAAAGCTATCCGTTGACACCTCTAGAGAGCTGCACCTAAGAGATGGGGAGACCAGTGTCCACCTGAGCCTCAGAAAGACCAGCTCACACTCGCTCACACCTGCACAGAGGTGTGGGGAAAACACAGCTTCAGAACCTCACAGGTTCTTGTTCACTACCAACATTACCTGGCCTGTTGTGAGTTAAAATCAAAGAGCACAATGCAACAGAAGCAGAATCAGAAATGACCAGTTACGACAGTCATTAGACCTTATATTTCATGGCCAATGGATGCAAGAAAATGAACTGTAAGACGGAGAATCCCAAACTGGAATCTGATGAATCAAACAATATTACAGCCCAAAGAGAAAATACTAGACTTTACAACTGAATAGATACGTGGCTTCCATTTGTCTCTTCTACCCTAGAACAGATGGGGAAAAAAGACCTGGCAATTAAAAGGTGGGTTGGGAAGGCGTACACCAAGTACAGCATCGAGCACAAAAGGAGGAAGAAAGAGCAAAGACAGTAGGGGGAAAGGAGGTATGGAAGGTTCTGGGTGACTAGAAACACAAAATATAGGAAAGAAAACAATACTGAAGCAATGTAAGCGAGAACAGCTAGAACACCCAAAGTTCTTTCTGGCTCCTGAGATGTTCTACACGCTCATGCTCTCCTGGGAACTCTGAACATGAGAATTTGTTCACCTTCTTTAACTGTGGTCATTGTACCATTGGTGAACTTCTCCTGTTCCCTTTCCATTATCTCTTACCTAGACTCTGGCAATGACTTTCCTATCCTCTTAAGAAATAACATTTGATACCTATATAAAAGTGGGACTGTGGGTATCTGTCTTTCTTTCTTGGCTCCATATAACATCTTCGAGGTCCACTCATGTTCCTATGGATGTCTATATTGGCAAAATAATATCCCATTGTCCGTGTGGACTATAGTCTCTTCATTGGTGATTGACAAATTCACTTTGCATCTTGACTGTAGGCAATGTTCTTTCCACAAAGAAAAAAAATAGACATGGTCTTGGATGTTTGACTTGCCTGCATTTCATAATCCCATGGTGTTTACTTGAAACTAAACATTGCATTGTAACCCTTATATATGTGAAATCATGTCAATCAAAAAAAGGAAAAAAAGAGTAACTTTTTTTTCAAGCATGAACATAGGGTATCAAACTACAAATTCAAAAATGCTACACACCTTGAGTGAAAAAAAAAACATGAAGAAAATCAAGACTTCCTTTGTGTTGCTACAGCCTTCATTTCTTTTGGCTTTCCATGAATCTGTGTACCTTCCAGGAAGTTCTATAAAAAAAGAGATCGCCTTCCAGGGTTACTGACCTCTCTGGAGTGGTCGTGGTTACCTGGTGTCCTCTCTCAAAACTACCTGTCTAAAGGGACAACAAGAGTGAGGTTGGGGGGTCTCACTGTTCCCCCCATCACCCTCAGGATTGTGCGGCATGCTACCGATTCCGAATACTTAGGTTACAAATTGTTGCAATGTATACTTTAATGGCTATTCCTTATTCTCACATGGCAATGGGTGACTGGGCTTCCACAGATAAGCTGGTGGCAGAACTTAAAATGAAGGCATCGGTGCGGAGCCACGTGGAGCATGGCCACAGTCCTACAGCATCTAGAAAGAGCAAAGGCACGGAGCTCTCATGAAACCAGCTTCCAGGATTTGTAGAGAGAGGAGAAACAGGCGGGACACACTAGATACTAACTGAAAATATGATTCTAAATGACATATATTTGTTACGCAAAGTTCAGGATGCAAAGGAAGAGCCCTCCTGTTAGCCTGCGCATGTCCCAGGTTCCCTGACTGTCCTGTCCACATTGCAGGGAACCAAAATTAAATACTTCAATATTTAGAAAGGAAAAGTAATCCTGTCCCTGGGTCACGCTGAACCCCCATCATCTCAGTGTGCAGCTGAAGTGGTATTTCTGTAGTACACACAGCTGCATTTCACTCCATGGCCTTGAGGATGTCCTGGGGTGACCCCCATCTGATCATACTTAAGAATCCTCCACATGTGATCTCAATGAGCTTCATTTGACTCCACACAGATATGAACAATGAGCAATTCCACAGTACGACACCCTGGAGATTAAACTCTCCGAAAGAGGCTACTTAAACTGGAAGTTCTCAAGAATGAACTTACATATGCCTCTGACTGTAGTTCTCTTGGTCTTGCACAATCTGTGTCTACCAGTCCGATTGGGATGATGAGCATGGCTGACCGTTTTTACTGCTGGAACTCACAGGTGGAAGGAGAAAACTAACTCCCACTCCTCACTCCTAAACACGCACTAAAGCACGCACGCTTGTATACGCATGCATCACACAAAGAAAGTCCTGTTCTGAGTCAGGCAAAGGCACAAATACATCCGGTGCTGTGTCTACCAGGAGCTGTACACATTGGGATGATGAGCATGGCTGACCCCTGGGAGGCCTCCATGGCCTCCTGAGGCAATCTCAAAGATGTTTCTCGAAGGTCCTTTTGCTGCCGGAGAGGCAGAATGGCAAAAGGTTCCATTCACATAGCCGTAGAGCCACACCATAGGTTCAGAAAGAAAGACACTTTAAAAATGAAATGTGGACCTTGTGAAAACTGATAGGGACTGAGGAGGGAACTGAATGTAAGTGGGTAATGAGGGCTGAGTCAGCAATAAAATGTGCGTGACAGAAACGAAAGCAACTCTCCAAGACTGTGTTATGGGCAAAAGCATCATTTGGAATTGCAGTCAGGGTTTCAGGGTGTAAGTTTTCATTTAGCTTTAGCCACAGTGTTAAGAGAGTTTGGTAAGGTTACAGGATTTTCCCTAAATAGCCACTTAGCAATCAGCAAATTAAGAAAGACAATGGCTTGCTAGTGCTTCCATCCTCTCTGGATTTTTATTGACTTTTAGAATACTGAGATTTTTAATTTCAGAACTTCCAGCTGGGCAGTGAAATGAAGATGGGGTCCAATCCCTTTAGCAGACTGACACTGATGCACTGCATGTCTGTGTTTAGTCCCTTTGGGACCCAGAGACCACTAGGTAGAAGTTTTCATTTCTCAGAATAAGCGGCAGCTGACACAAAATCTATGAGGCATAGAAACACAGATATCTTCCTCTGAGGGCTCTGAATGCCTTGGGTCAATTTAAGTATAGGATCTCTCCTTTTTTAATTTTAAAATTGCATTTATTTATTTGTGTATCTGTGTATGTGCATGCTATGAGGCACATAAACAAATGAGGAGACAATTAGTGGGGGTCGGTTCTCTCCTTACAACTGTGAGATCCAGGCATTGAATGTCTTTAGCCTTGACAGCAAATGTCTTTCCCTGTTGGGTTATCTTGTCATCCCTGATGTAAGTCATTGTTTACTATTTGGCAAAAGGACCGAAACGCAAGATTTATACCCTAGCATGGGGAGTGGAGATGTATTTCACTTAGTAAAGCACTTGCTCAGCTTGCACGGAGCCCCAGGGTTGATTGACAGAATTGCATGAACCAGGAGTGGTGGTGGTACATGTCTATAACCTCAGCACTCAGATCAGAAGTTCAAGGTAATCTTGGTTACACAGCAAATCTGAGGCCAGCCTGGGACGTACAACACCCAATCTCACGAAAAAAAAAATCTTATAACTTCAAATGATGAAGAGAGAATTACCCAGAGATCTTATGAGGTCATACTAATTCCTGGAGCAGATTCCAAGAAGGCTTCCACACTTTTTCAAACCTAGCATATAGCTCAAAACTCTCCCATCTCTCTTAGGGCCTTGGCCCCTTAGGTCCCGGGATGCTTCTTATCCAACATTCACTCATCTGCATTTTTGTCACTCAGAGGACCTTGTAAGGCTGCCCGCATTGACTTCATTGGAAAATGTTGTTCCAACCGTGCCAACCTGCTGACATGTCTTGGACAAGTCTGACCTTCAACCAAGTCCTTGCTGGCTGTGGGCGACATCACTTAGCACACTCCTCTGGCACATTTGATTTCCACACAAACATGCCCAACCAGAGTATAATGCAGGGCACAAAGTACATCTCCTAGCTGCAGGACCTGGGCAAACCTCCAGGAATGCTAGTGCACCATCCCCGCTACAGGGTTGATGTGTCTGCAAGGAACTTTCAGTGTTAGAGATGAATTAGACCAAGACACAAAGGCACTACGAAGATGTGTGGATGAAAGGCAACCAAACCAAACCCCAGGGTAAGAAACAAACATGAGCTCTTTCTCAGCAAAGCCAACTGAGTTGATTACTTCCCAAGTAAGGGAAGATCACATCACTAGTTGATTTTAATACACATCCCATCTACCGACAGTGGGTTGTGTGAAGTAAGTTTCTTTTATTTATTTCACCCCATTGCTCATACTTACAGATGACATTGATACTGATTTTCTGTTTGGAGGTTTTGTGTTTTGTGCTATGGATTACACATGCAACCTCACCAATGCTATCATTATACCCTTGGCCACACCCTTGAGATGTTTTATTTCTTGTAAAGGAAACCTGTAACGTAATTTTACCACGACGTGGAAGCTTTATGTCCGCAAAGAACACTTGTAACATCTGGCAACTAAGAGAGACTTTCCGGCTATTGATTTGAAGGAGTTAATCCCACGCACAGCAACGCACTGCCCTGAGAAGGATGCGCAGAGGAGTTGGCAATTCCCTGTCCTTTCTCCGAGAAATCTCACAGACTCAGAGGCAGTAGGCACAGAGAAGTCCCGTGCGGGACATTGTTGGCAACATCAAATAACCTGCTCTGAGACTCCTACAGTGTCTACGGGCAGGAGGCACGCCACGGCAGGCAGACATGTTGGGAGAGCCCCCTGCGCCACATTTTAACACAGCATCATTTGCTTAGCAGCTAAACACTTTCCACAAGGGAATGACTTCTTTCACAGGGAAATCCCTGTGCCCAGTTTGCCTGATGGAAATCCATACACTCAGGAAGACAACACATTTGCTTTTATATTCCCTCTGAAGCAGATAAGTAAGCCAACAAGAGCTGGCTTGGCCGCGGAATCCACGCCAGAAGTTGCCTGCCACTTACACGCATCTCTAATATGAGCGAGGCCATACAGAGAATGGCTACACAGCCCCCAAATAATCCCATCTGAAAGGCACATACTGTCAGTGAGTGTAAGAGTGGGGGACAGTTCTTGATCTCCAGAGCAAGGGCTCACTGCCTATGTCACAAGCTGTCCCTCGTGACCCTTAAAGGCCACTTTCAACGGCGCATCACTTAATACTTGAGGAGGTACAGTGGGATAAAACTCCAGCGAAATCCACTGGAAACCGCAAGCATGATGGGGGTATGAGAGCCGCTGAACTAAACCCAGGTGCTTCTTACCATGTTTATGGATGACACAGGACCAATGCTGTTAACGTAAATGTCCACATCAATCACAGTTGGTTTTACTGTGGAGAAAAAATACATATATGTTAGAAATTTATGGTTCAGTAAAACGTGGAGAGCACAACCCAGGGTCCAGAGGGCTCAGCCACTCACAGCCAGGCCTATGCTGCACAGGTGGGTGGATCTCTCTTGGGGACCTATTCACATTTAAAATTAAACTCAGCTTGTCTTCCTTCTTAAACTCTAAAAGGACGAGAGATCCTGCCTTATATTTACTGAGCTGTAGGAAAATAAGACAGTTGCTCACTGCAAATTGCCAGTAACAGATGACTATAAAGATACTCTATGTTACTTAAGTTAATTTTACGGCAAAGAAATGACATAAAATTTAAGACACTGCGTAAGTAATTTAAAGTCGAAGTAGCTATAGAGCTGAATTACAAGGTGAGAAATATCAGAGGTATATTTTTAAAAACTACAGTTTCAAACCAAAATTCTATTAAGTTCAAACACCAAAGAAAAATGAAAACATAGCTTATCATTATTATATAAGGAGGTATGCCCGTGTCTAGTGCACAGTTAAAATGCTATAGTCAAAGAAGCAAAACTTTTGTGAATAAAAATATCCCTGGTTCATGTGTGAGTGAGCACAGCTCCTGTGAGCAGCACACACTGCAGGTTACAGAGTCAGTGTGCACAGATCCCTTGCAGGGTAACTGGACAATTTAGGTTCCTCTTCCCTTGCCTGTAGAGGAGCTGAACACCACCAGTGAGGGAAGAGGGATTCTGCAGACCCTGAGCTCAGGAGCCAATGCCCTGTCCAGGAGGGAACCCCTTCATCACTACTCAGGGATCGTCTAAGGAGAGAACGGAGCCAGTTCCAGAATATTTATGCGCCCAGGAGGAACATAATCAAGATGCATGAACTTGTCCACACAAAGTTTCCATGGAAACAAGACTGTTTGCTCCTGCAATTATTTCAATGGGCCTCCTTCAGTTTTGCTGAATAGCTGCTCATTCACAAATGGACTCTGCACTTTGCTTCTGGAACTGAGGCATCTTTGAGCTTCTAGGCTCACACATTCAGGGATCGAAATCCAGGGACTTCCATGAGATGAAAACAATAGTCATGAATGTGAGGCAGCTCCCAGCGTCTGACAACACAACCAAGCTGTGATAGCTCCAAAGAGCTGTTGGCATTTTGGATGGAAGTCCCAAAAACAAATCTACATGCTACACATATGATACATTGATTTCAGATAAACTGACTCCAAACCTGAAACTAGGATTTCCTGATCATTAATATGACAAATGGCATCTTCCTTCACCTTCTCTGGGTTCCTCAGGGTTCTGTCTCCTCACGCAACAACCTCAGATTCTGCAGCGGGGAAGGCTGTGTCACATGACATCAGTCAAGACTCCTGGCAGAAGGCTGGTTGTTTCGTGGAGTATTTATTAGACTCTGGGCTTCCAGAGTTTTCTAGTGCCACTAGATTGCAAGAGCTTGCAGACACAAAGCCTGGATGGCTGAAAGTGGGAAGTATGAAATGTACTGAGTGCCGTTCATGTAACAAAGCTTGTAAGAGAGAGATTTGGAGTACATACACATGCATACACATACACCCATAAATGCTGGGGAAAACACTGGTTTTAGTAGCTGTTGCTAAGCAGAGTCATGATAATGTCAGTGGAGCATTTTAGAATGCCATGGAACAGCTGTGCCCAAGAAGCATACAGGCCACGCTTGATAATTCAGACACTAAAGATACAGTTCCGACAAAAGGCTTTCAACAAAGTCATCAGACATCTAAAGAGGAAAAATGGCAGCCTTTTTGGCAAACGATGCTGGGAAAACTGGATATCTAAGAGCAAAAGAATGCAAAAGAGGGATGCTCTCTTAGCCTGGACTCTTAGGGGAGTGCCTGGACCCTACCCTGAGTGAAATGACAGACTCTAGATAACCCCTATATGGAAGGAAATGGCAATAGGGCGGGAGGCTTGGGGGGTGGATGGGGTAGTGCGGGAGGAGGGGAGGGAGAGGGAACTGGGATTGACATGTAAAACAAGCTATTTAAAATTAAAATTAAAAATTAATTTACAAAAAGAATTAATTTGGATACTTTCACGTCATATCCAAAAGTAAATTCAAAACAGGTTAAATAACTAGCCATACCTACAACTGTAAAACTATTAGAAGATGGAGAAGCATTGTGGTATTTAATTTTGCAATGGTGTCATGCATTTAATATCAAAATTTCAGACAGCAAATAAGAAAATTGATCAGTTTTGCTACAGCAAATTTAAAAATGTACACAGAAGGCATAGTGAAATGGTTACCCTAGAGTAGAATTGTGCAGCATTAATAATAAGGAAAATTACTCAGGCACTGTGGATGACAGTATGGTGGTAGAGGAATAAAATATCTGGGTACTTTACCAAAGGAAATAAAAAGAGGGATTCTAATAGATACTTGTACATCCACATTCGTACTGAGGCTATACACAATAATCAAAAAGCAGAAACAACTCAAGTGTCCACAAAAGATGAATGGGTAACCAAAGTGGGGAACGTGATGGGAGTTTACTTAATATTTAAAAAAGAAACTTTACATACGGTACACCATGGATGAATGATGAAGGCAGTACGCTGAATAAACGAGCCCACCACAGGTCAAATACTACATGAATCCATGTAGAGGAAATATCCCACCCAGGGAAATCCACGCAGACATCAAACAAAATGGTGGTGGCCAGGAGCTGTAGGGTGGGTGGCGATGAATTAAGTTGCAATGATTGTAAAGCTTCAGTCACAGAAGACAAATAGGGGATGGATCATTGTGACACAATACAGTGCCAACAGTTCACAGAACAGTAAGAGTGTATAAGATGTAAAGTTTTATGATAAACATCCTAAATTCTAAATAAATAAACACATGCACACAAAGCAAAACGATGATCTGGAAACACTTAGGCAACTGAGAGAATAATGATATCTTCCACAGAGGTACTAAATCCAAGAAGAGCAACAAGAAGGACCAGTTTTCTACATGAGAGGGGACAAATTCTATTGTAAAGGGTATAAAAAGACTCTAGAACTGGATTCCTATTTGTTGGCTGTAGAATATATTCACATGTAATTTTTTTTTTTGGTTTTTCGAGACAGGGATTCTCTGTGGCTTTGGAGGCTGTCCTGGAACTAACTCTTGTAGACCAGGCTGGCCTCGAACTCACAGAGATCCGCCTGCCTCTGCCTCTGCCTCCGGAGTGCTGGGATTAAAGGCCTGCACCGTCGCCTCCCGGCAACTTGTAATTCTTCAGTTGAGCTCTATCTTACCTTTCTGGGTGTTGTTTCCTAAAAGTTTAGAGTTACTATGTCTGAAAGGATTGTGCAGTGAACAAGAGGTTGGTAAAGGGACTATGGGCCAGCCTTGAGAAACCCCAGCCACAGTCCTCACTTCAGAGGTTGCTGGGACCCGAAGAGGACAATGTAGCCTACATTTTCTCCTCTCTTCAGTCATAAAACCACTGCAAATAATTTTATTCTCTGCGTCATAGTATTCCTTATGTTAAATCAAGCAACTGAGGAGAAAAGTAGTGGGTAGCTACTTGAATTATCAACACAGAGAGAGACAGGCACCTATCGGGCCTTACTGAAGGCAATGCCGGCTCAGAATGGGTGATCCGGTGATGGAGCTAGAGGCAGGTTATTTCCATCACCACAGGAAATCTCTCATGGTAAAAACTGAAAAGAAAAATATTAAAGACAGTCTGTGGCCCATAGTGTCTCTCTAAGACTTGGTACTAAAAATTATACTGCCTAGAGTTCAAGCTTTTTATTCAACAACCTTCAGTTCCTCGCATTTTTATTTTTATTTCCAACAAGTTATATGTCATAGGCTTTGTTCAGATAGCACAAGTGTACTTTCTAGGAAATGTCTAAAATGCCAATCATAATGAGTGTAATGAGTGAGAGACAGAGAGAGAGAGAGAGAGAGAGAGAGAGAGAGGGGGGGGGAGAGGGAGAGGGAGAGAGAGGGGGAGAGAGAGAGAGAGAGAGAGAGAGAGAGAGAGAGAGATCTTTAATCCACCATCCTCTCTGTACTTCTCAGGTTAGCAGGTTAGTAACATACCAATTCCTTGAGATCTCTTGGCTCCACGACCCTCACAGATGTAATATCCTTGCATGCTCAAGTCCCTTACATAAAATTGTGTGATACTTCCATGAAGTCTATCCACAACATCTCCAACCACCTCCAGATAGCATGCTGAATGCTATGCAAACATTATGTAAATAACTGTTTATTCTGCACTTGTAACAGAGTTACAATTTTTCCACTGTAGTACCAATCAATGCACAACTGGCTTAATCTACAGATGTAACCAATGGGGACAGAGGGTAGATCGAATTTAAACATTAACAAATGTCTTTAATTTTCCTAATTTTATCTCTTTCCTTTTCAGCCTGGAGCCCATTAGGAGCCATCAGCCTTATTTATTAAGTGAAGAACTACCCTGTAAATTAAGGGCAGAAGTGTTCTTCTCTCATGAAAAGGATTACAAGCTTATTTGAGAGCGTTGTTTGGCTTTTATCAATATAGAAATTGAAAAACATATCAAAATGGTTTTGAAAATCCTCAAAACCTCTAAAACCACAGACTTAGGGATTAGCAGCACATCATGGTAGCGGAGTACATCATAGGGTACACCAGGCCCTGGATTCAATCTCAACATAAAAATCAGAACAAACAGCAAAAGCACCAACACAATGGTCAAACTGTGACAAAACCATAGATGCACACCATAGTGTGGTTTCCAGGCAGGACTTGCTGGAGGCAATGTAGCCTCATAATTGGGACAAATACCCCAATGGGGCAGTTGAAGCAGAAGCTGTGCTTGGCTTCATATGGACACAGTGTCTGAAGCTCTTCTTCCAGAGGAGAAAGAGCAGGAATCTACCCAGAAGGAATGAGGCTATGGATTCAAACAGAATACCCACCATGTCTAAGTTACAAGCCTAAAGAAGCAAGAGGCCCAAGACATCTGACTTCCATCAACCTGAACTTTTTTGATTGGTACCTTTTATGAAAACTGGTTCCTAGGTGTCTGTGTGCCTTGAAGGAAATTTTATTTTACGTGAAGTAATTGGGAAACAAGACTGCTTACTAAGGACCTATATAATTATGAGAACACTTTCTGTTTGAGCCCAAGACCTCATGTTCCCCAAACAAAAAGGACTTGTTTCTGGACAAAGATGCATGATTCAACGTGGCCCCTCCCACTGATCACAAGCAGGAAGGAGTTGCTGATACTGTAGTCTAATGACAGCTCTAGAAATTGGGGCATTGCAGCTATTATAATGACGTGGCTTGTGCACGCTAAATGTTCACCTGAGCTTGAGAACTGTAATGCGATGTAGAGATTTAGACATCCCTCCAGAACATGACGACAACTATGAATTGGTCCCAGAAGTCAAGTGGGCAAAGCTAAGATAAGGACGTTCCTGACAGTAGGCACCTGTTACCATGGAAATGATTTTTATCTTTGTGGACAGAAAAGGGCTGAGTGACATTGGGAAAAAAAATAAAGGGACTTACAGTCACTCATAAATAAGCAGGAAATAGGCGATGACAGAAACACAGATGAAAACAGATGGAGACTGGGTATAGTACCAAGGGCTAACAGGGATAGAAGCTGCTGTGGGGATGGGACAGTGACCTGGACTGTCCACGGAAGATAACTGTTCAGTTCTCCCTTAGAAGGCAGCAGCAGGAAAGGAACCCAAGCCCACTCAAGGTAGCATGGCCAGTGGATCACCTGAGCTGACTAACCAGGTCTGAAATATGGAAGTGTCACAATACCACTGTCTTAGTTCCCCTATGCAAGACGGCTGCTAATGAAGTCAATTCAGATGGGGCAGGAGGCAGTGTGACAGTCTCATCGTGGATAGTAGATGCTCGGCAGCCTACAGCTAGAGTTGGGCTACTGCAGTTAGATGAAACGTGCATGGCAAAGACTGCATTTTCCCGCTTTTCTGGTCATGTTTACCTCCTAATATAACCTAGCTGCTTACATTTCTAATTATTATAAAAGATAAAGTATGAAAAACTTAAATATGAGCAACTTAAATTTAAAAGATAACCAAATAACACTAATGCATAAAGACTACTTCCAGTAGCTGGGAATTGGCTTTCCCATCTTCCCTGCTTTGGGGACAAGAATGGAAAAATCCTGTCAGTCCCTGTGCCTCCTGTCCATCGTTTTCCATAAACTATGAGTCCTACTGGGCAGCAAACAGACTGATCTCCAGCCCCTCCATCATATGTACTGCGCTGCCTTCCCTCTGATAAACTCTACTGATAACTACAGAGAAAAGGAACAGTAGGCATTTCTAAATGATGCATATAACTTCATTTTGGTTCCCATTCTGCAGTCAAGAGGCTAAGGCAGGAGTCTATGGGACACTTTGCAGGTGGCTGGCAAGGACTCTGCAGCCTGCCCACAGGAGACAGAAGGATTCTGAACTCAACTTCTAGATTCTCTTCTTGGGTAGAGAGGCTTACCAGTATTTTGATGAACAAAGAATTCATTGAGAATCTATTATTATTTTTAGTATCCATCATCTTCATCATAATCATAATCATAATTATTACAAGCAATCACTGTAGGCTCCTTAAAATTCAAATCCTCTGTCTCTAAGGCTTACATTAGATCTGTGGGTAATGACTGAGTGATAGGCAATTTCCACCTTGGAAATTCTAGGTTTGGGGGAAACAGGTCGAGAGGACCTACAGAAGAAGTACATTATAGACAGCTTTGCTAAGCAGAAAGGAGCTGCCAATTCCTGGGTCAATGCAAAACTGACCCAGCTGGGCATTGTAAGCCCAATGTACGCAAGGACAGCACTGCTGTTCCCAGTCCAGCTCTGTGAGGGGACTCTGTGATTCTGCATCTTACATGCAGGATTTATAGCTGGACCCTGCCCCACTCACTCTCAGAACTGCAGGTGTCAATTCTAAAACCTTCGGTCTTATCCTACACATCCTTTCCATATATGACCTCATGAAGGCTAGTGGGAATGCACTGAGGCCAATAAAGGCATGCCATAATGAGTGAGATTTGAAAAACTGAAACAAGGCAAACTGAAATCCACTGCTTGCTCAAGGACGCAAATTAAACATGTTTATGGTGCCTATTTGAAAGAGAAGAAAGCATGGGTGACCATGTTCTGAGCCACCTTCCTCCCGAGCTTTATGGCAGTTCTTCAAAATCCTTTTGAATAACTAAAAGAATGCCGAAAAGACTTTCATGGCAAGAGGATGAGGCACAGAAAGCACCTGATGAGTCCTACAACCCTAAAATCCCAGCTCTAAGGTCACCATGTGACCTGGCCATGGATTCTCTTCTCCAGCAGGAAACACAGCCTTCAAAGAAAACTTTCCATCTAACACTAACTCATTACAACAGGAGAGGGGAGGTTTAAAGGGCCCTTCATGGCAGCTTCTCTGTTCTGCATCTGACTAGGAATATCAAATATCAAAATGCACTGCGTATCCAAGACAGATTCCAAGTGCCATTTGCATCACACCTCTAACAAGGAAAAAGTCTGAGGACTGTATTGAGCCTTGGGCAGTAGATCAGTATTCATCCCGAATATACACATGGACTTTGGACTCCCATCCAACAATGTGAGATGCACTCTCACCCTGAACTCTTGGGGGGGAGGGTCTAGGCCCTGCCCTGGATGAAATGACAGACTATGGACACCCCCATGGAGGGCCTCACCCTCCCTGGGGAAATGAGGGGATAATGGGGGGGGGTTTAGGGGAAGGGCATGGGAGGAGGAGAGGGAAAGGGAGAGGGACCTGGAACTGACTTGTGAAGCAACCTTGTTTCTAATATAAATTTAAACTTAAAAATAAATTTAAAAAATTTTTTTTAAAAAGTCCGAGGACTGTGTGGGTGTGCAGGCCCTAGTAGTCAGCAAACTCGCTGTGCTCTTTGAAGGCAATAACAGGGAGGGTGACATCCCCAGGAGGCAGAACAGGGAACCTAGGCTCTCAATACAGAGACGGCAGCTCAGTGATGACACATGAGCAATTGCTTCTGTGGCAAATCCAGAAGCCCATGACAGGGCTCTGGCCCTTATGAAATGTGGAGCCAACCATGTAAACCCTGGTGGGGAGAATCACCATATTGTTTGCCTGAGCCCAAACCTCCAGCTTGGCAGAGCACATTCAAGAGAACTTACAACTCTGAGCTTCTCTCTGAGGACTAAAGAGAAGGACAGAGGGCTTTAAAACCAGCTGACATTTGCAGGGCTGTCACAGAGGCTGCTTTCTGCCTTGTCTGAGTTTGATGTTGCTAGAAACAGGGCAAGAGGTCAGGCGGCCTCTGAGAACACAGTATACCTCTTCTATACAACTGATGGTTAAGTTGACATCTGTTTGGCCCGCTGAAGGGTGAAGGTGCTCGCCACCCTGCCTGAGGACCTGAGCTGGAACTACATGATAAAAGGAGAGGATTGACTGACTCCCCCCGGGGTGTCCTCTGACTTCCATATGTAGTAGCATCTGTGCATACCTCCTACAAAACAAAATAGTTGCTCTAAGTAGAAATGTATTAAGTGGTATTTGAAAGATAAAGTTGACTATGTAGATAAAGGCCAAGACCCCATTACAAGTTCTTGCCATGAGGCACACATTCATGACATATGAGGGCACACAGGCCAAACGCTTAAAACCTTAAAGGTGTCTCACTAAAACAGTCAGAGCCGTGGAGAGCTACATTTTAAACTGACAAAAATCTCATCACAAAATTCAAAGGTCATCACAGAGTGAGACAGTGGGCAATTCAGCAGGAAGATACAACAACTATTAAGAACTGTATGGATATGATGTTGGATTTCTCGGTTGCATGAAATGAACATTGAGAGGGACGGGGAGTAAACCTGACCGTAAAGAGCAATGGGAGACATCAACAGTTCACTCTCAGTCTCCTGGAGCTCACCGTCTTAGTACAGACCCAGGGTCCCTAGCCTTTAATACTTCAGTCTCACCAATATACGCGCCATCCAGACAAAACTACACAGAGAAATACTAGACTTACATAATGCCATAAGTCAAATGGGCCTAGAAGACGTCTACAAAACATTTCACCCAAACACACACACCCAAAGGAAATACTGTTTCCTCCCAACAGCTTATGTAACTTTCTCCAAAATTAAGCACACACTTGGACACAAAGCAAGTCTTAACAGATAATAAGAAAATTGAAATATTCCTCTGCCTCTTATTATCTGACCACCACAGATTAAAGCTATATGTCAATAATAGAAAAAAACCAGAAATCTTACGAACTCATGCAAGCCATAAACTCATTACTGAATGAAAAATAGGTTAAGAAAGAATTTTTTTAGTATTTAGAATTCAATTCAATGAAAACACAATATACCCAAACCAGTGAAACACAATGAAGGCAAGTTCATAACACTAAATGCCTACATAAAAGAAAAATGGAGAACTCTCATATGAGCAATCTAATGTTACAACTTAAAATCTAGAACATGAGAAAATAACAAACACAAAGATTAGATGACAAGAAATAAACTCAGGACTAAAATCTAAATAGAAACAGTGAGATGAAGAGTTAGCTCTTTAAGGATATTATAAAGATTGAGAAAACCTTAGTCACATAAATTAAAAGACAGAGAGAGGAAATACCAAATAGAATAAGAGACTAAAAGTAGGACATTACAATAGTCACTGAAGAAATTCAGATAATTGTAAGGACATACTTTAAAAATCTGTACTCAAATGGACTTTGGGAGCCCATTCCACTTGGAGGGATGCTCTCTCATCCTGGACATGTGGAGGAGGACCTAGGCCTTGCCCCAGATGATATGACAGACTTTGAGATCCCCCATGGAGGACCTCAACTTGCCTGAGGAGCAGACTGGAATGGGGTGAAGGGTTGGGGGGGTTGATGGGCGGGGATGGGGGAGGAGGGGAGGGAGCTGGGATTGACATGTGAAGCAGGCTTGTTTCTAATTATAATAATAAAAAATGGAAAAAATCTATACTCTACCAAACCAGAAACCTAAAAGAAGCAGATGATTTTTTTGATATATACTACCTACCAAAGGTAAACCAATATCAAAAAGCAATTTAAACATACCCATAACCCCATGAAATAGAAGCAGTAATTAAAAGCATCTAAACCAAAAAGGCATGGATTCAGTACAGCATTCTACAAAATCTTCAAAGAAGAACTAACCCCAAATACTCTTTAAAATTATTCACAAAAGAGAAACTTAAGGAACATGTCCTAATTCTTTCTATGAGACCCCTATTACCATAAGAGCAAAACCAAACAAAGACCAAATCAAAAAAAAGTAAACTACAGAGCAGCATCCCTTATTCACATAGATACTGGAAACTAAATCAAAAAAGATTATCCACTATGATCAAGTAGGTATCATATCATTGATGCAGGCATTATTCAGTATACATAAATAAATAAATGCAAACAACAACATAAACAGTCTGAAAGACAAAAAACCACATGATCATCCCTTTAGATGAAGAAATGGCCTTTGACAAAATCTGACATTGGTTTGGGATAAAAGTCTTAGTTACTACCTCAATGTAGTAACAGTGATTTATAGCAGGTCCACAACCAGTATCAATGTAAATGTAGAAAAAATTAAGCATTTTCACTAAAATCAGGACAAAGTCAAGGTGGTCCACTTTTCCGTATCTATTCAATATAGTACTTGAAGTGTTAGCTAGAGCAAAAAGACAACTGAACGAGATCAAGGGCATACAAAAAGGAAAGGAAAGTCAACATTTCTATTTACAGATAATACAACAAATCAGACCAATGCAAATGAGACAGAAAATTAAAGAAGTAGAAAAAAATCAAACCAGGAGTTAGCTCTCCATAAGCAGCAACAAAACTTACATCCCTTAGTTAAGTAAGAGAGAAGTAATTAAGATTAGAAATGAAATGAGGGGGCAAATACAACTTATTTCATAGAAATGAAAGGGTTTCAGAACATTGTGAGCAATCTTACTTAAAAATGAACTGGAAACTCTAAACCAAATTTAGATAACCTAGAAGAATTGGACAAGTCCCAAGGAACATATACTCTACCATTACTGAAGCATTGGAACAGAACATATGAAGTACGCTCTGACTAAGATTGACTCGCCATGAGAATCTCACAACACAGAGGAGCCTGATTTCTACAAGATGCTTAAATTGTGATATCTATCCTCCTCAAAGTGCTCTAAAGATAAAGGGAGGGAATATTTCCAAACTTAACCCATGAAACCCTAGTTGCCAGACACCAAAGGCAACAGCCCCTCAAGAAAACCTAGACCAATATCACTGATCATTGACCCCAAAAAAAAGAATACTAGGAAAGATACCAAGGCCAGGGACCTAGGGGGAATTCAAAGAAATGCAGCAATAAAATGACTCCTAAGGATATTCTACTACACTCATAGATCAGTGCCTTGCTCAGCCATTATCAAAAAGCTTCCTTTTATATTAAATGGGAACAAATATAGAGACCCACACCTGAACAATGCACAAAGAGTGAGAGACCTTGGAACACAATCCTAAATGTGAGGTCTCACATCAAATTTTTCCCATCAGGGGTCAGTGAACTCCACAGAAGAGGCAGAAAGAGCCAATGGGGATAGAAGACACAAAGGAACCAAGGCCGTCTAAACACAACAGAATCGATATTGATGCACATGTGAATTCACAGAGGCTGTTGCAACATGCACAAGGTCTCGTCTGCACCAGACGTGGTCCCAGTGTGGACAGAGTAAGGAAGTCCATGAACGCCCAAATAAAAGATTCTCAAGTACTTATTTGGGGGACGCTCACATAATGACGATGTGGTCTTCTGCCCTGGAGCCCTGGAGGCACAGGATGTTGTGATCAAGTCTCCGACCGCAGAGAGAGAGAGAGAGAGAGAGAGAGAGAGAGAGAGAGAGAGAGAGAGAGAGAGAGAGAGAGAGAGCACCTTCCTCGCTCTCTTAAGAGATCACATCCACACACAAATCCATGCCCTAAGACCAGTACTCCAGAAAGATTTCCCACAACAGTCCCAGGGTTGACAGAAATGGACACATGCCCAGATCCCTAACCCAGAAGCCATCTCCAACTGACAACAAATAAGATGTTAATTCTCTCCAAAAGAGCCTCACTGGGCATACAAACAGTTCTTAAGGGCAAGCCCAATGCCCAGCAGTAGAACCAACTAATGTTATCTTTGGAGATTTTTTTTCTTATAATGTTTTGTCAATTTCTTTTAAGACAGCAGTTTTTAAAGTGCCCTGGTAACGGGAAATCCTTTTCCTCTCTTCTCAGAGGCCAATACTTGCCCCCCGAAACTGCCTATCCTATTGGTTTATGACACAGCCCCATCTAATGAACAATCTGCGGCTTTAGGCTGCTGTCTTCTCTAATCATGGACTCAGTCACGAAGCATGTTTTCTTTTAGTCTTTTCAACTTCCAGAGTTCTGAAACAATCAGCAACACCAGGGCTGGCCACCAGGTGAGCGACAGAGGGGCCTAGCCCCCCCTGCTTATCTGCAATGTTAGGAACTATAGGGAACCTCATACAGAAAACGGACAATACTTTTTTTTCTTCTCACATATGAGGCATATGAAATAGACCAAGTTCCAGCTGTGGAATCTGATCAAACTGTTATACCTGATTAACCTTAACTACTAAAAAAAATATTTCCCCTTTTTCTTTCCTGAATCGTCTCAAAATTCTCCAGTACTATGAACACTTAGATAGGTTCTATTAATAATCAATTTGCCATAGTTGTGATTCTGAATATCCCTCAAAAGCCCACATATTGTAAGGTTTAGTTTGGTTTGATACCATTAGGAGATGGTAGAAACTTTGAAACATCAAAAACTGGGAGGTTTGAACTCACTGCTGGCAGGTGACTGAAGCTAGACCATGAGGGTCTAGCTTCTTTCTCTTCACTTTCAGTGTTCTGGATGCAGGTAAGCAGTGGTTTGAAGGAAATGGATCCCCCAGTCACATACTGGAACCTCTATAATCATGAGCCAGAATAAACATTATTTTTCTTGCAGGTGATTAACACCCGTATTTATTGTAGTATCAGAATCCTAACTACTATACCTCCTGTCTGGGAGCAAGCGACTTCCTGCCAAGTCCCATTAACAGACACAATTAGCAGGCAAACACTGAATGACCCGGAAGCACAGGGCTGAGAGACAGACTTCATATTCTCATGGGTAGAGCATCATTCAGATGAACTAATCAATTATCTGGAGATTTATGGAAATAACTAGTGTGACAAACAAGTAAATCTAGGTACTGAGGTTAGAAAGTGATTAGAGGAGTTCTGTCCCTGCAGCCATCACCCCCCCCCACCCCAGGAAATTAGAACAATGAAATTTTAGACATATGACCCAGGAACTCTGGATGTTGCAAATGAGTATATGTAATATGAGCCCTAGAATCAGGTCTCTAGAATAACATGTGTGGAGACAAAAGCATTCTTGAAAATGAACTGATTTAAAAAAAAAACTAATGAAGGACATGGAATTGCAGATGCCATCAGGTCCCAATAATTATACACATAAGAAAACGGCTGAAGATGAGTAAAAGAAAAGGAAACCCTAAGTACAGCCCACGTAAAAGGCCCACAGAATAGAGGACAATGTTAGAATGATGGTTGGTCTCTCCTGAGAATCAGCAAAGGATGAAACACGGCAACTCAAGATGATTCAAACACTGACAGACAAAAAAAAAAAAAAAGGTTTATAATTCTAGTCTAAAAAATACCCTTAAAAAAAAAAACAAGGTGAAATAAGCAACCTTAGTTGGAATAAAGCCAAGGAGGCTTCACTGCCATCAGACCTTCAGTATGAGAAAGGCGAAACTCCCCCCACACTATTAACAGATCAGCATGTGAAGGATGGGTCTTCCAGAAGGAATGCGGAGTACCCAGGGCAGTCATCCACCGGTATTCAAATATTCAGCCCAACCCGTTATTGGCCATAGTGCAACAGGCTCTCCCAGTAAGGGAAAGATGAAGACAATGTCACGCCCTGCCCTGGGATTCTTTTAGAAAAGCAAAGGAAGTGCAGGGAGAGCCCAGAAATGTTCTGGGAAGATCACACATGATGCACACAGCTCTCCCGGGCAGGGAAGCACAGTGAGTGGTGACCTTTTGAAATGAAGCTGTAAAAATCTTGAGAACCAGGCAAGCCAGGCTGTCAGGTGACAGAAACAACTGCCTGGAAAGAGCAATGCTGCTTCTGTGCCGGGATCTCCAGGTAGCTCCTCTGCTTTCAGCTCAAGCAATACTTACCACGGGCAAAAGAATGAAAGGAAGTGTGTTCAGAAGAACGTCGTTAAAATGGGAACCGCTGACAGCAGGCGGTGTTGGCGTGTCTGGTACAGGGCGGCATCAAGGAAGATCTTGCTTCACCAATGAATTTCTTCAGACTGTTCTGGAAGGGGAGTGGCGTAGGGATGGGATGATCCCCACGATCCCTATAGAAGTGGCCAGTTGGAAGCCTTCTGTGTCTGTGAGGTTCTAGAACTCGGCAGAACAGCCAGGTACCTCAAATTCCCAGGTAGTTAGAAAGCTGGATCTAAGTCATAGAGGGTTTGAGGCCAAACCAGTAACAGATTTGGAAAAACAGCTGCGAACCCCGAAAGCGAGTGATGGAATCCAAAGGTTACTGTTGATCTCAAGTGAAGAAATTGTAGGAAGCAAAAAAATATGGTATAAAGAAAGGGCAAGAATCTGGGTGACGAGGAAAGAAACCAGGCAGGGCTCGTAAGTGTGCAGGGGGACATGCTTACTTCTGTGTGGAAGCAAGCTTGTGATCCGGGGCAGTGTAGACTGATGGCATTGTACTTGAAACATGTGACCTCGCAGTGAGCCTCTTCTCAATGATAAAGACCTCACATTTGCCTTGAGGGTGAGAGACATATTAACTGAATATTAACATGAGTTAGCATTTGCTGAGCGTCTGATGAAATTGTGATGAGCCCACTAAATAAGACCAAGGCAAACACACTCGCAGAGAAACTTAGAAAGACCAAGGCCTTCTCTGCCTCCAACAAGCCTTTTTCTGTGCCTGGCAATATAGTTCTTGCTCATCTATCAAGCCCTTTTCTGTGCCTGGCTCATCTACCACGTAACTGTACATGTAGATAGAACAGTTGTCCTTATTTACCCAGGAAGTAATGATTTCTAAATATTCCCTCTCCCACCACACAAAGACACCAAACCTTGGATAGTCAAATCTGAAAGTGTGTCGCATTTGTAGTCTGTGCTCTCAGACACCTCTAGGAGACATGTGACGCTTAACGCAACATGAAAACCACATAAAATGGACAGTTTGGGGGATTCTGGCAAGGAGGGGTGTCCAGTCATATGCAGCGTGTAGAGATACTTTCTCAAATGCAGTTGATCCATACGTAACTGAACCCAACCCTCATACATGTACCAGCATGTGTAAACATACATACAAGTCACTGGAGCAGCACAGTTCTCTCAGTACTCATGGATGGCTTGATAGAATACAAATAGCATGGCATGCATCAGGGGAGTGCCAGCAGACAATCCCACTGCCAGAGAGTCTGGGAAACAGAATCTTCAACCAGCGACTGATGGAAGCAGAGGCAGACATCCACAGACAAACACTGAACTGAACTCCTGGAATCTAGTGTCAGAAAGAGAGAACTGATGGGCAAAGGAGTTAAGACTGGGCTGGTTTAACCCACAGAAACAGTTGACCTGAGCAAGGGGGGAGCTCTTGGAGTCCAGATTGATGGCTGTGTAGAAAGCATGGGACTGACCCAGACCTCCTGAATGTGGGTGTCAGTGAGGAGGCCTAGGTAATCTATGGGGCCTTGGGTAGTATTTACCCCTGGCTTACAAATAGACTTTGAGTGCCCATGCCACAATATGGGAGGCTCTCTCAGCCTAGACTCTTGGGGGAGGGCCTAGGCCCTGCCCTGGATGACATGACAGTCACTGGAGATCCACCATGGAGGGCCTCACACTCCTTGGCGATCGATCGGAGTGGAGATTAGATGAGGAACTGGGGGACCTGGTGGGGAGAGCAGGGAGGAGGGGAGGGAGAGGGAGCTGGGACTGACATGTGAGACAAGATTGTTTCTAACCTAAATAAAAAATAATTTAAAAAATACAACTAACATGGTAGAGCTTTTACTTTCCATTTTATATGACTGACTTAGCAAAGGACCATGAATGCTGAACTGATGGGAAAGGGTAAAATGCTGGAAACCAGCCTGCTGGACCACTCTTTGGTTTGCTGTCAGCTCTGAATCTGAATGCCCTCCTAGCCCTCCTCTGCAAATGCCCCCACCCTGGAAGGGAAGGGAAGGAGAGCCTGCTTTTCCTCCAAGACAGCCTGCTGCCGTGTGCTATTAAAAAGGCCGAGGGTTCCCATTCACATCTTATCAGATGAGATTCTTCCCTGGGCAGCTCTGCAAGTGCTGACCACGGTGACCCCTGAGAGACCGCAAGACCCTGGTGGCATTTGCTGCGTTCATCTTATCCTCTTTCCTTCCCGTTGAAGGGCAAGCGCTGTGTCCTTTATGTAGCCAGGAGGAGATGGTAAGGAGAGGAAGAGGAGGAGGTAAAGGAAGACAGCAAATCCCCCAAGGTTTGGGCAAGAAACGGAGACTTGAACTGAACAGCAAGACTAACTTGTTTCGTTTGCAGAAGGAACTAAACCCTGTTGTCTTGTAGGGCAGCAGAACCCAGGCCACTTTAGGTTTGACTGGATGTCTGAGAGACTGTTACCCAAATGGTCCCTGTCCCCTCCATGTCTAAAGTAGCAACATTTATTGTAATTTTACTGTTAATACTGATAGTAGGTACACATGTCTGTAAGTGCAACCCAATTTTACAGACTATGACGTTATTGAAAGTTACTGAGGAAGCCATACAAAAGGGTCACATATTTTATTAATTCTGCTGTTATTGATGTCCAGATCCATAGCAACTGGGAGTGAGTGAGTGGTTGCCAGAATCTGGGAAAATGAGGAAGAATGAAGACTGACCATTGACAGTGACAGGGTTTCCTGCAGGGGTTAGAAAATGTTATGGGATCAGATAGTGGTCAAGATTGAGTACTTAGGGAATACACCTCTATAAAGAGCTGTGCACTTTAAGTGGTATGTGCCCTGGTGTGTGAATTTAATCTCAATTTTACAGCAAAAATTGCTCAATGTTTCAATACTTGCATCCACTGAGTTGTAAAGCTGTGTTACACTAATCCTAAGTCTTCAGTGATTTTGCTGTAATGTATTTTACTTAACACACACATTTTCAACCTTGATTCTGGGTGAAATTTTGTTTACATAACATGAAATTAACATTTATATATAATTATTTACAACCATGAAACTATTGCATATTTATATTGTTATGTCACATAGTATACAGTAATGAAAAATCAATAACTGTTTTTCTGGGTTATCTTAAAATGACTTTTGTGCTGGGAACTTTTGAGGTTAACTTTAATTTGCTGCCAGCATCATGCATGAAGGCCGCTACAACACATTTAGAGATGGTTTGTATTTCCCTCTAGATGAGAGAAGCAGACTTTTCCTATAATTTTCCTCTTGGAAAATATGCCTGAAGATAATGCCCACAGCACTGCTCTAGGGCAGAGTCACTATGGGGAGAACAAAGCTTGGGATTCAATTTCATGGTTTCTCTTGTTCATCAGGCTTGTTCTTTGATCGGGAACTGAGGCTAAGGCATTGGGCTGTTTGGGCAGATGGTCACTCCTGCGCCCAGCTGGCGGAAGGATCCATAGCAAGACGACCTTGTAGAAATTTATACCCTATCCACCAAATAAATGTATTTCTCCAAATCAAACTAGGAAAAGGCTGTCTTAGTAGACTGACATCATCCAAAATAAAAACTCTACCAAAAAGAGTGAATCTGTGTGAGAAAGAGCATCTGGAAATGTATGTGTGACCCCTGAACAAAATGTGCTGGACTTATCAGAACCTCCTGCTACTGCGTGGCCGGAAGACGTTCAATCTCATACGTGAACCTGCAGAGAAGTTAGAGTCGAAGACAGCTAACTCAGATGGAGCACTACTTCTCCAACCAAGAATGGAGCAACAGCAACTGCAATGAACTTTGACAGAAAACTGCTAAAGTTCAGAGAAACTACGTGAAACCAAGGCTATCAAGATACTGCACATGAGACTACCATGGACAGAACCCACTGAGCCTGGAAACAAGCAGAGCTGCTTCTGGGGTTGGAAGAGAGAACAGTCAACCATCTGGCCAGCCTCACACTGTGTCTCTAACTCTCTGTACTCAGTGTGCCCATCTGACTGTTCCCTGTCAACCCATCAAAGCAACACTCATGAGCCACTGAATCCTTAGGCAGCCTATTCTTCCAACAGATAATAAAAAGGTCAGAAGACGGCTGAAACCTTGACGCACTGATGTGCTCATCACGATGATATTCTAAAGCCATACACATACCCAGCAATCAAGAAGTACGAAACAATCCAACTGCAGATTTGAGCTATTTCATGATAATTGAATGTCAATGATACCACATTATGTGGCAAGGGACAGAGGAGAATATGGAGTGTTGTAGCTTCATTATAGTAAACAAAATCACGGGCGCTTAAAAGAATGAGAAAATATTCACACTAATGGGCTCTGAGTGAGGTGTGAGTGCTCTCCTACTCTGTGCATTCTGTGTTGTTTACAATAGAGCATCTTTCCAAGTAAAAGAGGCAACAAATACCAAAACATATATATTGCACCTAAGCAGATTACTTAATGAATTAAAATACCAATTTAAATGTCGAGGAGAAAAGTGCGTTCAAGCAATATTGCTTCTTGTTCCTAAAGTCTCTGTAGATGTTTGAGAGCAGAATGGTCTGCTGTACCATACTGAAATTTTTGTGTCCCAACATGCTATGGCAGCCAATACCACAAAGTGTTCTCAGCAGGCGGGGATCTCCAGCACATTATATTACTGTTCTGGTTAAGTGATAGAATAGCTGAAGTGTTCAGAATATTTGAAGAAAATACCATTTTTAAAACATGCTTCCTTCTGGAGATTAGGCCTATTCATGGGAACACTTTAAAAGTTGAAGCTCTAGGTTGTTTCCAAGATCTGGCTATTATAAGTAATGTTGCTATGAACATAGCTGAGCAAATCTCCTTGTTGAGCAAATGTACCTCCTTTGGGTATATGCCCAACAGTGGTATTGAAGAGTGTTGAGGTAGGTTGATCCCTAATTTTCTGAGAAATTGCCATACTGATTTCTACAGTGGCTGTACAAGTTTGTACTCCCACCAGCAATGGAAGAGTATTCCCCTTTCTTCACAGTCTCTCCTGCATGAGCTGTCATTGGTGTTTTTTATCTCAGCCATTCTGATCGATATAAGATAGAATCTCAGAGTGGTTATGATTTGCATTTCCCTGATGACAAAGGGTGTTGAGCACTTCCTTAAGTGTCTTTCTGCCATTTGAGATGGTTCTCTCGAGAATTCTCTGTTTAGACCTGTACCCTGTTGCGGGTGACCCTTCTTGGACACCCCTTGAGGGAGGGGGTGAGAATACACAGTACCAATGACTCAGGGCACTGGGAGTCAGCGGGGAGCAGAGTACGCTGCAGACTTGTTTATTAAGGAAGTTAGACCTGTGTTTACACAGGTCTAATGTCCCATTGGCTCAGGTGACTGACTGCTGCGTTGTCCTTTCTTCATTGCTGTCTCTAGTTAGGTGTCCTTCCTCAGCAGTCTCTGGGGATAGAGGCAGGCTTGGCTGAGGGAGGAAGTGCCTGCCTCACATGCCCATGCATGGGTGGACTGGCCACAGTTTCTCCTACAGTACCCCAATTTTTAGTTTGATTTCTAGTTTCTTGAGTTCTTTGTATATTTGGAGATCAGCCCTCAGGCAGATACGGACGGGGTTGGTGAAGATCTTTTCCCATTCTTTTTGACCGTGTTCTTTGCTTTACAGAACCTTCTCAGTTTCAGGAGGTCCCACTCATTAACTGTTGCTCTCAGTGTCTGCTCTACCGGTGTTCTATTTAGGAAGTGGTCTCCTGTATCTATGCGTTCAAATGTACTTCCCACTTTCTCTCCTGTGAGGTTCAGTGTGGATGGATTTATAAATTAATTTTAAAAAAGTTGAAACTCTTTCACTGCTGCCACTTAAATTTTCCTCTGTTCCCATAATAATTATGACATAAGGTCCACCAACAGTTTAGATCTGATAAACTCTCAAAGCCCATCTACTATGGGTTTAGTTCCAAGTCTATGGGCAATTTGGAGATGTCAGAATATTACAGAGGTAGAGCCCAATGGGTTGCCCTTCGGTTGTTGATCATGGGGAATTGTGACACCACAGACTCTTCACTGTCTTTGCTGCCTGGTATGACATGTAAGTGTCTCTGCTGTGTTACATGCTGTCCGCCATTCCTACACAGTTTTCCCATCAGAGTCTTCAAAAGCACTGTGCCCATCGGATCATGGACTAGTGAACCTAGATCATCGTACCCCAGAATAGACCTTCTGCTGCCAAAGTTAATTGTCGCATCATACCTAAATAACTCACATATGAGGTAATAACACCTGGACAGCCCCAAAATAAGAGTCTTTGCCCTGACCATATTCTAAAAGGATCTCCCTTATGCCTTCATTTCTCAATTAGATAGCAGTGACTGAGTCTGCCCCGGTGTAAGCAGACCACTAGAGAATGCTGCATCCTTCCTGTTCCTGGTGCTACTTTGGAGACCTAAGAGACTGAATGAATATCAACCCAGCATGGGAATAGCTGTACATCAAGCCAGCACACACCTGCCCCTACCTTTCAACAAATACGGCTTTATGAAGAAAACTCTTAAAAAGAGAGTGGCTAAAAGGAAGTACATACATCACCATTTGTTCAATCCAGTGGCTAAAAGAGATTTAAAATCAAATGCGAACATGCAAAGAAGCAACAAATTACAGCAGCAAACCCTGCCTGAGACAGTACAACACTTGAGATGATTTTAAAACACCTGAGAGAATACTGAAACAGTTGTTTTCAAGACACAAGGTTTGAAACATCCGAAGACAGTGGCCACTAAGGATAGAAATACGTGAAAAGGAGCCCTGCTACTGCACCATCTGAGTCACGGCAAGTCACCCAGGCAGGAGTAAGCCTCTCTGAGTCAGGACATGAAACTCAGAGTCCAAACAGACCAACACTGCAAGAGTTCATAGTGAGCAAACTACCAAGAGACTGCTGGGATCCAAGGAGCACCCCTCTTAGGGAATCAGCCTGCATGGGAGGAGAGTGTTGAAAACCAGTGAGGACCACACAGCGGCGTCCAGTATGACCACATGACAGGGAATACCCGAGGAATAACCAGTGTTGCGAAGAGCCAGACTGACTTGAATCCAGAGGTGCTGCATCCCCGAAACCTGCCCAACAAAGCTGAAAGGCAGGATTCAAAGAAAGGGTTAAAATCCTTCAGATGAACTTGACTATACTACATAATGCATTCAAGAATATTTATAAGAATATAAAAATATCAGCTGTCAACAAGAAAAAAAAATCACATCATCTGGGGAAAATAAAGCCCTGAACACACGACTGAGTAGAGAAAAAAAAAAAAACACAGTGAAGCAAGCAACCAGCCAATCAGATTAAGACAAAGGCCCCTCACCCCCAATACAGGTAGGGAAACTGGCCTCAGGGCAAAGAAAGCAGGATAGCTGGTCCTGCCCATTCATAAGCTACAGCACTTGGGAGAACGGGTCCTGCACCTTGCCTGGACAGCCCAGCAGAGCCGACCTCATTGGAAGAGACAATGAGTGAGCCGACCCCCAGAAAGCTGGCCCCACTGCTCACCTGTCTTGCAGCAGGAGAGATGTCACACCCACCCCACCCCCCAAACTCCCCCCCACCACACCTTGTCCTTTGCCACTTACGGCAGGCAGAAGAGCCGGCCCCTGGGTCATGAGAGTAGAAGAACTGGCCCTGCCCTTCCACGACTGCAGCACTCGGGAGAGCCGGCCTGCACCTCACCTTGACAGCCCAGGAGAGCTGCCCCTGCTAGTAGCGGGGTGGGCTAGCCGCCACGGAGGGCAGGAGATAAGAAGAGCTCGCTCACCATGCCCCTCCCATCTAACAGGTGGTGGTGTGAGCTAGGAAAGATACCACCTGCTGCCCCTCAACACCTGCGGCAGGTAGGAGAGGTGGGCTGGGGGCATTTGAGCGGGAGAACTGGCCTTGTCCCTTCATCAGTGACAGCACTCAATAGAGTGGTCCCGGCCCTTCGCCCAAGTCACACAGTAGAGCTGGCCTGATGGAGTGGGTGCTGGTGAGTCAGACCCAAAGGTGTGAGAGCAGGAGGACCAGCCCTGTCCTTGCTGCCTGATGCACTGATGGAGGGCCTACCCTGATGAGGAGGAAGAGGGAGAGCTTGAGGGCTCACCAACCCAGCTACCCTCCAGGCCCACAACCAGGACTATGAGCTGGAAGCAAGAATCCAGACAATTCTTAAAATCAAAACAACGTCCCCAGGAAAGAAACATATACAGGTAGAAGATGGCTTGATGGGATAATGCCTGCATCTTCTTCTTCCCCGAGGTGGTGCTAGAGACTGAACTGTGATTTTGCACATGCTGTCTAACTGAGCTAGACCCAGCCTTTGTCTTCTTAGTAATTTGAAATAAACTCCATAAGATGTGTATATACTAGAGCCAAATAACACTAAGTAATGCTTAATAACAACGTATTGGGATAGGACATTTAAAAATAATGGAAGGCATATAATACATTCATCAGTACATCAAAAGCGGAGCTCCAGTAGAAGAAAAGTGACCCTAGATGCTGACTCTAATGTGCAGGAATAAATTACAAGAGTAATAAATAAAAACAAGCATAACATCAAATGGGAAACATATTCTACATCTATAAGCCTATATAAACAATGGTTACACAGTTAATGTTTATGTTTGTAACATACACATACCACATAAAGCAACACAAAGAGTAAATGAATAGAGATATCTGGAGTGCATTTCCATGGTTAACTAAAACTAAGAAAAACAGCCAATGATTTTGATAATGTGTGCTTTCATGGGCTGACAATGGCAAAATCATTTTTAATTAGAAATCATCAATAAATAAAACTGGTTTACTACAAAATGCACCCCAAAAAATACAAAAAGGAATAACAGAAGCACCTCAGGCTTTAAGGGGCAAATGTTTAAATCATTAAAACCATATCACATTAAGGCTAAATTCATCAAATAATATAAAAGGTAGAAATTATGAAAATGAACATAAACAATGTCTGACACGATGTCTTTAAACAAATCCTAGGCCCAAAGACATATAAGATGTTCCTTCCAGTGGTTCCTGTGAGGTACTTAAAGATAAGGAATCCCTTATATAAGGGAACTGACATAGAGTGCGAGCATCAGCAAACACACAGATGGCTATAATACTTTTCAAATAATTGTCACTTCTATACTGCTAGGGAGGAAAAAGAATGTCTCAAAACGATAGAGGGTCAACATATTGGGAAAGGTAGTATTTATGCGCTCAACAATGCAGTCCAAAATTGGGATAGAAACTATTATAAATGTAGAAAATGACAATTCAATATGTAATAGCAGTATGTGGAGACATATTTAAGTATTTACTTTTATTATTTTTATTTGTACCTCTGTGTGGTTATGTGCATGTGAGTTCAGTTGCCAGCAGCAGCCAGAGGAGAGAGTTGGCACTCTTGACAGGGCACCACCTAGTGTGGGTGTCAGAAGCCAAACTCTGGTCCTCTGGAAGAACAGCAAGAGCCCTTAACCCCTGAGCCGCCTTTAAAGTCCCACAATACATACTCTACTTTCTATCATTGAACTCCACAGGAAACCAGAGATAAAAACGTATCTGCACCATTAGCTATCAGATGGAAATAAAAATAACGAAATGAATGAGATAGTGATTCAACGGCTGATGAAATCTGCTCTGGCATGCCATGGCCAAAAGGAACCCGAGGGAGAAAGTGTTCTTCATGACCCCATTCACCTTGCTTTCTTACACACCAGGATTAGCTGCCAGGTATGACATCACCCGCAGTGGGTTGGGTTCTCCCACATGAATCATCAGTTAAAACATTGCCCTACAGACTTGGATTCATCCAGTGTGATGGAGGCGTTTTCACAGTTGACGCCTCTCTTCCCAGGTAACTCTAGATTCTGGCAAGATAATACAATATGAACCAGAACAAGATACAACTTGGAAACAATAGTGGTAAAAAAAAACAAATAAATATTCTAATTCCATCACATATACATAACAGTACTCTACAGAACAGAAATGATATTTTTTGATCACCTAAGATCCTAGGAGAATAAGGGAGATGGGTACAACCAAAAGTAAAACTTTCTTCCTTTGGAGGTGACAAAAGTGTTCTAACCTTAAATAACAGTTGCTATAAATATAATAAAAGAGCACTAGACTGCATACTTTAATACAGCAGCTTTTATAGCTTATCACTTATATTTTAATAACAGACATAAAAGGAAGACAAAACAAAAGACATTTCAGTCATGCAAACACTAAAAGAATCCATTGCTAAAGGGCATGTGGTAAAAAGAAATTTATAGGAAATGTTTAGGCAAAAAAATTACGAAAGACATTTACTGATCTAGAGAGACACCCACACACACAAAAAAAACCCCAAAAGCTCTTGCAATGTCTCTTGGTTACCCACCACAACTAGTCACAAGATGTTACTGCTGCATACACCACATACTATGGACATAAGGTGTAGAAAAATCACACAGGAACAGCACTAGGAAAGTCCCCAAAAATGGTTGATTTTCATTATGCCAAATGGTTTTATACAGACTATTGTGAGGTAATGACATTGACAATCTAACCCAGCTTGAAGTCTAAGAATTATAATACCAACCTGTAGTATGAGTGATATGAGGATAACAAAATGCCCTCTAATTTCAATTGGGGCTTGCTCTACAAGAGAAAAATCCATGCCTGAAACTGTAACTCTAATCCAAAAACCATGACTATAGAGGTTTTGGACCCTGGAGGAGGATGGGAGCTAATACGGTTATTTAGGTGCCTTGACACAGCACCATACCACCCCTTAAATGTCTATGTTCATATCCACAGACAAACAGTATCCTCGGGCTTGAATAGAAAAGCCTCTTCCTGAAATCAACAGAGACAAATGCAAAGACCCTTGGCTGCACAAGATACGAAGAATAAAGGACATTTGAGGGCTCAGCTCTAGACAAGATACTTATACCATCACCTTAAAACTCAGAGGACATTACAAAGGATGGAGCAGAATAAATATAAGAGCTGAAGGATAGGGAGAGAGACTATGAAGTATGACCTTACATGCAGGACACAGACATAGGAACCACAGAACTCGTAACACCTGTGCACTGGGTCCTCGGAAATCTGGCCCTCCTAATACCTAACTATGAAGAGGGAATAGACTCAGGGGGCCCTACCACACTGCACGGCTACTGCTGATCAATCCCCTTTTTGTGTTAAGGTGAAATATAGCATCTGGTTGTCCCAGTGGTGAACCCACAAGGCTCTGACGGTTCGTTCCAAAGTCAGGATCACACAGATGGCCCTGACCACACTTTGGTGGACATCAAATAAAACCAAAGCCAATAAACAGGGGAGTGAGCTTTATATAGAAAGGGGGGATCGTAGGCATAGGACATAAGTGAAATAGGCTAGGAGGGCAGGAACATAAGTGAAATTAAGGAAAGAAACAGAAAGTACTGACTAATAAACATTCAGGATTGGAGGAGGGAGTTTGCTGTCTCGTGCTGTGATAACCGCCATGGCAAAAGCAGCTTGGGGGAGGAGGAAGAGTTTTGTTCGGCTTGCACTTTGTGATGTCTACTGATCGCTGAAGTCAGCGCAGGAGCCTGAGGACAGGAACTAGAGTGAGATCATGGAGGAACACTGGGTAATATCTTGCTCTCAGGCTCATGGTCAGCTGCCTTCCTTTTATAACTTAGGAACAATGTCTAGGGTTAGCACAGGTCACAGTGGACTGCTCCCTTCCACATGGATCTCTAATTAAAAAAATTACCCTACAGACATGCTTACAAAAAAATCAGAGTGGAACATTTTCTCACCTGAGGTTCCCTCTTCTCAGATTATTATCACAGAGGACTGGAATGGGGATTCTGGGGGGCGCTGGAGCAGTGGAAGATGGGTAGTGTAGACTCATAGTAATGACACATGCAATTACCAGAGACTCTATGCTAAAACACTATGTATCGAAATTTAACAACTTAAACCAAATTTAAGAAACACTAACCTACACAAAGATTCCAGTGGCAATTCCTTAACCAGGCCATGTCTTCTTAAATGAAATTTAAGAACATGACACACAATTTCTCACATGAGCAAAAGTTCTCTGTATACTACAGCACCCAAGGATAAATTGAATTTTTAATACAACAAAATCCCGGATTAACACTCATAATAATGTGTGAAAGCAGAAGCATAAGACAGGAAAGTGAACAACAAGGAAAACGGAACAACGGGAAAACGGGAAGAGGACCCTAGGATGAAATTCACACCGACGACAAGCGGACTGCCGGGGCAGAGCCAAAGAAACCCAAGCCTCACCTGCTAAACCCCCACCAGAAGCAAGGCACAAGCAGAGCAGCCAACGCACATTGGAACAGATGGCAACCGGAGGCCTGCCCCATCCCAACATTAGCGCCGGGTAAGCTGGAGTAACATCTCAAACCCAGAGGACGACCAGGGCTGAAGACACTCAGTTTATCTTGACAAAGCATCCGCTTAGGCAAGGGGGCATGCAAACCCTAAATGCATATACCTGGTAGCAATCTCTCCAGACGAATGAGGCAAGTACCAACCAAGCTAGACAAAAAGTGACAGTGTAGCCACTGCAGGCGTTTACACGCCTCGCTCGAAAACCACGCAGAAATAGACCCACGTCACCAAGCAGGTTGCTGAGATGGTATGAAGCACTTTACACAACGGGCCTAATTTCTAGTGTGCTTGTTTTTCCCATTGTGCAGCCTTTAAATGCCCTTCCTCCCCACCCCCCCCCCGAAGCCCAGCCTTTTCTGGAGGCTTGTGATGCAACACGGGGCTGTTCGGAAGACTCAGTTTCCACAGTCCTCACTCGGGGTCCCAAGGAAGCTTGGAGATGGACGCCACGGGAACAAAAGCCCCCAGGCAACCTAGAGAAACTTCATACAGATTTAGTAAGGTGGTTTCATTTTGTCTTACTGGCATGGAGGATGGAAGACGGGGCCTCCCACACACCAGCAAAGTTCTCTGACACCACGCGACGCCCACCACTCCTACAGACTATCACGTCTCTGGATGGTTGCTGATACTAACGCAGTGAAATGGCTGTATAAGTGGCTGTTGCACTGTATTGCTTAGGAAATAGTTTTAAAATATTTATTTTTAACACCTGTGCATGCACAGTATAAGTGCAATTAAAAAAATACCTTTGCTCTGCAATCAGTGGACTCTGCACACAAGGAATTCAAGCCTTCGGAGATGGACTTTCCTAGGCTGGAGACACAACTCACAAACCAAACTCAAGTGGCTGTACATGGTTCCAAGAAATGCTTGACCAGAAAAAAAGAAAGACACAGAAAGATTGTCCAGGAACAAAAGAAACTGAGAAAATAGAACAGTGTCCTACTGCCAGCCCTTAAACACCTAAGAACTCCCATCTTGACTGCAGTAGAGTCCCTACATTTCTGAGGTCAGACACCCAGGCCATATCCCCACGGGATCTGCGGGAATCTTGGATGTGAAATCCCAGTGGGTGAATCTCAGTAAATGCCATCAGCTCCAGGACAGGCAAGCTTCCTTGCTCTGCACCCGGAATAAGCCAATTATTTCTCATGTTTGCCTGAACTCAAAATCCACAAACTCCTCAAAGTGCATGGGAGCACAATGGGGAAGGAGGCAGTCATCCATGGGATTCCTGGGAAGGTGGGACCTTGTTGCAGGCCTAACTCTGCCCCTAGAGAGCAAGAGACTCACCTTCTAAATGCGGGCCTCTTTGTCTCCTGGAAGACCTCCCTAGGCGAGCATGAGGGTAAGTGCGGTAGGAGGGTTATGCTAGGCAATCAAGTTGTGGCAGGGACCACCACCTTGTGCCAGGGCAGGAACGTGAGGGACGTGTAAGCGAAAAGCACTGTCTTTTCTATCAAAGGGCTAAATGGGACAAAGGAACTTGGATGGATCTCTAAAGAGGCTGTCTGTCAAAAATCCCTCCCCAAGCCAGCATTTTTCTAAGATCAAAGTGTGTGCTCAAGGTTGCTCTGCTCAGGGTCTCATCCTGTTCTCAAAAGCTGCTCTCTATGCATAAACTGCACTTCTTTAAGCCAGCCAATCACTTAAGAATGTGAGGGCTAGCTCTGACTACTCAGGATAAGGCAGAGAGACCCTTTGTGCTAGGAACAGGTATCTACCGGGACCCTTGATGAGTGCGCCTCTCCGTCCACTGTGAAGAGGCTTCATTAGTGGGGGTTGGAAGTTACAGGTATCTGTGGTATAAGGGTAAGTATTTAGAATGCAGTCGGGAATTACGCTGATTTTGTAAAGTGATAGCATCAGCATTGTAGTTGACTAGGTTTACAGCACCACAAACAATTTCCCTTTCGCTGACTGTTTCTGAAGTCTAATAAAAGAACTATTGGGTATCACCAAGATATGAGAATCACCGTTACACCCTTAGGGTCACCATTTCATGATGATCATTGTGGGTCATAGGTGTATCATGAACTACTGGCTGTTTCTCACCCCTGGAAGCATGCACAGCACTTGAAAACTGATCCTCATGTCAGATCCAGGTTGGGACTTCCAGGTTTTATGTGCAAACTCACTGTGCCTTCAGCAATGTGGACTTGCCTCTGGGAAGCAACTAGGGACAACAGTAATAGTCTATATTACTTGGGGAGACTCTTGAGGTACCTTGACCTACAACTACAGGGTCATTTCTCATGCCTGGCATTGTTAGGTAGTCTATGGCTCTTGGGAAGCATTATCACCCCAGATGGGGTGATTTCTTTTAATATAAATATATATATCACATGCAATTTTAGAGAAGTAAATAGCAGGTCTCCTTAAGACTGTTTTTTTCAGAAATCCCTCTTCCCTCTCTTTTTTTGTATTGAATTATCTCACCTCCTGCCAGTTACCTCTCCCTCCATTTTACCTATTTCCCCTTCAAATCATTTCTGGTATTTCTTTCTGGAGTTCCTCCTGTCCTCCATTGAACCTTTTTATTTTCTTGGTTTCTGCAGTTACCCCATGTTGACTGAGCTAGGAACTTCAGTCAAAGGAGAACATACAACGTTTGTCTTTCTGGGTTTGAGTTACTTGATGCAATATTTTACAGTTCTGCACATCTACCTACATATTTCATTTTTTCACAGTTGAATAGCATTCTATACTGTCTGTGGATCACATTTTCATTATCTATTGTCAGTTGAAGGACATTTAGGTTGCTCCAATTTCCTATCTATTGTGAAAAGAGCAGCAAGGAACAAGGCTGAGCAAATACCTGTGAAATAGGGTGTCAAGTCCTTCGGGCATAAGCCAAGGAGTGGTATAACTGGATTATATGATAGCTTTATTTTTAGTTTCCTGAGAATCCTCCACAATGATTTCCATAGTGGATGCTCCAGTTTTTAATCCCACCAGCAGCAGATGAGGGTTCCCTTTCCCTCATATCCCCACCATCATTTTCTGTCAGTTATTCTCTTGATCTTTTGCCATTCTGCATGGAGTAAGATGAAATCTCACGTTGTTTTCATTTGCATTCCCTAACTGCAAAAGACGGTGTACACTTTTTGAAACATTTCTCAGCTCTTTGTTCTTCATTTGAGAACTATCTGTTCAGGTTCAAAACCCTCTTTTTTCTTTTGAATGGGTGATTTGCTTTTTGCTCTTTTGACTCCTTGTTTTTTAGTTATCTGTGTATTCAGTATATTAATCCTTTGTTCAGACATATTTCTTAAAGGGAAACGAGCGCAGGCCTGTTCCCAGCCCACGCAGGGGACACAGCCCGCAGGGGTGACAGATGGAGGGAGGAAAAGCAGAACAGCCAGAGTGTGATGAAAGTGACCAGAGTAAGTATAAGGGAGACCCAGGTTTCCCGGGAGCTCAGGGCAGGCTTTCCCAGACAAGGACCTCAGTCAGAGTCTGAATCTCAAAGCTGTTATCTTGTGCAGAGGCGGCAGCAGACATGAACAAAGACTGGACAGTCGCAGAGGAATGAGCAGATGGCAAACACTGTACAGGCCAAATTTTAGACAGCAGGACAGGCAAGGCCAGACTGAAGGCTGAGGCTAGAGAGGAAAGGCAGCTATCACTATAAGGCTCCGGTTTCCACCGAATTCCGGGGGAACACAGTATCTGTTCTGCACCCAAGTCTCACAAACGCACATATCCTCTGTCAGGCTTTATCTTCCCTAGAGTGTTGAACAATGTGCTATCCACTTCTCCCCCCGGTCTCTTCCTTGTATAACATCTACTCCAGGGCAACCGGGATTGTGGTATGGGCCACTGATCACAAAAACCGGGGAGGGAGAACTTGAATTCTTACTCACTACTGGTGGGGTGAATTGGCACAGCCACTGTGGAAATCACTGTGGAGGCTGCTCAGAAACTAGACAAGGAACACATGTCTGATCTAGCTATGCCATCCCTGAGTACACATCCAAAGGACCCAAAAATTAGTCTACCACAGACACACTCTTCCATCTGTGTCACCGCTGCTCTGTTCACAACAGCAAAGACATGGACTCACTCTGTATGCCCATCAATAGATATAAGGATAAGGAGAACTCAGTGCATCTACCCAACAGAATTTCTTTTCGGATGTAAAGAAGAACGAATCTATGTCCTTTGCAAGGAAAGAGATGGAACTACACGGCGTGTTAAGTGAAAAAAAAAAGACCAGACTTTACGCATTAGTTACTTTTCTATTGCTTTGACACAACACCATGACCAGGGCAACTTACAGAAGGCAGAGTTTACATTTTGGGCTTACTGTTCCAGGGGATAAATGTCCATCACCACCATAGCGGGGGAAATGTGGCAGCAACTGCGAATGGAAGCTGGAGCGGCAAGCTATGAACTCAAAATTCTAAACCACAAGCAAGAAGCAGAGAGGAGGACATCCTGGGGATGGTGCATGGCTTTGAAACCTCACAGGCTGTCCCCAGTGACACCCTGCCTCCAGGAAGGTTATACCTCCTAAGCCTCCCCAAACAGCACCGCCAACCAGGAATCAAGTGCCGAACCACCTGAGACTATGAGAATTGTCTCATTCAAACCACCACACTTGGAAGGACAAGACCAACACAGTGTGTTTTCCCTAAAGTGCGGGGTGATTATACATATGAATAAAGGAAAAGGGAGTGTCTCTGGGGAAGGGAGCACCAGTGGGGGTTGGGAGGGGACCAGAGGGCGAGAGGAGAGGGATAAGATGGAGGCGCATTGCACACGTGTGAAAACGGTGAACCTTGTTGTTGCTTCGTACAAATAAAGCACGCTGGTAGAAACCTTACATACAGACGGTTACCCTTACTGTAGCAAGAACGACGGTTAAAAGAGAAAAAAGCCAACCATAGCACCACTGATTATAGATTCATGTGCCTCTGAGTCACTTGACCTTTTGGTCTTGGTAACAGACTTTCTTCTTTAAATTTATTGCCATATATTTGTCTGTTTAAACAACTTCCCATGTCCCACTTATCTCTTGTTCACCTGTGTTGTTTGGGTTGATGGTGGGAGTGGCACCCAGTCCTCTCCCGCCTCCTGTAATGAGCGGTAACTACTAACGAAGCACTTCACCGGCGCCGGGCTTTGAACCCAGCTCCTTGTGCTGAGCTGTCTTTTTCCGTTCCAACAAGAAGCACTGTGTTCACCCTCCAACTCTACAAAACGCCTGAGGTCACCCACTGGGGCGGGAGTAGCCAAGAGCTGGAAGCAGGAGACAGATGGAAGCTGCTTCCTCTGAGCATCCGTGGCCTGTGTCAACCTTTCCCTCGCCCGGCACTGACAGGAGCTCAGGGGTACACAGCTCCACCTCTGGCAGAAGATGCAACTAATCCATATTGTCACTGCTCTCATTCACAGAACGCCTTACATAGCAGCAGAACACCGAGGCAGAAGGTTTATGCACAATGGAACACAAACCTCAACAGATGTCACAGGACCCCAGTGGTTCAAAGAACGTTGTGTGACCACTGTGCAATGAAATTAGAAATTAAAACCAGAAAGATGCCTGGAATCACCTGAAATATTTGGAAAATGAAGGTAACAATCCAAATATTCAAGGGTCAAAAACAGAAACAAGTAGAAGGAACTTTGTGACTATGATGAAAGAAAAACAAAACTATATAAGGAGTTCTGATAGAAGGAAACTCAGGAGAATACTGTGAGGCTGGACCCTAGATTAGAAAGGGGATCAAATTAATAACATCAACCTCCCTCCTAATAAACTAGAAAAAACCCAATTAACTCAAAAGTAAAAGGAAGAGTTACAACAGTTCAAGAACTGTGAGCCAGAAAACTGATGTAACACAATTCCACCCTTTCAAGCTCCAGCCTGAACTTTGTGTTCTCAAACAATATCAAGGCAGTTCTGATACAATGCCAGGCTGTGCCCAGTTGGACTAATTCTCCTTTAAAATGCCCTGGACATGGCAATGTTCTAGTTCATCGGGCTGTGTGAATAACTAGAGCTTCACACGTCACAGCAGGATCGCCACACATACGCAAGGGTACCAGTCTTGCAGCAAGAGGCTCTGCAAGGTACCGCGAACCAGATGTTAGCTCCACGATGACAGGATGCCCTCAGAAGAAGAGACAGAGCTGGGGACGGGACAAAGCGTCATCTGGAGCAGCTGTCTGAGGACTCTCTGCTGGCGGCTCTCAGAAACCGTGCTCAAGGGGAAGCCGCAACAGCGCGGGTCTGGGCAGGGTGGACCGTGAGACACCTGCCACTCTGAGCCGGCTGGCAGAGGCCAGTGATTACCTATATTCTCCGTCGCAGACTTGATTATGCCACTTAAAGACAGAAGCCCGCAGGGGTCTCTCCCAGTGTCTGTTGGGAAGCGGGAGAAATGCCCGTCGTCTGAGATTGAAGCCCTTCTCACTCGAAACGCACGAATCCAGATGTAGCAATTTTCTCGGTCCCTCAAGTAGTAATGAATAAACATAAGAAACAAATCATTCTTATTCTATGAACCGAACTGATTATTCAAATGAGGTCCAAGCATTTATATTTAGGATTCTATTTAGGCACACAAGATTATATTTAGGAATATATGACTTGAGTAATTTACCAAATCACACTTTCAAGAAACGCTAAATTGCTTATACAGTAAAGTTTCATTATACATTTCCAATAAGGAAAGTATACATCCTAGCCCAAATTATTAATTAACTGAACTTCTGGGTGACACTAATGTAGCCCTGTCTTACACAGAGGTCATTTAAACAAGAGAGATTGAGAGTGGGTCCTAACTGCTCAGGAATGGGTGAAGAACCATTCCCCCAAACAGAAGGAATACTCCAGAAGGTTAACCTGCTACAAAACACAGGGGAGACTTAACCTGGTAGCTTTGAGATGTCTAATTAGTCTCTCGGGAGATGACAGGTAAAATTTCTCCACCAGATTTGTTCTCCACCTCCCTTATGCATTTGAATTAAATTTGTGGGAGAGTCAGTTAACTAACTCTACAGTAATAGCTCTCACTTCAAGCACAGCAATTAAGAATGTCTGTTTCCTCTCCTCCTACATCTGTTCTGAGACTGGAGTGAATACATTTACATTATTCTCTGGATATACAGTAATTGCTGGGAAGTTACAGCATGGCCGTTTGTACAGTAGGCTGTGGATGACAGGGAAGGTCTGTCCTAACTAAGCCCAGATGAAGCTGACAGGGTTAAAGATGAAACTCTAGTTGACCTTGGTCATGCATCTTTCAGTAGTCAGATTGTGAACCAACAGAGGGCTGAGGGACATACTTCCAACTTCCTCTTCCTTAGCAAGAAGGAAGGACACTTTGATACTTGCTCATTATTTGATGTTTAAGCAGTGTCTTCTCTTCCCTCCTCTTCACTTATTTATATTGTTTTTGACCTGGAGATCAAACCCAGGAGCCAACATACTTTGGGCAAGGGTTCTACCACTGCACCACACCTCCAGCTGCTCCTCTTTTTCTTCGGGTGTGAGAATGATAATGGCAAATGGCGGTGGTCTCCATCTGCTACCTAGACGACATTTCATAATCTGAGAGTTCTTTGTAAAGCCTTCCCTATACATCTCAGATTCCCTCAAATGGTGTGCTCCCTCCTGAAGCTCTCGATGTGGTGCGATAGAACATGGCAGGAGAGACCAGTTCAAGAGTGGGTCAGAAATGCTCTCTGTTTCCCAAGGCTAACACACTCATCTCACTGAGAGCTCACGTCAGTGGCCAATGGGTCTGAGACATTTACTACATAACTCACAGGTTCGTTAGAAATTCTCACTGAAGGAATGACAGAGTCACATGACAAAAATTAAAAATCATATGCTTCGGAATCTAAAACCTAATCTTATTTATGGAGACTTAGGGTAAAACAGTGGCTAGCAGAGGCTGGGGGAGGATTGCAGCTATGAGGGTGGCCACCAGGAACTCAGTGAGAGGCAGTAAGAGGTTGCTGTGGCACTGCCCATGTCGATAAGCACAGAGATCAAAGTTGTGTTGTGCATCTCAGAAATGCACAAGAAAGGGTTTCAGTGTTTTCAACACAAGAACTCATCAATGTCTGGGTAGAGATGCATAATTGACAGGGGCATCAAAAAGGTCATACATATATCAAAACACTCATAAATAAGGAAACCGTTGGTGTCAGGCAGGGGATACTGATGTACCTCCCGTATTCCCTGGGTTACCACAACAACATATCCTATTCTTCACTCTCCACTCAGCTGCCTTCAAAACTACATTCAGAAGATACAACACATTTGGGAAAGCATACTTCAGAAAAGCTAGAGCCCATAGAAGAGGAACACAGCAGTGAACTGTCTCTCCCTGCACCTGCCCAAGAGAAGATCTAAATTAAACGTACCTGTGGTCATTTCCACCAGTTGCCTATGACATCGCATCATGTGACAAAACATAACAGCATTTTCCTCAACATGATTGTAATGGCATTGGCTCTATAGACATCACTGTGGATTTTTTTCTTATCTAACAATCCATACTCCAAGACAAGGTCCAACTTCTTTAAATTCTTATGATGTGTTTACCGCATTCATTTCCTTCTTTCACACAATTATAGTGTCAGAAAGTTTATCTTCCTGTAGCCCTTCAAAATCTACTCTTCAGGCAACGGCATTCTATGTGATCTTAGACTGATGGGGCATGACGTTAGCCTTTACTTAAAATGATGGATGGTTACAAAGAAACTAAAACAGATCCATCCATAACATAGAATTCAATGGAGAGAATCAGTATGAGCTACAGATATAAACGCAATGATCATAACTTGTGCCAAGGAAAGTAATTAAAAGACTCAGCAGCATAAGCAGATCTACATTCATCTCTTCGTCCCTGACAACAATGCTGGAGAGAGCTTAGCAGGTAGACAGTGCTGGGTGCTGGAGTCGTAGATGGAACAGAGAGTAGGGGAGACAGAGAGAAGGGGGAAGAGGGAAAGAGGGGGAGGGAGGGAGAGAGAAAGAGAGAGAGAGTGCACAGTGTATCTGTACTTTGGAAGTGCAACTGTCCTTGAAAAAGAACACACCGGTTTTCAGCTATGAACTGTAGAAAGTGTGTGATAATGCTATAGGGAGAGCATCATGGTAATACTGCATCCTGCCACCCTCGGGGAGATCTGGGAAAACCATCAACTATGTTTCAAAGATGAATGCTATGAAAAGCCCATGGGGAGAGACTCTTGATCCACTCCACTGGGGAGGTAAAGAAGGGTGGTGATCTGAGGGAAGGATCCTCAAGGAGGAAGGATCAGGCATCGGAGGAAGCGCGATCGAATGGGCTCAGTGCAGAAGCAGGAGTACTCCCCTAGAGAAGCAGCAGCAGCTGAATCCAAAGGGCCAGTGTCCCTGAACAAGCTACACAGATTGCAGTAGAAGGGCAGAGGCAGGCAGGGAGCAGGTAAGGGCATAGTTTTCATGTAGTTCCCAAGCTCTTAGACTTCATCCGAGAAGCAGAGTAGAATTTTCAAGACCTCCCAATCCAGCAAGTTTAATTTACTTGGTGGCAATGCCTGCATCTTCTCTCCAGAGCTACTTGGGGGATCCTGCCACCTCCTTCACCAGCAGCACAATGTAAGCAAGGGCAGACCTGTGTTGTTCTCCAGTTTGCATGGTGGAAATCCGTGCAGAGAGCTGGGGGTTGGGGGTGGGGCATTAAAAGGGAAGTGAGCAAGTCAGCTGAGTACTCCATTAAGCTAACGGCACACCTGTCTACAGTATCTCAGCTGAGCATCCATTTGCTGTACCGTGACAGGGTATGGCAATGGTCACCACAGTCCACTATGCTTCGGTAGAGTCATGACCACGGAAAAGCAATTCCGGTTTTTATGAGAAACTGCCCTCTGAAGCAGAGGCCCCTCTGAGCCAGAAAGATGATATGCAGCATCTTCCCCCAGAGAGCTGATCTTAGGCAGTTAACTCCACTCTGGCCGGGTACCAGCAAGCTGCTAGAGTTGGCCAATCAGGAGCTGCACAGTATTCCTCTGAGAAAGGAAGGTGCACCCAATGGCATTTGATGGAGAAGGGCCTTTTCATGGGACACTGGGCTGCCCCAAGACCCAAGGGACAGCAACAGTAGGGTTTCAGACTCTGAAACCACAGAGCAACACCTTGCCTTGCAACTCTTCGACTCACTCTTCTATGAAATCCCTTTCACTCCCAGACCACAGGGCAATTCACAGCTCTTTATGGACACAGCAGAAAGCCTTCCATAACCCATAACCTCTTTCTGTGGTTCCAGTTTCCTGGGGTCAGCCACAATCCAAAGTCAGGCGAGCACAGCACAGTAAGGTATTTTGAGAGTGTGTTTACATAATGCGTATCACAATACGTTGTTAAGCTTTGGCCATTTGCTATTGCTGTAAATGTCTTACACTGCCTTATTAATTAAACCTTACTTACCACAGGTTAGGTCCTCTGTGGGACAAGATATGGTGAACGCTTTCAGGAATCCATTGAGGGTCTTTAACAATAACTCACACGGATAAGAAGGGCACTGTTATAAACTGCCGAGGTATGAACAGGACTTGTCTGTGGCACAGATAGGACTCCTTTTTCCCATTCAAGCACACTATGGGATTATGGGGCAGCTGTGAGTGTGTGAGTGTGTGTGTGTGTGTGTGAGTGTGTGTGTGTGTGTGCTTGAACAGGCCTCCATCAAACTGTCTATGAACAGTAAATGACAACTGACCTTTCAGGAGGGCCATAGACATCTGGCTGGGAAGCTGAGCATGCCCACTTCCTGCAAAAAAAAATCCTCAACCCAGAAAACATGTTACCAAGATGGAAAGCATCAGCTGGCCTGAACTTTCCCAGAACTTCAAGTTCGTCTTTGGTCTAACCAACACTGAGGAAGTCAGCAACATTTAAAAACCATCTCTTTCCATAGGATCCCAAAATGTATCGTGTTCGTCACTACTGACTTTTCAAATAGTGATAATAAGATGATGGGTTGAAAACTGAATGCATGAAACTTGTGCAATGGTAACTGCACCTAGTAATTAGATGCAGTTTATGCTGCAGAGCTTTCTATTGTTTGGAAATTTCATATATGCATATGTGTTAGTATCAAATTCATGCCCATCTCCCTTCCAATTCTTCTCACATCCCACAGTCACTTATCACTTTCTATGCTCTATTTTAAACTACTAAGTTCCACTCAGTACTGCCAGGATATGCATTGGTACAAGGCCATCTAGTAGAGTATGCTAAAGCTTTTATAGACTACACTCCCAAAGAAAATTGACTCTCCTGGCTGCAGTGTTAGCCAGCAATTTCCTATAACTCCTCAGCCAGGAGTGGAACAATGCACCCCTCTCTCATTCATGCCGGGATTTTGGCTGTCTTGTCTGCACGCAGGACTTCTGCATGAAGGCATGGCTGCTGTGAGTTCATGTGTGCACTGACCTTATCCTATCTCAGTCATCCACTGTCCTTAGCTCATAAATTCTTCCCATTCCCTCTTCTGAGACGATCCCTGCGCCTTGGGGGAGGGGTGTGACACAAGCGTCCCACTGAGAGATGAGCACACCTCACTCTTTTATTCTGTGTACATCGACTGGTAGTTCCTCTGTTAACTGATAATTACTGAAAAAAGAAACCTTCTCTAATGAGTGTCAGACACACGCTAATCTATGGATATCAGACGAGTTATTTATAGAGCAGTTTATTGCTATGTTGAATTAGCAGAATAATAGTGCTGTACTCTCCCCTAAGCTCTCTTGGCCACAGGTTCTCTTTTAGGGTCTATGGCTGTCTTAGTTACTTTTCTATTGCTGTGTTAAAACACCATGACTAAAACAATTCATAAAATAAACTGCTAATATGGTTTCAGAGGGTTAGAGCACACAATGGTAGATCAAAGGAACAAGTGAGAGCTTACATCTTGATCCACAATCCAAAAGCGTGTGCTCAAATATGGCATGAGTCTTTTAAATTTCAAGCCTGTCCCAAGTGGCACACTTTCCAGGAAGGCCACACCTTCCACAAGACCAAGTATTCAAACATATGAGCCTATAGGCACCATAATGACATATCCAGTAGCCAGTCATAGGCTTTAGGTCCAGTTATAGGCACCAGGCATGAACTCCAAAATGTTTTAAATTTAATTTAAAGTTAAAAAAAAAGAAAACCTTCAGCTTAGCTTTAAGTCCCATCAGAACGTTGTTGGTTACTACACAATGCTTGTTCTGCTAATGCACAAGCGGCCGTGTCCCGCCAGGCGGTCATTACTGTGGTTCCCAGGCTTCAAATATGGTTAAGGGAAGTTCCAGCTCTCTGAATCCTGGCCAGTGGGGAAGAAGCTTCTTGGTGTGTACCACCTTGATCTCTCCACTCTCTATGACTGACGTGCATGGTGTCTGAAGCAATGGTTTTACCATCGAGCTCTGAAGGGTAACCAAGAGCAACGTCGGTATCTTATAACGCATGGAGGAGGGTCTACAGATGAACAAATGGAAAAGAAATATCCCATATCTGGCAACAGGCTTTTTACTTGATAGCTTATGGTGTCTGGGAGATGCAGTAGCCTAGTCATAGGGCAAAACCATTTAATCTCCTTTTATGTGTGTATACATTTAGGAAGTGACCTTAGCAGTAGATTTCTATAGGGCATTTTCAGATGTCTTGGAGTTTCTGATACTTCTCCCCACTCCCTTCTCCACACAATTCCTAGTTCATTCATTCTCCTGCCCCCGTTATACTAAACCTGCATTCTAGCCCTCCCCCTTTAAATCCGTCCTCCGCATGGTCACTTACCAGTGTCCCGACTTGTGTGGTTGCTCCAATTTAACATACTGATCTACAGATTCAAAGTTGCCATGGCATATAAAAGACAATATGAGGTATTTGTCTTTTCTGAATCTGTATCTGAATAATCCATTATATAAACACACAGGCATCCCATTACTTATCAATTGCTGGACATCGAGGCTGCTTTTCTTCCCTGGCTATTATGAATAGAGGATCAGTGAATATGGATGGATGATCATGCCATTACTGTAGGAGCACACAGAGTACTTTGAGTATAAACCCAAGGGTGACACAGCTGGATCGTATGGTAGATCTAGTTTTCCATCCTTTGGCCAAACCTCCACGAATATTTCCACAGTGGTTGTACCAGTTTGTAGTTACACCAACAGTGAATAAGTGTTTCCATTTCCTACAGCCATGTCAGCCAGCATTGGTTGTCATTTTCTTTTATTGTGGTGATATATTATGATTTATTAAAACTTGCCTGACTATTCAGAAAGCAAAATCAGCCACAAGCCATAGAAGCCAGGCATACCTTTAATCCCAGCATCCAGAAACTAGCAGGTGGTATTACAGACCTCTTCTCAGGAGTAAGAGGTAGAGGGATCTCTGTGAGTCCAAGGCCACCCAGATCTACACAAGACAGATCCAGTCCTAAAGAGAAACAGCTCACATAAAGATGATCTCAGAACTTGGGATCACACGCCATTAATCCCAGATTAGGGAGGTATGTAAGACAGGAATAAAGTCTCAGTGTCAGGCATTTATTCTCCAATAACACTGAGAATAGGAGGAATTCATTCTCCAGCCACACTGAGAAAAGGAAGACATTCAGTCTCAGGTGTCTCCAGTCACGAAGAGGAGAGGCAGCAGGGTCGGCCCATTCAGCCTGAGGTAAAGGTCAAAGCTAGGTACCAGCTGCTTTGCTTTTTCTAATCTTCAGCTTGAAGTTTGAGCCCCAATATCTGGGGACTCTAGGTCTTTTATTTTTCCTGCTGTATTTTATTTTGTTTATCTCTAGATGTTCTGACCGCAGTCAACGGAAGACCTATTATTAAGGCTGGATAGAAGTTGGCAGAGAGTGGCACCTCTCATCATTACATACAAAGAGAAAGGAGGCATGGGAATTTGGCATGGCTTCTCCAGTATCACAGGGGGTACACACTTCTTAATTCTTCACTAACCACAAGGATTTTTGAAGTCTCGTGCTAGCTGGAACGGAGGTAACTCTAGATCCTGATACAAATCAACTTCAGTCCTGAACTTGGAAAGCTGGAGGGTGAAGGCCACATGAAAGGTGACAAGCTGATAGAGAGCCCAGTAGAAAGAGCTCTGAGAAACGTCATAAAGGAGAACCAGTAAATCAGATCGCACCAATACTAAAACCCTCCCTGTGGAAGAGCCCAAGAGAGAGACAAGCCGCAGATCTGACAGTGAACAAGCAAGGAGCTCTCAACCTCAGCAGCTAAAAGGCCAAATAGAGCCCTGACAACCCAACCTGTAGGAGAGGGAATAGCATGGGTACCCACTTCCGAGAAGGGAATGCACTGGTGTGCTTAACACGTGCAGCGCAAGCTCAGTAGACCAACTGTAAATAAAACCACAGGGACACGACAGGGAATACAGACCCGCAGTCAGCAGACCCGTGTCATTATCTTGTGTCTGCTACCACTCACTCACAGCTGGGACGGATAAAGCAGACCTTACTGCACCGCCGGCAACTCTAAATCCGCAATTCCTGAGTACGGAAATTCTAAGGCACACGTTGTCAGAAGCACCCTTTATGTTGAAATAACCAGTGGCACTCACTTCCGATGTCCGGCCTCAGCTTCTTGTCGTATTCCCTCAGCAGTTTGTTGAGAATCAGCGTCACGTCAGTGTCTTGTGACCTGGGCGCCAAGACCCACTTCTGGTTCGACGGAGAGTCTTCATTCTCATCCTCTTCCACCCTCCTAGACCTGCGGTTGTAACATAACGCGACACGTGAGTTGCAACCGTTCCAGAAAACTCCTTTGATTTGCTCATTCTAAGTGCTACTAAAAGAGGCGGGGAGTCCTCAGTATCTTTCGGCTAGCCGTCCGTGTCACCTGTAAAGCTAAAACAAGTACAATGCAAACTAGGAGCCATCCCATAGGAGTAATGCAATTACTGTTGACAGAACAGTCCTGCCCAAGTTAAACTAGAGACGGGGCAATGGGAGAATTGATGCCAAACTGCCCAACAGGAGTTAGGTACCCTCTAACCTGCCAAAACCGGACACACTTCAGAGTACTTAGCAGTGTTGTTTCCAAGTTCCACCAACAACACCGTGGAAGGAGAGAGCGGCTTTTACAGAACAGACCCATTGAAAACACCTGACTCTGGTTGTGCCTTCTGTGTGGCCTGGGCTTTTGGAGACTACTTGTGGGTATTCGAGGTGGCCTAATTTGCTGGCACTCAGCATGGGGGACAGCCAGATATGTTAGTTGAGTGCAGAATGTCCTCTGGCAATTTACACACCTTGCTCACTCAATCTGCCTCATCTCTTTCTCAGCAGGCTTTAGGAATTAAATGTTTTCTAGTATGTCTTCAACACTCCGAGCTTTTAAGTGAATCCCAGTGTGGACCTGGGCATTTCTGACCTTCTGTCCAGCTCTACTAATCGCCGCAGCCCTTTCTGCAGAGTGGTCCATGCTTGCAGGAGCTCAAATGAGGAGAAACCTCGAGACAACAGCAGGTTTTCTCTGTGAGTGAGGCCCACCCAGTCACAGGACCTGGGGCTTGGGAAGGAAAGCATCTCTTTCTTCCTTAACAAAGTTATCTCCTCTCCTGCGGGATTGCCGCTGAGTCTGAGAAGAGCTTAAGAAACAAAACCCCTGTCCTCGTTTGTCTATGCGTGTGCCCGGATGCCACTTTCCTAAAGGAGAGCGTGAGGGGACGCGCTTAAAGGGACTTGTCCCGACTGGGTACAAGCTCGTTTCTGTTCTGGCTCCCAGACAGAAGTCCATGGACAGCAGCTGCATACGAAGGTGCCTGGCCTCGGGCATGTTAGTTTCCTGAAGCTAACAGGGAATCCGTGAAAAGTATAGTGACTGTGAATTCACTCCTTCGTCTTCAATCAAATTTGAGGCACTTATAAATGTGTATGTACATGTCGGCTCCTATTTGCATCAGTCGTGTGTGTGTGTGTGTGTGTGTGTGTGTGTGTGTGTGTGTGTGTGTGTGTGTGTGTGTGTGAGATGTTGATAATGAGACTTCTGGAATCACATTTGCAGTTAAGCTTTTCCAAGACGGATCTGTAAGTGAACTTTTTCGCAAATACCTCACTGTCTAGAGGATTAAAACAATCTGTCCACAACTGGTGCGGATATTACTTAAGCTCAGCATTCACCACAAAGAGGGACTTAGGACTTTCGGCATCTCCACCCAGTAAGGGGAGTGCACCTCACTACCTGTGAAACTGCATTTGTACAGAGGACGTTATAGAATTTTTAGGTGTTCAAGTAGTTTATGTAGCTGGAAGCTGTGTCAGCAATGCTAACAGCATCCCCTTACACATGCAAAATGAAGGAAGAATAATTTTTAAAAAAAGCATGAATCACTTGGACAGCAGACAGCCACACACTGCCTCTAAGACCTAACAAATTATCCCAGAACAAAGGTATCTGGGGACCATGGAAATGGGTAGGTACTAATACAAATGAAAACGAGGCTTCCCCCAGGTTCCTGCCTCCCTTTCTAGTCTTCCCCTGACTCCTTTAGCCCTGCCCGTCTGCACGACCACTGCAGAAGCAGGAGGTCTACAGCCCCATGGTCCTCGCTGGCCCAACAGTCATGTGTGCATAGGCAGCACACTCGCCTCTCTGTGTTTACTTCTATACTCCCAGCACAGGCACAGAAAAGCTGGCTTCTTCAAGGGCAGGTATTTTAAGAGTCTCATCCTCCCTCTAGTGGTGAGACGACTTATCTGAAATTGCATAAGCTTCTTCCTGATGGGCAGGTCAGGCGCGGGAGTGCTGGCAGGCATAAGGGCCGGGAAAACAGGCATGTCTCTCCCTACGTGCAACCAGCTATGAAGTTGGCAGAGGCCGCCTTAGAGGTCCTTGCTCCTCGGCTGCCAGAACTCTGCTTCTCTCAGTCCGGAAGATGAACCCTTGCCCTATACCGTGCCCTGAGGAAAACCCATCTCACCTCAGAGGACCCAACTAGCAGATGGATGGAATAGAATTTCCTTTCTCTTCACAATTCTGCATGGGTTATATATAACCTTCAAGCACGCCGTTGCTTGGATTGCTGAATCCTAAACAGCGTTGCTGCAATTAGCTTTTCCTTAAAAATAAAGCAAACGCATGCTCAATCCCCCAGATAGTGCCTCCAGCCCTTTAAACCTTCTCTTTGTCAGAATGACAGAAACAACATTCAAGGGAGTTTTCAACTTTAAAACGAACTCCTGAACTTCAAAAGCCAGTCAACAACTTCAGAATATTCAAGTGGTGCACCACATTTTTTTCCTGTGCAATAAGCTTGGCCATGGCTGTCAGGGGTGGGGGAGGTACTCCCATTGCAGATCCACAAGCAATCCTGTCAGAGCCTACCTAGGGAGGAGCATCCATACCAGCAAGGCACCGTTAATGCTGAGGAGGATTCTCGCAGAACCGTAATAGACTGAAAGACGGATGGGCCATTTCAATTATTTTACATGTTTGCAACACCCATTAAAAAATAAACACCCTTTCAAAAGTGAGACATATAGCAATAAAGTAAGCACAAAAAATGGGTTCTTTTTAAACTGATATGCAATCATAATCACCAAGACTAAAAGCCCTGATAGAGAACATATTAACATCAGTACATGTACCTTCGCTGAAAAGGTAAGATGAGGACTCCCAAGAGATTGTCGTGTTTGGAAATCTGCAGAAACCAGACTGCTCCACCTTCCCCGGGAGCACACCAAAGGATGAGGGAAACTGGCACCTCTCCTTGCAGAACTGTAACTACCTATACATCTACACAATTGATAGAACCCTGAATCGCGGGCCAGGTTTTGAGTGGGCGGCTATAGGAGGGGACTCGCTGATGTGACTGCAACCTCACTGATGCTTCTGGTGGTGTCTGCTCTACACTGAGGTCCTGCCAGACGCCATCCCCTTTAAAACACACTTCTACATTGCATTTCCTAGCTCCCCCTTTGGACAAGAAGAAACTTTGGTGGCGAGGTCTCCCCTTCCTGAATGAACGGTCAAGTCTGGAACATCAATTCAGCAAGGGCAAGTTCAGGAGGAGAGTGTCAAGGCTGTGGTCCTTAGGGAAGGGACATTGATTAGCTGGAGTAAGAATTTGGGAAGCCCTCCTCTCATAGTTTTGGGGGTGCTCTTAGGGTGGCTTCTAGTTCTTTGACATTTCACAAATGTGAGTGAAAACGAAAGCCTGTGATGGTGACCAGGACTGGTGACCCACAGGGGCAGCTGATTTCTAATTTGCTTTCCGATCCAGGAAATTGAGAAACTGTTAAAACCAAGTGTGTTCTGGGGACTGGATGGGGAGCCCTCTGACTCCTAGGGTGAGGATAGGGAAAGCGGTCAGAGATTCCCCAAGCCCAGGGTAGTCTGCGGACTGGAACCAGAACACCAGTCCAGAGACACGGAATTAATCCGTGTCGGCATCTTCTGGTTGCGTTTATGGCAACAGGCTTTAACCTCTCCTGTGCCACTACCCTTCTCAAGAGCCCTTGCCTGTCTGTGGAGTGCTTCTGAGTTTCTGTTAGCCGGCTGGTGCTGGTTTTGGGTATTCACAGTGAGGTAATTTCCTACAGCTTCAGGAAGAAGCTCCCATGTGAACCGCAGCATGATTCTTTTTTAGAGTCAGAGAGGTGGTGTAGGAGCTGGGGGAGATGCAGGGCTCTGCCTAACCACCTGCCCCGGGCCCCCTCCATTATAGAGTGGTTGAGAAAACAAACTCCCGGGTTTGGGGATTTCTTTCCAGTGATGGAATGGATGCAGAGTGTTAACCCATGTATATCAGAAAGCCCTTGGATAGCTGGCAAACAGAACAGATGAGGAGAAAGAGGAGGCCACTGCCTCGTCATTTTGATTTCCAAATTAAAACCACCACATCCTAAAACCACTGGGACAGTCCCCACACGCACCGGGTTGCAGAGGGCTGCGGCTGCCCTGGAGAGGGGCCTGGGGGAGACCTACAGGTGAGGTGCTGGAACCAATCCTCTCCTGCAGCCCAGTGGAGTGGACGGACGGCGCGCACCAAGAACTGGCGGCCAGCAGAAAGCACCCCCAACCCACCCCACCCCCGTCGTCGCCCTCTCGCCCCTGCCGGCCTCGGGGACCGCCTGGGAGCCACTTACCGAGCATGCAAGCCGGAGAACAGGCAGAGGAGAAGCAGCAGCTTCGCAGCCATGGCGTTCCGGGCGCGGGTCCGAGGCCTCTGCCTTGACGGGCGCGGCTTTCCCGGTCTCCTCTGGCTCAGGCGCCTAGGCTGCCACCGGCTGCAATGCCCCCTCCCCCGGGTTCGGCGGGCAGGGAGGGACAGGTGTCCGCTCCGAGCGCCGCGCCCCCGACGGTCCCGGCTCCTCCGCGGGGCGCACGCGGGATGTGTCCGCGCTCCGGGCGCTCTGGGCGAGCGGGGTAAGGGGGGCAGGAAAGGATGGGTAGGTGGCGGGGCGCCCTCCTCCTGCAGCAGGAGACCCGCGGGACGCCTGCCCACTTCCCGGACTGACTCGGGGCTCTGAGCTGGGGTGGCTGCGCTCGCTCGGAGGCGGGGCGGGAGGTCGCGGCTGCTCTAGCGGTGCCCGCCAGCGGCGGCGGGGAGGAGTTTCCCCAATTAACAGGCTTGGCAACGCCGGGCGAAGAAGGTTTGAATGGACTCGGGAGTTGGAGGTCTGGGAAAGGGGCGGGGCTGAGGAGAAGGAGAGCTTGGGGATCCCTTCCAGGAGGCGCAGAAAGGGCCGGTGTCATCCACCTATGGAGCGCCCCCCTCCGGGGAGGGGGCACTGGTAGCTTTTCTGCAGCACCCCCACTCCTGTTGCCTCTGGTGCCTTGTGCCTTCTCTTAGGGACGCCATTGCAAGTAGGTGACATGGTTTGCCAAAAGCCAATCTTCTCCAGTGCGTGGTCCTTGCTTACCCGAACTCCCTTTGGTATTCGTACATATGGCTGGGAAGTCCTACCAGTGTCCCTTTCTCTCTTAAAAAAAAAAAGAAAAGAAAAAGAGATGCTAAGACATTATCAGTAATCATCCGAAGAGAAATGGTTAATTAAGGTCAGAGAGAAGGGTCCAGCCAGAGTCAGAAAGCAAAGAACTCTCCGTTGAGTGAAACTGATGTTATTTCCGTGTTCCAAACTGAACATTGCCTATTTTCATTTGTATGATGTCTTAGAAAGCTAATCTTTCTCCATGCAAGCATTAGCTTCAACACAAACAAGAATGCTGCTTTCCTAATTTAAAAAATTGTTAGAAAATATATTTTCAACTATTATTCATAGAAACGTGACAGTTTCTTTAATCCTGACTGCTATAAGGTACTATCCTTCCCTTAGTCTGCCTTGGTGATTATGAGGGGAGCTATGCCTGCTTGCAGGAAGGAATCCATCAGGACTGGGCCTGTGGATTGTTGGCTCTCCTTCCGAGAAGGAGGGGTTGGGGGAATTCATCAGACCCTCAGCTGACTTCCAAACTCTCCTCCCAGGCCAGGCATTGGTGTTCAACTTTGCCCTCGTTGCCAATAGCCTAGGACTAGGGGAGGAGCGGGTGCCAGAAGCTTGGGGAAACCAGAGGGGAAGGAAGTGAGAAAAGAAATCTTCAAGGGCATTAGGTGAAGGTTTGGCTGTCTGGTTGTTCACCAGGAGATCCTGTCAGTAACTTCTTATCTGTCATCTGTTAAGTCCTGCGAATAAACTCCAGTTCCTTCAGGTGAACTGCGAGGGGGTGAACTTTGGTTTGTCCTTAGGATCCGGGAGGAGGGCAGCGTGCATATTTCCCCCAAGAAAAGGTTTTAGCCACCGGACAAATGAGCGTTGTCATAAAAAATGGCAGAGAGAATCAGGTGGAAGCTCTTGGGAATTCCCTCGCTTGGCTGCGGGGATTCACAGATACGGAATGTGAGCCAGCAGGAGGCCAGAGACTGTGGCTGACAGTATTGTTTTTAACTAAGAACTGTCATCATCTTCCAGCCTCCACGGGCACGTGGGCTCGCCTAGCTCACCCCAACCAGACCCTTTACTAGCATCCTTCTCTGCCCACACAGACAGTATGGATGTCTGTGTTCTTTGGCGATTCCTGACAGCCAAGCCCTTCCCTTGCTTCCTTCTTCAAGCTTCTATAAAACTCTTCTTCCATCTCTAATTTCTTGCACCATACTTGCACCGTATGATGGAACAGTTCAAAACTCAGGCAAAGAGTGGTGTGGTATTTTCTTGAGTCTCTTCACAAATGCAAGTCTTGTTTCAATTTCCTCTCTGGAAACTGGCTCCAGGATCCCTGGGAATGCTAAATCTGTCACAGAAAATGTATTAAGATTTTCATAGACCTCCCATATGGTTTAAACCATCTCTAGATTACTTATGCTGCCTACTATGTACAAATGCCATGTAAACAGTTGTTATAATTGTTGATGGGATAAGATAAATGCCTGTCTGGTACAGGTACACGTTTTTAAGACAATATTTTCTATTCAAGTTTGTTTGAACCAAAGGATACAGAACCTACACATACAGAAGGCATGTCATCACCACGGATTTTTTAAAAAATTATTCTGCAAGAAAACCAAAATTAAATGCAACAGTTCTTTTTTTTTTCATGCTCCCATTTTTGACATAGTTACAAAACAATGTCAGGCACGGTTCCATGGGAGCCCAGAGTCAGTGTGATTGAGTCCATTCAGCCTCTCACAGCATAGTTCTACCTCACAAGTAGAGTGAAGTTCCAGGCAGCTAAATGTCACCCTGGGGATTGCACGTGTCTGTATTTATTGCAACCCCTCAGTCCAACAGAAGACGCGAGACCTTTGTACAGCCCCGCGCTGGTGGAGCCAATCCTTCCCTTTCCTGCTTGGGTTTGATGTGCTATTATTATGAATGCGCGCCACCTGACCTCTTCTGAAGTGGGGAGTACTTTGCTCCACTTAACTGGGCACCATGGGCAAGCTTGACAGAGCTGGATATTTTCCTTTAGAAAGCCTCTTGGTACAGCCTGGGGGTGGGGGTGGGGATATTTTTTCCTAAATGAGTCAGGAGAGATGACATATTCGAAGCAAGCTTTCTGAACATGAGTATGAAAGCAAAATGCAAGGTTAAGAATCGTCAAAGTACCAGCTGTTAGCCTTTGATCCCCCCCCCCGCCGCCCCCGCGAGCCCTTGCCTAAGTTGGCCAGGCTGGGGTGCTTTGCAGAGCATGCGCAGTGCCTACCCTCCTTGCTTGCCAGCCTTTCTATCTTCAGCACCTGAGAAACTTAACAGCTCAATCCGGACAAGCAGAATTCACTTTCCCCTCCTAAGCGGAAGGAAAACGAATAGCAAAGCATAAAACTGGGAAGAAAAGTGGTGCCTCATCCTAGGTAGAACCCAAGGCTTGAGAGTAGATCTGCAGAACTCACAACGCGAGAATCAACAGTTCTGGCATCCAAGCAGCTACTCTGTTTGAGGAAAACCTGGACCGGGTTAGGGAGGCTTGTGGGCCTAGCTACAGCTTCTCTCAAAGCTTCTCTCGGCAGGTGGTGGGGAAGCATGAGAGGAAGCTGCTGCCTTAGCTTGGAGATCCTCTTGTGGCTTCTTGGAGAAATACCTCTCAGGATTCCCTCTGCAACTTCCAATGCCAGGGAGCAAAGACAGCTTGATATTCCAAGTACCTAGACTCTATCCTCGGCTTGTCATTGCCTGGGGCTTTCTGAGGTATTAGTTTGAAATGAAACCTCTCTTGCTCCACAAATTACACTTCTAAATTGTATTGTGAACAAATGTTCCCCTGAATCAAACATAATTAGTGAGGATGATATTAATGTGAGAAAGGGCACTAATCTTTATAGCATGTGCCTACTGCCTTTAAACACATATTTACACAGTAGGTACACAAGTACCGCCTGTCGGCCATCTACAGGACACTGTCAGTGACTATCTTCCCAGTGCCTGGGCTTCAAAGACTTACCAGTATTCAATCCTACGCAGGGGATTGGCTTGCCTGCTTTCACACCCAACATTAAACAACCAGGAAACACGTTCTAAGCAACCTCTTATATTGTACCTTGTGAGCTGTGCCCACATTGCTGTACACTCAACGCTCAGTCATGATTTTATGACTATGCATAGTACTAGTTGACCATAAGAGTACTCTATCTATCCCTTATTTACTAGGATGAAAGACAGTCCTGTGTCTATCCTCTAGAGCAAATATGTGCTCATTTATCTGGTCATTTGACTCAAACAGGATCTCCAGGACAAATGGAAGGCGTTTGTTTACTGGTAATAATAATAATTAGAAAAATTATCAGAAATGCATAAAGCAGTGTGTCCCTGGACCACCACTTTATGTCAGCTTTTAAAAAAATGTAACCTCGCTGTTCTTTGTTTATATATAATTTTACCTTTTATTGAAAATAGATGTTTTTCATACAATGAATTCTGATCACAGTTTCTCCTCTCCCAACTCATCCCAGCTCCTCCCTACACCACCCCATACTGACCCAAATTGACACACACCCTTTAGTCTGTCTCACTAGAATACAAACAGGCATCTAAAAAATATAACAAAATAAAACCAGACAAGAATAGGACAAAACAAATAAACGGAAAAAAAGAACCAACAGAGACACACACTTGCACACAGAGAGAAAACCTATTCAAACACAGAATTGGATAAAAGGATAAAGAAATTGTGGCACATTTATACATAGAATATTACCCAGCTGTTTAAATGGAATTGTGAAATCACAGGTAAATGGATGGAACTAAATAATCATCCTGAGTGAGGTAGCTCAGAGCCCCAAAGAAAACGTGGTATGTATTTGATATATGTGGATGATGGTTTGTGAGAGTTCAGTGAGCACACTACAATCCATCTAGCCATAGAGGTTAGCTATAGAGTAAGGGACCAGGCAGAGGGAAGGATCGCCCTAGGAAGAGGAAAAACAATAGATAGATATAGATCACGTAAGGCAGGCTGGGGGAATACTTGGAAAAAGAGGATCAAACATGGAGGAGTAGGGAAGAAGTGGATATAGAAGGAAATATTTGGGGGTGAGCTAAAACAGGGGGCCATTTGAATGGTCGTTTGGAAATTAATACAGTAGAAGCTTCTTAAAATGTGTACTCATATGAAAGACATCCAAATGCAATCACCAGATGATGGGGGAGATAAAGCCACAACTAGACATCTCTCATGACCAAATGAAATCCCAAGTTCCCGGACAGACCAAATTGAGATGTTGACCAAGTAGACCCCATTGAACCTCCCCTCCCCCCCAAAAAAACAACTCAGGCTATTGCCAAGACTATTAGCCGCTCTCCATAAATTAATGATAAAACCCTATTGCTGGAGACAATGCCTTCATATCTCATTGAGCATGGAGACGATGGATGAACGTGCCTAACGAGAGCCTTCGCCCCTAATGACTAGCGTTCGTTGCGCTGGGAGATACTCTACACACAACTGAAGGAGAAGAGGTAAAAACCAGTCAGGCTACCAACCTTTCATTCTTCAATGGTGACCTGACTATAACGTATGCTGGTGCAGAAGTAGAGCAAAGATTGTGGGAGAAACCAACCACTGTCTGATTGGGCCACTTTGTGAGGCAGAACCTAGACCTGACGCAACTCAGGTGGCCAAGAGTCTGAGACTAGGTAAGCTAGGGGCCTGGTATAAAACCAAATATTACTGTTCTGGGAAAGACGTGTAGCGATAAAATGACCCCTAATGGCCATGTCTGCTTGACTCACAGATCACTATCTTGCTCAGCCCTCACCAGAGAAGCTTCCTTCTGCAAAGCAGGGGAACAAATACAGAGACCCACAGCTGGACAAAATGCAGAGAGGGAGAGACCTGGAAATATTCAGTCTTCAATGGGATGTCTCCCCCAAGTCCCTCCCCTCAGGGCTCAATGAACTCCTCTCAGAAGAGGAGGCAGAAAGAGTGTAAGAGCCAATGGGAATGGAGGGAGACCTGCTAGACACAACAGGACTGACGCTGCACACGGAAACAGAGGACCTGACAGGTCTAAGCTAGATGGGGTCCCAGTGCTAAGAGTGGAAATAGCCAAAAGCCCCCATGCCTAACCCTGAGGCTATCTCCAAGCGTCAACTGCTCACAGAGGGAAAACAATCTTTCTTCTCGTGGAGTTTCACTGGGTATACAAACCGCTCTTAAGAGTAGGCCCCGTGCCCAACAGCAGATGATTAACACAAAACCAGCTCACTGGCATTGTTTGGAGGTTCTTTGTCACATAATCTATGTCAGGGCATTTTTTCCCTTTCAGGTCTTTCTTACGGCATGCATGTTATGGTTTCTGGTTCTGTGCTTTTATGGGATTTCTGTGGGCGCAAGCATGCGTGTCTTTGTGTCCATACGTGGTTTTGTTGTCCTTTTCCTTTGATTCTTTTCCTTCTGTTTGTTTTCTCCTATCCTGGCTAATTTTTCCTCTGTTTTACCATTGTATTTTAGATGCCATTAGTTTTCTAATGAGAGAAGGATAGGATGTGGATATGTGTCAGTGAGGAGGTTGGGAGGATCCGGGAGGAGATGGGGAGAGGAAACTGTAATCGGAATATATCGTACAGAAAAAAAAAATGTGTTCCATGAAAAGGAAAGAAGCTGATCACTCAAAAGGAACCAAGATGTTGGACATAAGAAGGCAAGAAACAGACCTGTGGGAAGTATTAACATAAACTCATTACTTCTCATGCACTGTAGGACACAACCCTGCTATTACAGTGTGTAGGAGGAAGTCTGTATGCCGCCATTAAACATGTGACTTATTAGAGGCGCATACAGATGAGGTAATAAAAGGGTGGTTTACCACACTGCTAACCACACCCACTTTAGGCAGGACTAAAGACGTATATGGCTGGACGTAAAGACGTATACGGACGTAGGCAGAACTACGTCACTAGCCAGGCCCACTTTTGGGCATGGCTAGGAGGCGTTACAGAGGAAGGCATAAAAGACAGCACACAGGAAGTCTCGGTCTCTTTTCCCGGAGTTCGGCTTCCGGTTCGGCAGCGGAAAACTGCTTGTCTCATCTGGGTTACTTGTTTGGTATCTTGTGAGTAATTTCTACAATAAATACTTAGTTTTACTTCCAGTAAGTGTCGCTTATCGTTACAGCGTCCGTTGGAGCCTACAACAGTGTGTGACTACATACACCAGCATGGCTGGTTAGCGTCTCTAAATAGCCAGTGAGGCTTCCGGACCATAGTCAGGTCTTGCTTATGAATTGTCCTTCATGGAAACAAAGCCTAGGGATGAATTATGAATTAGAAGAGTTAGAAGGGAGCATGAGGGACCCTGGAAAGTCTTGTCACTTTGGCAAGGATGTGGATGACAGCCAACGGTGAAGGACACCTCAGCCAGCTTGGTTGTGGCTATCGCGTGATTGTGTAGAGGAATTTCGGGCCATCGGAGTGCAGCCTTCAAATATGTACATTTTTCATTTGTTATATCTAAATAAAGTCAGGAAATGAGTCTAGATTAAAAATAGAGAAAGACACAAAGATTCTAAACTCTGCAGAGAGTCGGCTTGATGAGGCTCTTGTCTGAATCCTGGGTCCCTTCAGAATAAAAATAAATAATGACAATTGTGAATTTAAATCCGTTGGATAAAGCAAGAAAGCATGAGTCTAAACTGCAGATAATAACAGAGCAGAGGGAAAATACCTCCCAATTATAACATAACCAACTAATAAATACTGAGCAGCATTTGAGCTAGAAAATCGTTGTTGTACAGACAGCTGCAAGAATTGCTATTGCTGCTATTGCATAAAACTAAAGTAGTTAAGTGCTCTCAAATAATTTCCCCAAAGAACAGTTAACATTTAAAAGAATAAAACGAGTAGCTTTATAGTGGTAGAAACTGTAGTGGCAGACTACAGCTTAATGCAAAGATCAATGCGATCTAATAGAATATATACAGGATGTATTTACCAGTATGCTGCACTAAAAAAAGCAGTGTTGTCCAAAAATAATACTCAACCTGCATTTGACTATGAAGAAACAGCAGACAGACTATGACTCTGGGATACATTTTGCTAAAGCTTGTATCTCTGAAGTATAGTAATGCTTTGGAATATGAAGAAAGGCCAAAAAAATTCCTCAGGTCAAAAACTGAAGCAGTAACTAGAAAATTCTGTGTTCTATTTGGGGTCTTGGCTTCAATGAGAAAATACTGTTGAAGATGTTATTGGAAAAACCAGACTGAATTGTGCGTTGGAAAACATGAACTATTTTTATGCTATTCTCACAAGTTTCTTTGTAACTTTGTGAACAGTCTAGGGAGACTAGTGTTTTACATAAACCACATGCGATCACTTATTAATCTTTATGAATGTAAGAGCTGACTATTATATTAAAATTATGAATTCAAATTCGTAAAAATTAATCTGAACTGTATTTCAGCCTTAAAGAGGGATGGCCACTGCCTGAGTGCAGGCCACACCAGGGGAAGGAGTGCAGCTGGATGAGTGACCATTCTGCCAGCTGGACTTCCCCACTCCCTGCACTCTGCTACCCCAAGACCCAATCCACTGCTGAAGCCCTCCCACCTCATCTTCCTCCCAGTAACCAACCCTCCCCAACTCCAGCCGATTTCATTGGCTAAGGTCCAGTACATGCCAGCTGGAAGAACAGGTGGCTGACCTGCTTGCTAGCCCAGCTTCCACACTGCCCACATTCTGAACACCACGGCCCAACCCTAGGCTCCCCACCTCCATAGCCTAACCAGCAGTGCCACTGGGCCCTGCCTATAACTCCAGAGGCATCCCCCTGCTCAAGTGCAGGTCACAGCGGTCTGAAGAACAGGTGCAGACCAGACAAACAGGCCACTCTGAACAGAATAAAGACCCTCTGCTTCACCAAAGGCCAAGCTAACCACTAGAAGGCTAGCGCCCAACTTGGACAGAGACTCCCTGGTAGACCAGAGTCCACAGTGACCACTAGAAATCCAGGCCACAAAAGACTAGAAGACCAAAGAGGAATCAGAAACCCATCCAACAAAGACAAAATCAAAAATCAAGACCTAAGCCTATTATCATCCCAAACCCAGATGCCTAAACGCCAGTGCAAGAAGACAGTCAACAACGCCCAAGGCAGTATGGCACCACCAGACCCCAGATATCCCACTACAGTTAGACCTGAATATTCCAAAGCAGCTGAAGCACAAGGAAACAATGTTTAAAACAAATTTATGAGGATAATAGTGGCTCTTAAAGATGAAATGAAACACTATCTTAAAGAAACAAGAGAAAGATGACTGAAATAATTAGAGGAAATCAATAAATCCCTTAAAGAATGTCAATAAAGCCAAAAACAAACAAACAAACAAAAAAACAAAACAAAGAAACAAAAAAGCAAGTGAAGGAAATCATTCAAGACCTGAACATTGAAATAGAAGTAATTAAAAAAAAAAGACCTGTGAGAATTCTGGAAATGGAAAATCTGAGTAAGCAAACATGAACTACAGATGCAAATATTGCCAATAGAATACAAGAGATGAAAGAGAGAATCTCAGGCTTAGAAGATACAATAGAAGAAAGAGAAAATGTTACATGTTTAAAAAAGAAAAACTAACATAAAACATGAAGGAAAGTTGTGACACTATGGATAGACCGAATATAAGAATAACAGGGCCCAGGTCTTCTCTTCCACCAACGAGACTAGGGGACCAGCGGGTCCAGTAGAGGGACCAGGTAAAACTGGTCCTGCATCCAGGCCTGATTTCCAGTGCCTAGGGATTGCCTGGGGACTGCCACAGAGCTTCCCATCCTGGGGGGAGCCAAGCACCCCAGATTCCAGGTCTTCTCTTCTAACAACTGGAACAGGGGACTAGGTGGGAGACTACACACCCCAGATTCCTGGGCTCCTTCTCCACGCACGGGACCAGAACTAGTACGAGGAATAGAAGCACTACTAGAGTATTGGACTTGCTTGCACCCACTGAAAAGGAACTCTGGTCCCCAAACCACCAGACCAGTAAGGGGCTCTTTCTGCACCCACTAGAAGAAGAGATGGGAAAGAGACAAAACAAAAACACACTCAGCAACAGAAAAACAAATATGACACCACCAGATTCTAGAGACTCCACAGCAGCAAGACTCCAACATTCCAATGCAAATGAAGCAGAAGAGAATGACCTTAAAAACAACTTCATGAAAATGATAGAGGCCCTAAAAGAGGATATAGGAAAATCCCTCAATGAAATGGAAGACAAAACAAACCAAAAAATGCAGGAAATGGAAGATAAAACAAACCAAAAACTTCATAAAATGCAACAAATGGACGAAAAGATAAACCAAAAATTACAGGAAACAATTCAAACAGTGCAAGGGTTGAAAACTGAAATAGAGACAATAAAAAATAAACACATTCTGAAGAAAGGCTGGAAACAGAAAAGATGGGCAAACAGTCAGGTACTACAGATGCACACATTACCAACAGAATACAAGAGAGGGAAGAGAAAATCTCAGGTGTTGAAGATAACACTAGGAGAAATGGTTTCATCAACCAAAGAAAACCTTAAGTCCAACAAATCCCTAACACAAAACATCCAGGAAATATGGGACACCATGAAAAGACCAAACCTAAGAATAACAGATATAGAAGAAGGTGAAGAAAACCACCTCAAAGGGGCAGAAAACATATTCAACAAAATCTTAGAAAAAAACGTTCCCAACCTAAAGAAAGACATGCCAATGAAGGTACAAGAAGCTTACAGAACACCAAATAGAGTGGATCACAAAAAAAGTCCCCTTGCCACATAATAATCAAGACCCCAAATATACAGAATAAAGAAAGAATATTAAGAGCAGCTAAGGAAAAACTCCAAGTAGCATATAAAGGCAAACCTATCAGAATTACACCTGACTTCTCCATGGAAACTCCAAAAGCCAGAAAGGCCTGGATAGATAATCTACCAACACTAAGAGACCATGTATGCCAGCCCAGACTACTATACCCGGCAAAACTCTCAATCACTCTAGATGGAGAAAACAAGATATTCCATGACAAAACTAGATTCAAGCAATACATATCCACTAATGCAGCCCTACAGAAAGTTCTGGAAGGATAACTCCAACCCAAGGAAGTTAACTACAACCAGAAAAACATAGGCATTAGATAATCCCACTTTACCAACAGCTAAAAGAAAAAGGGGGTTGAATTCCACACATAATTCCAACAACAACAACCATTCCAAATCAAAGAAGAATGAGCAATCAATGGTCACTAATATCCCTCAATATTGGAGGGGTTGGCCGGAGGAGGGGAGGGAAACGGAGAGGGACCTGGGATTGACATGTGAAGCAACCTTGTTTCTAATTTAAATTTAAATTTAAAATTAAAAAATTAAAATAAAAAAGAATAACAGTAATAGAAAGAGAAGAATCCCAGCTCAAAACCCCAACAATAATTTAACAAAACTTTCTAACCTGAAGAAGGACATGCTTATAGAAGTAAAAGAAGGTTGCACAACACCAAATAGATCAGAAAAGAGATTTCCTATATCACATATCAAAACCCTAAACAACTAAACAACTAGAAAAAAGAAAGACTATTAAAAGCTGCAAGGGGAAAAGGACTTGTAACATAAAAAGTAGGCCTATAAGAATTACACCTGACTTCTCAACGGAGACTCTAAAAGCCAGAAGAGCCTGGACAGATATCATGCAGACTGAAAGGAATCATAGATGACAGCCAGCTCAGACTACTATACCCAACAAAACTTTCAAGCATCATATATAAAAGATACAAGATATTTCATGACAATATCAAATTTAAACATCAATCCACAAATCCATTCCTACAGAAGGTAGTAGAAGGAAAACTCCAACCCAAGGAAGTTAACTATCCCCATAAAAACATAGGCAACACATAATCTCATACCAGCAAAACACAAAGGAGAGGAAAACACACACTCACACTACCACTACCATAATGGCAACAACAACAAAATAACAGAAATTAACAATCTTTAAAATCGTTAAAGTCTTTCAATATTGATGGACTCAATTTCCCAATGCCAATAAAAAGACACAGGCTAACAAAATGGATGTGAAAACAGGACCCATCCTTCTGCTGCATACAAGAAACCCACTCAACATCAAAGATAGACATTACCTCAAAGGAAAGTAATGGAAAAGGATTTTCCCATCAAATGGACCTAGCAAGCAAACTTGTGTAGTTATCCTAATATCTAACAAAATATACTTCAAACCAAAATTAATCAAAGATATGGAGAAGGATATTTATTTCACATTCATCAAAGAAAAAAATCCACCAAAATAATGTCGCAGTTCTGAACATCTAAGTCCCAAATGCAACAGCACCCACATTTGTAAAAGAAACAATACTGAAGATTAAATTCTCTAAAATTGACCACATACTCAGTTACAAAGCATGTCTCAACAGATACAAGGAAATTAAAATAAACTCCTGTATCATATCATATCACCCCAAATTAAAGCTTGATATCAACAAAAACAGAAACAACAGAAATCCTACAAACTCATAGAAATGGAACAACTCTCTACTGAACAACTACTCTGTCAAGGAAGAAATAAATAGAGAAATTAAAGGCTTTTTAGAATTCGATGAACAACATACCCAAAATTATGGGACACATGAAAGTAATGGTAAGAGGAAAGTTCATAGCAAAAACTACCTGCATAAAGAATTTAGAAAAATCTCACAGTAGCAACTGAACAGTACACCTTTCTAGAACAAAAAGAAGCAAACACACCCAAGAGGAGTAGACAGGAGGAAATAATCAGACTAAGAACTGAAATCAATAATTAGAAACAAAGAGAACAAAGAACACAGAACAAAAATCAATGGAACAAAGAGTTGGTTCTTTCATAAAATCAACATGCTAGACAAACCTTACCCAAACTAAATAATAAGAAATGAAAAGGGGGATATAGCAACAAACACTGAGGAAGTCTAGAGAATCATTAGGTCATACTTCAAAACCTGTACTCCACAAAATTGGAAAATCTAAAACAAATTGGCAAATTTCTTATCCTTTTTTATAACATAATTTGTTATTGATTTTCTGGGAATTTCGCATCATGCACCCCCAATCTCATTCACCTCTTAGTCCCTCCATATCTACCCCACACCCTGTAGCCTCCCCTCAAAAGAAAACCCAAATTAAATTTAAAAGAACCCACTCCTCCATCTTTCCCACCTCTCCAACACATCTTCATTTGCCCTAGTGACACTGGGAACTATGGTATGGCATCCTTTTGTCCAAACAGCCCCACACTCAAATAGTCATTGCAATGAGTCTGATTGACAGCTTCTGGACTCTAACACACCATCATCACAGAACCTTTACTGAAACTCTTCTTAGATATCCTACGGTTGCTGTAAGTCATGGAGTCTTGTATTGTCACATGCTCCAAAAGGTCATCGATGGGGTAGATTTTAGAGTGGGACAACCCAAGTGTGGTGGTTTTCAAGAAAATGGTTCCCAAAGGGAGTGGCACTATTAGAATGTGTAGCCTTGCTGGAGGAAGTGCGTCACTGAAGGGCCAGGCTTTGAGGTATCATTTACTCTTTGTTCAGTGTGACACTCAGTCTACTTCCTGATGCCTTCTGATCAATATGTAGCCAGCATCATTTCTGCCTACACAAAGTCATGCTCCCTGACATGATGATAATAGTCTGAACCTCTGAAACTGTAAGCAAGTCACCTCAATTACTTGTTTTTCTATAGTGAGCATTCTTTCCAGCATCCTGGTCCCAGAGCCTCATCAAGCCTAAATATCTCAGAGACTCTATTAGTTACAATGCTGTCAGTCAGTGTCCAGGGCTTCTCATTGGCTAGTTCTGTCTTAAGTATTAACCCATAACTACTAATATGTATTTCTATAAGGTCTTATGTTACCAAGGACACTCGCCTCATGTGTCCTATCTTCCTGGGATCACATGCCAACTCTCTACCCTTGACTACATTTCCCAGACTCCTCCTCGACTCCTCGTCCCACCTATCTTGCTTCCCTACTGGCCAACAGTGCTTTATTTATCAACCAATAAGACAAACATATACACAGAAGAACTTCCCCAATCATTTTCCTTGTAAGAGTTGTCATGATCATGGTATCTCTTCATGCCAATAGAAATCCTATCTAAGACACCAAGGCCAGGATGTGGATCTTGGTGGTAGCTGAACTGATTAGTCTAGAACAGTATGATGACACCTCTTAGATGAGAGGTAGAGTCAACTGTCCTATGTCCTTGCCATAAGGGACAGCCAACTTCTGCACATGGTGAGGGGTAGAGCTCTCTCTCCCCAGTGCAGGGGCCAGTTCTCCAATAAGGGTCAGGAGCAGCTCTCCCAGGACCAGTGAAGGGTGGGGCTGCCTCATCAAGGCCCTCAGATTTCAGCCTGCGTGGTTCCTGTAACCTCCTGTGGTAACATGAGCCATGGATATTGACACAAACCCCAGATGTAGCAGGACCAGGAACCTAAACATGGCCCTTGACAATGGCCTGGGCCCAAAGATCACCATGGCCCCTAGTGGCAGCACAGCAAATTTCTTAACATATACCTCTTATCAAAATTAAATCAAGATCAGATAAATAATTTAAATGAACCTATAATCCCTAAGTAATTAGAAACAGAATTAAGTCTCCAAAACCAAAAAATAGTTCAAGGTCAGAGGGTTTCAGTGCAGAATTCTCTCAGACATTCAAAGGAGAGCTAATACCAATACTCCTCAAATTATTCCACAAAACAGAAACAGAAGGAACATTGCCAAATTCATTTTACGAGGCTATAATCACCCTTACACACAAATCACACAAAGGCTCAATGAAGAAAAAGAATTAAGGCCAATTTCCCTCATGAACACTGATGCAAAAATACTCAATAAAATACTGTCGAACTGAATCCAAGAACAATCAGAAAGGGTAATCAAGATGATGAAGTAGGGTTAATCCCAGAGATGCAGGGATGATTCAGCATACAGAAAAATGTCAATGTATAAACTACATGATCATCTCATTAGATGCTGAAAAATCCTTTGACAAAATCCAACACCCCTTCATGATAAAAGTCTTGTAGCAATCAGGGATACAAGGGACATAACCTAAACATAATAAGGGCAATATATACCAAGCTAATAGCCAACACCAAATTAAATGGAGAGAAACTCAAAGCAATTCCACTAAAATCAGGAACAAGACAAGGCTGTCAATTCTCTACATACATTCAATTATTAATACTTGAAGTTCAAGTTAGAGCAATGGCACAGTTAAAAGTAATCAAGAGGATACAAATTAGAAAGAAAGAAGTTAATGTATCATTATTCACAGATGATACGATAATATACATAAGCAACCCCCAAAATTCTACCAGGGAAATCCTGTAGCTGAAAAACACCTTTAGTGAATTGCCTGGATACAAAGATGAACTAAAAAAATCAGTAGGCCTTATATATATAAATGATAAAAAAGCTAGGAAAGAAATCAATAGAAACAATACATGTCACAATAGCCACAAATAATATAAAATATCATGGAGTAACTCTAACAAAGCAAGTGAAAGACCTATATGACAATAACTTCAACTCTTTGAAGAAAAAAATGGAGAAGATATCAGAAGATAAAAAGATCTTACAAAAGCAATCTAAAAATTCAATGCAGTCCCCATTAAAATCACAATACAAAAAAATTTTAGACCTTTAAAGAAAGTCAACTTCTAATAAAAAACAAACAAAGCCTAAATAAGACAATCCTGTACCATAGAAAAACTTCTGGAGGGTATCACCATCACGGGTCAACTCTATTACAAAGCTAGAGTAATAAAAACTTAATGGTATTGGCATAAAAAGAGAGAGGATGATCAATGAAATTGAACTGAAGACCCAGATGCAAATCCACACACCTATGGACCCTATTTTTTTAAACAAAGAAGCCAAAATTACACAATGGAAAAAGAAAACATCTCCAACAAATGGTGCTGGTCTAACTGGATGTCTACAGGTAGAAGAATACAAATAGATCCATATCTATCACCCTGCGCCAAATTCAAATCCAAGTGGATAAAAGAACTCAACATAAATCCAGATATACTGATTGTGATAGATGAGAAATGGGGGAAAGGCCTTGAACAGATTAGCACAGGAGACAACTTGCTGAATAGGGTACCAATAATGTAGACACTAGGTTTGAAAATCAATAAATCAGTACTCATAAAATGGAAAGGCTTCAGTAAGGCAAAGGACACTGTCAACAGGACAAAAAGGCAGACTCCAGAATGGAAAAAGATCTTCACAAACCCCACATCTGACACAGTGCTGATTTCCAAAATAAATACAGAGCTCAAGAAAGTAGACATCAACAAAGTAAGTAATCAAATTTAAAAATAGGGTACAGACACAAACAGAGAATCCTCAACAGAAGTCTCTCAAATGGCTAAGAAACACTCAAAGAAATGTTAAACACCATTATAACCATTAGGGAAATGAAAATCAAAATGACTCTGAGATTGTATCTCTCACATGTCAGAATGCCTAAGTTCAAAAACATAAGTGACAGTTCATGCTGGAGAGGATGTGGAGCAAGAGAAATACTCCTCCACTGCTGGTGGGAGTGAAAACTGTACACCCACTCTAGGAAACCAATATGGCAAATTCTCAGCAAATTAAGAATCAGTCTACCTCAAGGCCCATATAAATCACTCATGGGCATACACCCCAAAGATACTCAGTCAAACCCCAAGGATACTTCCTTAACTATGTTCATAGTGGTTTATTTATAATAGCCAGAAACTGAAAACAACCTAAATGTCCCCTAACTGAAGAATGGATGAAGAAAATGTGTTACATTTACACAGTGGAATGTTATTCAGCTGTTAAATACAATGACTTGAAATTTGAAGTAGAAAAAAAAATCATCCTGAGTGAGGTAACCCAAAGCCACAAAGACAAACATAGTATGTACTCACTTATAAGTGAATATTAGCTGTAAGTAAAGAATGACCTTGCTATAATCCCCAAACCTGGTAGACTAGTCAACAAGGAGGGCTCAAGGGAGGACACTCAGATTTTACTGTAAAGGGGAAATATAAGAGATTTTACTGGGTGGACTGGGAGCAGCTGGGCATGGGAATACGAGAGATCAGATAGGATAGGGACAGTGGTACATTACTGAAAGAAGTGACTGAGAAGAGGGGGACCATTTAGAGGTCAGGTAGAATCCTGGTGCAAGGGAAACTCCCAATAATCTATATGGATGACCTCAGTTAAGACTCATAGCAATAGTGGATAGGAAACCTAAACTGATCATCTCCTGTGAACAGGAAAGAATTCCAATACAGGGATTGGGACACCAACCCAGCCACATAAGCTTAGACCTATACTCTGTCCTGCCTATGGGACGTGCTGGCATGAGGATAGCGTAGAGATTGAGGGAGTGGGCAAGCAATGGCTGGCCCAGCCTTAGGCCCGTGACATGAGAGTGAGCCCACCCCTAACACTGCATGGAGTGTCAAGACCCAGAGGCTGTATGTCCCAGAGATCTAGGATAGAACCAAACATGATTAGAGCAGGATGGGGGGGGGTAAGACAATGAATTGATGCTTAACAATTTCCTGCTATACTCACAGATTGGTGCCTATCCCAAATGTCATCAGAGAGGCTTCATCCAGCAACTGATGGGAGCAGATGCAGACACACAGTCAAATGTTAGGCCCAGCTAGGTAAATCCTGTGGAAGTGGGGGATGTAGGATTCTTAGAAGCCCAAGAGGTCAAGGTCACTACAAAAAAAAAATCCCACTGTCTGCCATACTTAAAGGAAAAGTAAACTTTCCCATATGTAACGGGCTAAAAGAACTCATGTCTATTAAACCACTCTTTCAGAAAGTACTGGAAGCAATAATCCAAAAGGCTACAGAAAAACCAAAACCAAAACCAAATGAATTTATAAAAGCTGATTAACAAAATAAGACTAAGAATACAAACAGTGATAAAAATACAATAAAATGACTGCAATCAACACACATTTCAACAATAACTTTAAGTATTAGTAGCCTCAATTCCTCCATAAAAAGTATCACTTAATTCAATGGATTGAGAAACAAAATCCATCTAGGTATGGCGAGACACACATTTAACCCAGCACTTGGGAGGCAGAGGCCTGGGAATATCTGTGAGTTAAAGGCCAGCCTGATCTATATAGTAAGTTCTAGGGTAGCCAGAATTGCATAAAGAGGTTATTTTTTTTTAATCCATAGTTTTGTTCTCTACAAGAAAATCACTTACCCTAAAGATACATACCACATTGAAGTAAAATATGGGGAAAAAACTGTTCCAAGCAAATAGAGCTAGGAAACAATTGATCATTGTTATGTCAATATCTGAAAAAATGGACTTCAAACCAAAACTAATTAAAAGAGATAGAAATGATCACTTTATCCTTTTCAAGGAATCAGTTCACTAGCAAGATGTTACTGTCCTAAACTTACGCTCCAAATTCTGGCATATCAGTTTAATAAAATGCATGCTATCATGCAGTTAGGATTAAAAACACAGATTAATTACAACTCAGTAATAGTAGGTAATTGCATCACCCCACCTTTTCCAATAGGCAGGCCATGGGGACAATCAGAATTAAGTGACTTCATACAACAATTTCCCTAACAGATACAAGCTATTCCTCCCAAACAGCAAAGAATGCCCATATGCTCAGCACACCAAGGAAGCTTTTGAAAAACATGCCATATAGTAGAACATACAACAAATCCTTTGATTTTGTTAAAAATTACGAAAAACTGAAGGATTTCCATGCATCATGTCTGACCACAGAGCAATAAAACGCAAACTCAACAGCAAATAAACGTTGAGTAATTATAAAAACTTAAGGAGATCAAGCAACTCATTACTGAATGATAAATGAGTCAAAGAAGAAATTAAGGAAAGATATCAAAGCATTTTTCTGAACTAAATGAAAACACAGCAATACCTGTGGGACACTCAGTAACAGACGTTCTGTAGCTTTAAGTGCCTGCATTTAAGAAATCAGAAAGAACACAAATAGAGTGACTTCATGATGTGACTCAGGAGTTTGAATAAACAAGAACAAATCAAACACAAGTCTGGTCAACAGAACAGAATAATAAAAATCAGAGCAGACATTCATGAAATAGAAACAAGGGGGAAAAAAACTAAAGTGAACTAATCTAAGAGCTGATTCATTGAAAAAATAACAAGACTGCAAGAGCTTTTGCCCAGCTAACCAAAAGAAAGATGACCCAAATAAATGTACTCAGACATAAACAGGAAAATATTGCAAAATATACCATGGAAATTCAGATATTATAAGGAAATATTTAATAAGCCTACATTGCATCAAGTTGAAAATCCAAAATAAATTATTTTGACATTCAGCCAGACACCCAAAGGTAGACCAAGAAGTGATGAACAACTTAGGCCAACTCATAGCAAATAAAGATATCAAGACTAATAAAAAGCATTTGCATCTGCTAGAACTGATAGGCTAGCAAAAGACCAGGTCAGGAAGCACCCACTGAAAATTCTACCAGATTTTTTTCTCTTGTGTTTTAATAGTTCTTTGATAATTGTATACAATGTATTTTTATCATATTCACCCCTCCCTCAGTTCCCCCCAGATTCATCTACCCTTCCCAACCTACCTGTGCCTTCTTTTTTCTGGTACAGTAGACCATATGCCAGTAGCACAGACACTGAAATCGACAATTAATAAATGGGACCGCCAGAAACTGAGAAGCTTCTGTAAAGCAAAGGAAACAGTCAGCAAGACAAAAAGGCAGTTCATAGAATGGGAACAAATATTCATTAACCCCTCATCTGACAGAAGGCTGATCTCCAAAATTTACAAAGAACTCAAGAAGCAAGTCTCCAAAACACCAAATAATCCTGCTAAAAAGTGGGCTACAGAACTAAATAGAGAATTCTCAGTAGAGGAATCTACAATGGCTGAAAGACACTTAAGAAAGTGCTTAGCCATCAAGGAAATGCAAATCAAAACAACTCTGAGATACCATCTTACTCCTGTCAGAATGGCTAAAATCAAAAAGACCAATAACAGTTTCTGCTGGAGAGAATATGGAGAAAGGGGAACACTCCTCCACCGCTGGTGGGAGTGCCAACTTGTACAGCCACTTTGGAAATCAGTATGGAGATTCCTCAGAAAAATAGGAATCAGCCTACCACAAGACCCAGCAGTTCCACTAAAGATGCAGATTCATACAACAAGGATGTCTGTTCCACTATGTTCATAGCAGCATTATTTGTAATAGCCTGAACCTGGAAGCAACCTAGATGTCCCTCAACTGAAGAGTGGATAGAGAAAATGTGGTACATTTACACAATGGAGTACTTCCCAGAAGGAAAAAAAAACCAACAACAACAAAAAATGGAATCTTGAAATTCACAGGCAAATGGATGGAACTAGAGGAAACCATCCTGAGTGAGGTAACCCAGTGACAAAAAGACAAACATGGTATGTACTTGCTTATATATGGATTTTAGACATAGAGCAAAGGATTACCAGCATACAATCCACACCACCAGAGAAACTAGGAAATAAGGAGGACCCCAAAAGAGACAAACATGGTCACCCAGAGAAGGGGAAAGGGACAAGTCTCCTAAGCTAATTAGGAGCGTAGGGGGAGGGTAGAGGAAGTCAGGAGAAAGAGAAGGGGAGAAGAGGATGGAAGAAGAGGACAAGAGGGAGCAGAAAAATTGAGTCAGGGGAAGAATAGAGGAGAGCAAGAAAAGAGATACCATAATAGAGGGAGCCATTATAGGTTTAAAGAGAAATGTGGCAGTATGGAAATGTCCAGAGATCTACAAGGATGACACCAACTAACAAACCTAAGCAATAGTGGAGAGGCTGCCTTAAATGTCCTTCTTCAATAATGAGATTGATGGCTACTGTATATGCCATCCTAGAGACTTCATCCAGTCGCTGATGGAAGCAGAAGCAGACACCCACAACTAAACACTGAGCTGAACTCCTGGAATCCAGTTACAGAGAGGGAGGAGTGATGAGCAAAGGGGTCAAGTCCAGGCTGGAGAAACCCATAGAAACAGCTGACCTGAACAAGGGGGAGCTCATGGACCCCAGACTGATAGCTGGGAAACCAGCATAGGATGTTCCAGTCCCCATGAATGTGGATACCAATTTGGAGTTCTGGACAACCTATGGGGCCTCTGGTAGTAGATCAGTATTTATCCCTAATATATGAATGGACTTTGGGAGCCCACTCCACATAGAGGGATACTCTCTCAGCCTAGACACATGGAGGAGGTTCTAGGCTCTGCTTCAAACGATATGGCAGACTTTGAAGATGCCCCATGGAGGGCCTCACCCTCCCTGGGGAGCAGAAAAGGAATGAGACAGGTGGTCAGTGCAGGAAGGGAAGGAGGGGAGGGAGAGGGAGCTTGGATTAGCATGTAAAATAAGCTTGTTTCTGCGGTTGACTTTAAATCTGCTAGAACTGATAGACTAGAGAGAGAGTTAAAACTAAGGAGTTTAGGAAAAACCCCTTTATCTTGGGTATGTAACTGAAATTTTTAGGCCCATGGTGTGTGAACTACCCTTCAGCGAAGGCCACATATACCAGACTTTAAATCTGCTAGAACTGATAAGACTAGAGAGAGAGGTAAAAGAAAGGAGTTTAGAAAAAAACTCCTTTATCTGAGGTATATAACTGAAATTTTTTAAAAATCTGACTCTCCCAGTCCTAGCCGCTGTCAGTTATCAATATCTTCTTACCTAGAGGTGGGACTTAAAGGACTAGCTAGGCACAAGACATCTCAGAACTAAGTTTTCAACACAAGGGAGATTTATTTGTCCTAGAGGGAAGAAGGGAAGGAAATGAGACAAAGACAGGAAATGGAGGATAAGAGAGACAGGGAAAGAAACAAGGGAGAGGGGTGGGGAGGGATATCTCCCCCACAGGGAAAAAGGATTGCCTCTGAGTAGAGACAAGACAGACACGTCCTATAGGCAAAGGGCAGTTTATAAAGGGAAAGGGGGAAACCCTGTGTTGGGATGAATTGGTTATTTGAGCTAATTGGGTGAGCTAAAAGTGGGCTTTTGACTGCTGGACTTCAATTCTTGGGTGGTTGGACCTTGGTCTTCAGCCTCAGGGAGAGAGAGTGGTCAAAAAAGGGACTGAAACTTGGTGGCTAGCTTTAGGAATGTAATATAACGGTTTAGCAAGGTCTGCCAGCGACATGTGTGTCATGCTCGGGCCTGATAGAGCTCTTCATTCCTGCATTTCTGTCATAGTAAGGTGTAAGGTAAGTGAGCATCTTTCTGTCTGGGTGCTCTTCCTGTTGACACTGGTCTGCAGTTGACTTTAAATCTTCTAGACTGATAGACTAGAGTGAGAGGCAAAACTAAGGAGAGAAACTCCTTTATCTCGGGCATGTAACTGAAATTTTTAGGTCCATGGTTAGCTTAGGAGTTGAGAAGAGAGAGTCCCAAGACCAGAGAAAGGGGGAGAGATCCCACCCTTGGGAGTAAGTAGTGGGCAGTAAAATCAGGCTGCTGGTTACCAGGAGTACATACCTGGGGTCTGCTTGAGAGTTCTTTAGAAGAGCCAGGAGAATTTAGATTTAATTGGGGACCAACTGTTAACTCAAAAGCTGGGTCTCCTTGTGTTGAGGAGAATATAAATTGAGAGGCTTCCATTACATCAAAGGAGTCTTTCCTTGGGTATCCAGGTATGTTTTAAAATTGAGTGGTTTCAGGAACGTGAATTACTGGGGATGTCCTTGGAAAATGGGGAGAGGAGGAGTCTGCAGTGTGTTTGGGGATTTTGAAGAGTGAGAGGGTATACAAGCAGAGGCTGAAGAAAGGAAGACAAAGTATAAAGAGACGTCTTTCCCGACTATTGCCAGGGTAGAAGGCAAAATGTCGGGCCAATTTTGGAGAGAGCGTTCTTTTCTAGCAGAGGAGTAGGGCCTGAAGAAATTAGGAAAAAGGAGTCAGAAAGGGAAAAACCTTGGAAAGAGCAACTTAAAGGAGAAGTCTGGAGGGGTGGGGTCAAGGGTTATACACTGGAGCAGGGCCTATGCAAGGCTCCTGACGAACTGAAAGAGAGTTTTAGACTTGTCTTGACTTATTTTCTGGATTTGCACACCTCAAATCACTTCCTCAGACCCTCATAACTTCCTTAAGCTTTCTATTTTTAGCTCTTCATGTACTTTAAATGATTTCCTTAGACCTGCACAACCCATTTAAGATTCTGTCTCCTCAGACCTTTTAAACATATCATTTACTTTTCCTTGACACTCATAAACTACTTGTCTATTCTTTTAGAAACTTTAAAATCTCCAAATCTCTTTTTTGGGGGAAGCCATCATCAAGGTAAACTGTAATATGAAATGAACTGGCCAGGCAGCTGCGTGTTTGTTGCTAAAGCTACAGTTAGACACCGGTATCATCAAAGATTAGAGAAGCATAAATTTGGGGAGGGAGTATAATTTAAATGGTTTTTGTACTAATTAAAATGACAGAGGCTGACTTAGACCATTATTTGTGGTTCATGTGATTCATTGGAGGCAGAAGCAATCAGTCTTAGGCTGTCATACAAAAGCAACATTTATTCTTTAGCTGTCACACAGAACAGTATGGCCTGAGAGGTTTTCCTGTGGAGAAGGATTTTGGAAAAGTAACCTAACTCTGATAAAGCAGAGTACAGCTGTCAGCCCAAAGTTGTCCATAGTTTGTGGAGGGCCTTGGCAGGCAGGGGGCAGTCTTACCCAGTGGTAAGCATTGTCACAGTCAAGGTAAAATAACTGGTGTGGTGTCCCATCTGTTTTCTTTGGAGACCTTAAAGTTTTTGTTAGGAAGGGGTCTCTATCTACTGTGGGGAGTGTTGTGTTAAGCCCTTTAAATGCCATATTCGGTAGATCTCTGAAGAGTTCAAGGACCTGGATCTATTAAGTATACCTGATTTTAGGCTTACCTTTAAATTATGTGGTGTAGTTCCGGGAGGAGAGAGGATAGAAAAGTGAACCCCACTGAAGAGTAGCGGAGATAAGAGACTTTTGCAAATATAGGTCAGAGTTAAGGCATAAGAGATTTGGGGATCCTGCACTCGTGCAAGCTGTAGGCAGTTTATGAAGGGAAATGGTTAAGTTGAGAAATTGGCTAATGAGAAGGGAGAAGGGGATGATTAGATGGAGGCGTGACAGGGCCACAAAGTGCATTGTAATTCCTGGGGAGAGACGAGAGAAACCATTGTGAGCCATAAGCGTGTGGAGAGCTGACGGACTAGAGGGATGCTGCAGAAGTCCAGAAGGACCTAAGGGAGCTTCAAGACTTAGCAGGATGAGGAAAGGATCATAGTGGCCCAGACACTTGCCTAAGAGGAAGCTGAAGTTCCTAGAGGAAGGAGAGAGAAGATGTGGGTTTGCTTGGGCTATGGGTTGTTAAAGAGAACTGGAGACGCTGATTTGGCCATGCAGGGCCATGCAGAATGGGCAGGCCTAGGGCGGAGTGGCGGAATGAAAAGTGGGGAATCTGGATTTAAGAAGGGAGGGAGATAGTGGGTTACTGGTGGTGGCTGTTGCAGCTACTTAGCCCCAGAGGCATAGCTGGCAACGGGACAGTGGCAGAAATGGGGGAGGAGGCGACGGCGGGGCAGTTGCTCTGGTGGAACAGGCTCCTCAAGCTTTGGTGATGGAGGAGGCAGGGCTCTGGTTAGTCTCCAGAACCTAGGTGGCGAGCTGGACATGGGATGGCGGGGGTAGGGGCTGGGAGCAGACCAAAGGAAAGGCACAGACGTAAGTGGGGAGGAAGGAGGAGAATGGGGGCATCTCCCCTCCATCCTTCAGGCATCGGGGCCAATTTTAGGTGCTGAAACACACCAATAATATTGGGTAGGAGTTATCCAGGTAGAGAGCCGTTCCCATCGCTAGTGGAGGTCAGTGCACAAAGGTTGAGAGACTGGGTGTCCCCATGAATCTCAAGAGGCCAAAAATGAAATCTTTGTATTGGAGGGGATCATTACCCAGACTCTATCATCAGGAGAGAGGGGGACAAGTTTGGCCTAAGAGAAATCTGGAACCCGTCCCCATGATTTTCAGAGTCAGGGAGCTCCAGATTCCTGTGGCACGGTCACCAAACGTGAAAGGAAGGCCGGCCAACCACACCCAACAGCTGTTTGAGGGAGTGTAGGGGAAAACTCACCAGTTAGCCACTGCTGTTTGGAGAAGGCACACCCTGGAAGGTCCAGACGTGTGAGACCTGGCTTGTGGGGTGGAGGTAGGGGTGGATGGTCCTGTAGACAGATCTGAGCTACAGAACCAATGGAAGGAGCAGTACCACCAGCACAAGGTACCCCAAGACCAAGTTCTCAACACAAAGATTTATTTGCTCCAGAGGGACAGGGTCGAGGGGAGAAAGAGGCAAAGACAGGAGAAAGTGAAAGACCTGAAGTTATCAGGCTAAATATCCCGTGACATCCAGAGCTCAACAACCAGACAGTTGGATGCAAACCACAAGAGGTTTATTGTTTACATAGGCGTCTGTGGGAGATTCATCGGCCTTAGCTAGCTGAGCGTGCCGAGCTTTAGGACAGTTTTCTTTTTATGTACATAATCTTGGTAAGCAAAGCAATAGGGGTATTGTAAGAAGCAGAGCCACTGCAGGTGCAGATCTGGGCAAGCAATAGGGGTATTGTAAGAAGCATAGGCATAACTCATCCTTCCTGGAGAAACTACAAGGTCAAAATTAAACTTATCTTAACAGCCTGCTGGTGTCCTGCATCAGCACTCTGGACCAGATGTTCTTTTTAATCTGACCATGTTCCCTGTCTAGGGGACCTTGGGGGAATTTTCCACTGAGGCAACCTTCTGAGTCTCAAAGAAGGAGGGGTGTATTGAGGTTTTTCAGAAAGTACAATGGAGAAGGGGATTTGCATCACAGGGATAAAAGGCTGACCCTGGGTAAAGAGGAAACAGATATGGCTTATAGGCAAATGACAGATTGTAAAGGGAAAGGGGGAAGCCCTGTGTTAGGATAACTTGGCTCATTTTTAAATGGGGATGTTAATTAGGGTGGACAAATTTTGATTATTGGTCTTCAGTACCTACCCAGATGGACCTTGGTAGTGTTAGGGTCCTCGGATCATTCCACAAAGACTGCCACTCACACACACACAATTCATAAGAGCATTTGAGAGAAAACTCCAGCATGCAGGGGTCAACCACAACCAAACGGCGGTGACCTGGAGAAAAGCTTGAAGGCTCCTTTTATACAATGCTAGGGGAATTCCGGGGACAGTTAGGTCATCTCCTGCAAATAAACATGATTAGCTAAGCAAGTTGATTGGCTGTGCCATCTTTGGGCGCGTCTAGGCAAGTCAAGACATGTATCAAAAAAAAAAGGGTGGTTGTGGCTTGCAGGATCTGGGATCAACCCTGTTCTGATTGGCTGGCTCTAGCCTGCCAGGACCTGACAGTCTGCAGTGCTTGGGAGCAGGGAAGAGGCCATGGTCCCAGCCTCACCAAAGAATGGCGATGTGGCTAACTAGGCTTGGAGCTGGGGGTTGGGGGGCTTATGCCAAAGGCCAGAGCCAAGGCAAGCAGGAGGACCAGGCAAGGGTCAGGTTTTCAGCTCCATACCCACACACACAGGACACCCTGCCTCAAGGCGGCTTGGCGCTGCCTCTGCCAAGCAACCTGTGCCGCTGCTGCCTGCACAACTGGCCGTCTCCGTGGCCAGCCTCAAGAGGCGGGAGTGGCCAAGTAACGGAAGAGGCCTTGGTGACTGGCTTCAGGAATGTAACCTAATGGTTTAGCAAGGTAGAGGGACTTCGGAAGGGCAAGGTCTGCCAGGGCCGTGTTTGCCCTGCTTGGGCCTGATAGAGCCTTCCAGGAACTTGAGGCCTACCTCCCATCTCCATGCTGGAGTTTTATCTGGCTTGAGCTTGCAAAGGTCGTACCCATGCTGTCTCAACAGCTGTAAATTCAAATGTGCAGTTGCTCTGCTTTTCCAGAAAACAGTTTTCTTGGAGTCATCCACCACCTCTGGCTTTTACCACGTGTCTACCCCTTTTTTTTCTGCAATGACTCTTAAATGTGGGAGGAGGGACTGTGATATAAAGGTGTCCTTTAGGGGCAAGCATTCCGTAGTTCCTTATTCACTGTACATCGTCCATTTGTGGATCTCCGTGTTAATTGCCATCTACTGCAAAGCCATTTCCCTAATGCCTCCATTCTTGTGACAGACTTCTGGAGAGCTGCAACACCACAAGTCTACCACCCTAGAAAGGGAACCCACAACAGACCAAAGTAATGGCGATAAATGGACCAACCTTCATGAACCAGTTGGGGTTTCTTATAGGAACATGTAGCAGTGATTATCTATAGGATCAGAAATGACTTGGACACTGCATCACCAAAGCCCTCCCCAGCTTGAGGGATAGGTCACAAAAGCTGGAGACCTGAAGCACACTATACAGCCTGAAGACAGCTTGACAGGCTGGATTGGGTCCTTTCCAGATAGCATAGCTGATCTGAGCCTCTTAGCAGCTCTGATGGTCCCTGTTTCTTACAGCCTGTTGTTTTTCTGAAGAGTCTTTCTTTGTAGGCTTGTCTGAGAGCAGTCTTTTCTGTTTATGCATCTTGGAGGAAGCTTAGTGAATCTAGTCAGTTTCGGGGACTTCCTGAAAGTAATTTGAGTTGTTTACATCCTGTCTAATGGACTTCCTGGCAGAGTGGAACGGTTCAGTCTCAAAGGAAACTGCTACAAAGCAGGCTGTCTTCCTTTGCTTCCTACTGCTGCAATAAAGACCATGACCAAAAGCTGCTTGGGAAGGAAGGGGTTTATTTCTGCTTACAGCTTTTAGTCCATCTTGAAGGGAGGAAATGAAGGTAAGAACCCGAGTCAGGAACTGCAGCAGAGGCTGTAGGAGAACGTTGCTTTCTAGCTTGCTGTCCATGGTTTGCTCAGCCTGCTTGCTTATACCTTCTAGGACCACCTGCCCAGAGGCAGCACCGTTCTCAGTGAGTGGAGGCCTCCCACATCAGTCACTAATGAAGAAAATGTCCTGCAAACTTAGCTACATTATAATCTGGGGAAGGTGCTTGTTCTACTGATATCCCCCTTCCCAGATAACTGTAACTCCAGCTTCTGTCAAGTTGTTTGACAAATGGGCTAACCTATGGTACAATGATGAGTCATTGGGAGTCGACTGACTTTCTTCTTTGCCCATGTCTCTGTTCTTTAAGCAGAGGTGTTTACAATATACACCTGGGTTGGAATCTTGATTTCCTTTATCTGGTATTTGGGGACACAGCCTCTATCCAGCTTTTCTGTTTCTTTGCGACTGTCTGGTGCTTTCAGCAGTTTGGGCAAGGGTCCTGGGGAAAGGTTCTCATGGGACTCTGGACAGGTTCCGGGTCCCAAGGACTGCAGTGTTTGAGTCGGGCAGCTGCCAGAGCTTTGGGACCCCGGTACTGCATGTGATGACTTGAGGGTCCCTGCTAGGGATCTGGAAACTGGCCAGTCCTATACAAAAGGAGACAGAGAAAGAGGAAGAAAGTGGCTATCCTTGGCAAATAAGCTGACAGACTCGGGTGACTCAAATAGAGGAAGGAGAGGTTGGAGAGTGCTGGACATCACTGTAACTACTCCCAGCAGAGGTACAGAATAATCCAAAAAGGACAATTGGTCTCTTGTTTAGTGACATTCATATTCTCTCTCGTGCACGCTCTTCATTCTCTCCTCCCCTTTCTTTCTCTTTCTCACATCCTCCCTCCTTCACGCCCTTTTTTACCTGCATCCCTTTTTATGATGGAGTTTTGCATTAACATAGACCATTAAGTTTGTGAGATCATGGAATCGCAGAGTTTACAGCGAAAGTACAGATATAAAGGACATGTTTTAGTGGGAAAAGATATCCAAGGCATGCTTACTGTATAATTGTCTTCCCAGGCCTTATAAGCAATACTTTCATCTTTGGTCATATTTGTTTCTAAATCAGCACCCACGAAAATCGAGTTTCATGGTGTTGTGAAGGCAGACTTAGAAAACGGTGAGACAAAAACCCGCGGGTCTGCACTTTTACCTAACTGGTCATATGGTTTAAGGCAAAGCATTAATGTCTTTGAGTTGCAGTATCCATGTTTACAGAGTATAAATTTCTTATTTCTGATGTTTCTCATAGCTTGACGCATGAGAGATCTAGAATGCAGTTTCTTAGGTAGCATCAAGCCCATGAACAAATAGTTTGCAGCCTTCTTCCCCATCTTCAACAGAGGGTATTTGCTGGCCAGTTTTAGTTAACTCCACAAGCAGCTGAACAAAATCCTAGGATGCAAACACATACTTTTATGTAAACCGGGGTTAAAGATTGCCTTAGATAGACCTTCAGACTCACAAGAGAGTCCGTAAGTAGTACTGTTTGTGGACTGTTAGAACACCCTCTCTTTATATTTGTGGTGATGTAGAAACAACACATTTAAATATTCTGGCTCTAAAAGTAGAGCAATATAATTTATAATTATCATCAGAAATGTTATTGCTTGCCTTGTCATCATTTCCCCAAGGTGATTTTTTTTATTGTGTTCTCATTAAAAATAACAAACTCTGAAAATGTCTGCAACACAAAATCAGAGAATGGAAAACAAATGTGATTATTTTTGCTAAATATTCATCAGATTACAGGTTCAGCAGCATATAATGGAATGGGAGGTCTCCTAACAAGGACTTTTGTGCAAAACCCATATGTTAAAGTATTTACAGCACCCCGGTGAGGAAGGCACCATTTTCCATTGAGGGTGAGAGGTGCAAAATGGTTGTTAGCACATGTAAACGTTTGAATATCACTTCCCCCATCATCTTCAGACTGTACTCTGATGCTAGGCGGCCATGAGAGTATGACAATCTAGAACTTAAAAGTAATGGAAAAATCAGACTTGGCTTATAATCTTAATGTTGGTTTTCCTGGGGAAGCTCATGCTGTGGTGTAATGGGAACGCGTCATTCTACAGATGTCATCGTATGGCCGTAGCATTTTGAGGTCACCTTTCTGCCATCCCTTTTCTGAGATCCTGGCCATGGCTGTAGGGGGAGCAGTGGAGGAGATAGCTGGTGAGATGACTGAGTTGGCAAACGCTTGCTTCACAAGCGTGAAGACCCGAGCTCCAACTTCAGCATCCATGTAAAGACAGGGTGTGACTTTGTGTGCCTGTAATACTAGCACTGGGAAGGCGAAGAAAGGAACACATCTGGGGCTTGCTGGCCAGCCAGTCTAGCTGAAATGGTGACCTCCAGGTTCAGTGACAGAACTTATCTCAAAATGTAAGGCAAAGAGTGACTAAGGAAACCATCTGAACCATCTGGCCTGCACAGGAGCACACATAGACAATGACACACAAACATGTGCATAAATTAACACATGAATATATATATATATATATACACACACACATATGTACAAGAAGACATACAAAGAAGGGGAGTTGGGGTATCTCCATGTATGGCACCTACCTTGTATAAACAGGTCTAATCATCAATTTGATTTTCTTGAGAGTTATAACTCTTCTGTTACAATTCCTGGAGTTCCCAATTTAGGACAGAACCTATTCCTTCCAACCTGCCAATATTTATTCAAACAGTAAGCATATGAACCAATGGCTCTACTTTGTCTCTTCATGAACAGCTGAAGGCACGTGCAGAGCTAGAACCAGCAGTCACCAGGCCTGAAAGGGAGGCTGTATGGCAGGATCAGCAGTCATCAGACCTAGGAAAAAGGGAGCAAAACCAGGACCAGCTGTCGCCAGGCCAACAAGGAAGGGTGTACAGACAACACCAATAAGGTAGAGTATAGAGACCGGTAGTCACCATGCTTACAGAAAACACTATAAATGTGCTGAGGAGACATCTGTGGTAGAAAGAAAAAAAAAAAAAAAAGAAAGAGGTACTGGCTGTACCTGTCTACACTTGCCATGTCAAGAGGTATCTTCACTAAGCCTTCCCTTGCATAACTGGATTGGAAGAGTGGGGATCATCCACTAAGCTTTAATTCTTTGTTTCTTTTTGTCCAAGAAAGTTTCTACAGGATTTTATGTCATTTTCAGGAAGTTTGTTAATCAAACATTGAATTTGAAATGTAAATGACATACACCCATAAGATCAGTTCATATTTAAATTTTTTAATGAACATTTAAGATTCATATACAAAAGCTAACAGAGCAATAATCCAATCATGAAATATGTACAGGGAAATAGAACAGAAAATAACTCGATTAACGATTTCTCAGCACTGAAGCGGCAGCAAGAGGAGCCTGTGTTCCAGAGACAATGAAGACAGTGCTGAGGCCAACAAGGACTGAGACCTTGCTGCTTTAAGGTTTTACATTTATTTTCTTTCTTAGCCATCATTAAGGTTGTAGGAATAAATTCATTTTCCACAAAAAAATCAAAGTTAACTTTGAACCAGTTCATTTTTTTCCCCTCCGAGGAAAATGTTTGATCTGCTAATCTAACGCGCTATGTGCTTCTCATTAAATTGGTCTGCATTAAATGTTTGCTTATTCTATTTCTTAATGTCAGTCCATGCAGTGTTTCGCTAATTTTAGAACATGAAGTATCAAAGGCAATTAGTGCTGGACTTAAATGTCCACAGTTTGCACTTCATGGTCAGTGTGCACCCGGCCCCCCATGGTCTTTGCTCTTTGAAGCTGTCAAGTAATCACCACTGGGATTCCTTAAAATGTGTTTTCAGCTGGGAAAAACGGTATGAAATGGCATTGGAAGTAGAAAAACATCATCATATGCTTGGAACAGTTAAAAATATACTTATCTTGTTTGTAAACTATCGATGTTAGGGTACTGAGCATCTGAATGTCAATCACCGCCTCCCATTTCCCTAGAAGGTTGTTTGCTTTACTTATTAAGGGGGCGTCTTTGAAACATCTGAAGTTACACGTAGAAACATCAAGGCGATATTACTTGTACATATTATTAAACATGCAAGATTTCCTGAAAGACAGCGCCCGGCCGGTCTCTGTGAGCTTGGGCACTCCTCGGTTCCATTTCTCTGGGAGAGTAGTTTCCTGGAAGCTTGGGTTTTCCCCTAGCTTACTTTGGAGAGGCGGCCCCTTTTATCACCGGCTCTCTATTCAGGTATGTTGCCCAGTAAACCAAGTTGAAAGTGCCAAACAAGACAGGGAACACAATCCGAGACATCTTGTCGATCTTGCTGATGCTGTTGTATGTTTTCTTACTCTCGGCGGTCTTCTCTTCAGAAGGTTTCACTGGGGCTGAGGAAGCATTCCCGCTCCCTCCCGGCAGCTGTTCCTTTGGGATGTTTGGAGGGTGAGTCAACTTCCCAGTTGAGAAAGCGTTTGTTGACTTGTTTAGTTTGAGTTCGCGTTCTTTTTTCTGCAAAATATAAGAAGGTAAAGGCAGGTCACCTTCCGGCTCTTGTTAAAAAGGTCTCCTGGTATATCTTCGGGAGAGACAAATGAGCAAGGACTCAGCCCTGGGAGAAGACAGGGCCTCCACAGACTAGAATCTCAGCAGGTAGGTGTGGCTGAGCAAGAGTCGTTGTTGATATTAGCGTTTGGTATTTCTCAGGAACCTGGCATAAAGTGAATTAAGATCTCTCTTGCATCACACAGCAACAGTCATTTCTTCAGGTGTGCCTGAGGGAGTGAGCACTCTACGTACTTTGCTGTAACAAACATTCTAGACTGACCAAATGAGAACTAAAAGGAGAGCGATTAAAAATGGTCACTAGAGCGGTCCTTGGTGCAAGGTGTGTCTCACAACCCTGAGGACCATCCATGCGGCTGCTTCTAACAGCACTCCATCCTCTTATTGTTGAATGATATTTCTTTTAAGAATGTATAAGTAGTTATCTCCTGTTGACGGGCATGTGTGCTGTCTCCAGTTATGACTATTCTGGATTCAGCAACTGTCAACACTCTTGTTCACACTGTTCTGATTTTGTTTTGGTTTTTTTCTCTCATATATGAAATTCTAGAAAAAGGCAGAAACCTTGTGTGAAAAAATCAGAACTGCAGAGAGGCGAGGAGAGGAACTATGCAGAAAGAGATAGGCTTAGCTCCCTAAAAGCTAATTATTTGTCGTGGATTTCGGGGGGGGAGACACGTGACTGTGTGTTTACAAGAATTCGACAACTATATGCTTAATGTTTGTGTACTTCAGTTTGGGTAGTTTTTCTTCCAAGAGAATAAAATAAATAGTAAACCACTCTGAACTGCTGCTAATAGTATGCATGGAATTTATTTTTGTACTTAGGAAAATAAAGTGGATGATGGATGAAGGACAGATCAGTGAACAGATGAGCGTTCACAGATGATAAATGGATGCATGGGCATGATAAATAGATGCCCAGATGATGGACGGACAGGTGATAGATTTGTGGATGAGTGGATGGATGAGTAGGTAGATACGATGCACGGATTGCTATAACATAATATAGCAAAATGCTGCCAGGAGAAACAGAAACATTTTAAAAACCGATGCATGTTTGAAAGTACGCATAACAAAATGCTGGTTTCGGTTTTTTTCCATTTCAGTTTCGTTATCAAAATAAGTAGCAGCTCATGAAATGAAGTTTAAGTAAAAGGCAGCATTGTAAGTCATGGAGACTGCGTCCGGACACTAAAGACGTGGGAAGATGAAAGATAAAGAGAGGAAGGCACGGGAGTGCAGATGAGAATAAAGGAAAAATCAAGTGAGAGCCAGACGCAGGAAGCATGGGGCTTCCCGGAGACTACAAGAAGGCAGAGGGTGTGAAGCAGACCATGCCTCTGAAAACCATCACGTAGGCTCCACGCCGGTCTTCCTAGAGGTTACTGAGTATGACTAACCACGCTGAATAGTTCCATCTCTGGAAATCAGTGAAAGAGCACAACAGGATGAAAAATATTTTTCTCAGGCATTTTGAACTGTGCTGGGTTGCACCAAAGTTATGGGGTCTGCAGACACGGACAGCTGACCACAGCTGCTCTGCCATTGGCGCCATGAGATGAGCGAGGGAGTGGGTAGAAACAGCAGAAGACACGGGTCCAGGTGCGTGTGCTCCACGTGGAAACTCGTCTCTGGATCCCTCTTCTAGAAAGAGCTTGCTGACCAGATATTAGCAGCATAAGCCAGCAGTCATACCCTTCAAAAACCGCCTCAGCCAAGGAAAGCTGTCTGACCCTCTCTAGCTGCATCCTTCCTTAGAAAGCAGGCCCCTGATTGTGTAAGCCAGTTTCTTTGAGATGAAAACGTTCCGACTTGGAGTTCTGCCATTAAGACACGTGTCTAGAGGGAGGAGGAACTTCAGGAAGTAAACAAATCAAAGTACCTCTAGTTTGTCCCTGAAGCTGATGAGATTCAGCATGCATACCCTCTCCAGACATATATATAACCTGCAAAGTTGCCAAAAGTCACTATTCCCTGGGTCCCATCACCAGGCCCACACAATCCCCAGCCCATTGCTGCTGGACCCTGCCCCAAACCCCACTTGACTCCCTACCACTCAGACACAAGTCACACCAGCCAGAACAGAGGGCCATGACCCCGAGGTGGGATACCCCAGAGATCTAGGATAGAACCAAACATGAATGAAAGAAACGAAGAGTCAATGAAATGACTCGTAATGACATTCTGCTATACTCCTAGATTGATGCCCAGCTCAACTGTCATGAGAGAGTCTTCACCCAGCTGCTGATGGAAACACACGCAGAGACCCACAGCTAAACATTAGGTGGAGCTCTGGGAATCCTGTGGAAGAGGGGAAGGAAGGACTGTAGGACCCAGTGGTGTCAAGGGCACCACAGGAAAATGCACAGAAACAACCATAGAGATTGAACTGACAACCAGGGAGCCTGCATGGGACTGACCTTGGCCCTCTGCAAAAATGCTACAGTTGTGTAACTTGGCCCTCCTGTGAGACTCCCAGCAGTGAGAGTAGGTGGGCGCTGTCTTTGACTCTGTTGCCAGCTTTTGGGACCCATTCCTCCTACCTCCGCCAACCATATGACCTCATCCAGCCTAGACTCACTACAACTTGATACGCCATGGCTGGCTGGTATCAATGGGATACCCACTTGTATCTGAAGAGAAACAGTGGAGGAGGATTGGTTGGGAAGAGGGGAGGGAGAGGAAACTTTGGTCATGATGGAAAACAAACAAGCAAATAGAGATTGCCAAGAGTCACTCTCAGGCACGACAAGTTAACTAGGAAACGCTCAAAGCACAGGAACTACCTAGAAGAAGCAGACAGCAGCCAGGCTCCTTGGAAGCGGCTCCAGCCAACTGAACTCACAGGAATGGACAGACACTTCTTTCTACAAGACTGAGCAGTGCGCTCTGGCTTCCCGGCTTCTGTAGCCTACGGGCTTTGGTGATTCCGCTGCTTCTGAGTCACTATGTTCCTGTAAGCAACACCTCACTCTTATTCCTTTAACCCCAATATAACTCATTGGTTCCCAGTGTTGGGCTTCGGAGCGATATGCACTTTGGTCTGTGGCTGGTTCCCTATCTAGAGTAAGTGGTGCCTGTTAAGGTCTCCCCGGGACGAATGTCACTCAACACCCACATGCCGTCCAGTGAGGCAGAAGCATCACTTCCCTACCATGCCCTCTGACTTGCTTCGGGGGGTCCACTATGGGTTATCTGAGGCTCTGCTGAGACTGCACGCAGAATCATCACCTTCTGCCTCATCTCACTGCTTTCTCCTCTCTCCGGGATGGAGAACATAGCCTGTTTTCTGAGTTCTTCCAGTTTTCTCTACCAGTGATAATCATCTCACGGCAACACCACCAGGGTGCTCATTCTCTGGGTCTTATGGTGTGCCTGATCTCCCCGAAAGCATACTATGTCCACAAAAAGAGTCTTTCCAGCATTGGGGTAGGGCTCAGCACTGGGGAACAGCTCATGATCTTGAAGTTCCATAGGGTCTGGCAAAAGCCACGATGTGTATAGGATTGGCCAACCCATGTTTCTTTCATTTACCCTATCTCAGGCCTTCACATAGACCTAGAAAAGAGCAGTCAATCGAAGATGACCCAGTTGTGTCTGCACTTTATCCAATTGCAGATTAGGCCTTGCTGTCTGCCCAAGACCTCACAGTCCACCTGGACACAGGAAGGCCTCGCCCTTTGTGCAATGGCATCTCAAGAACGTTTCCACTCAGACCTGACCAACTACAATCTATCACCACGTATGCCCTTAATCGTTCAGGAAGCCGGCCAGAATTTGTCTTCCGGTAACAAGAGGCAGGTTGGTTACCTCCATCTTTCCACATTATTCTTGTTTCTTCCCAACAAACAGCCTTCTTGGCTGCCTTGGCTACCCTCTGTGAGTCTGATAGTCCGAGGACACCCTGTTTCTACAAATGCTCCCCCAGCTCCCCACAGATCAAACACAACAGCCAGACCAACTGTGTCTCCCCAGACCCAGGAAAAAAACCCAAGTAGGCAACATGAAGAAACAACAGGAATACAGAAAGGGTGCTAGACAGTCAGACATCAGTCAAGTGAGCTTGGATGAAGAAACTCAGTGTTAGTGTATTTTCATAAACGTCCACTTAGGGGTAGAGAGAACTTAGCAGTCAGGCTGCGGTATACCTCCAAGCAAGACTCCTCTTGTCAGCCTTCTCCCTCCCATCTCCCAGGTCCTGCAACCCCGTCCTCTTACACAGCCAGCAGGATTTTGAGGTATAATTCTGTGATTAGCACAGGGCTGGGGAATAGAATATGCACTTGGAAAAGAGGATGGATGGTTTGTGGTCAAGTCAGAACCCATGGATTTTCCTTAGGAAAGGAAATATAGTCAACCCCAGATGAGCAAGAGCTAGGGTAGAACCAGATGAGCTCCACGGGACGGAAGCACCCAGCTTTGCCAGCTGGTGTGGTTCAAAAAGGACCTCTAACTCTATTCGTGTATAACCCTGTCTGAACTCCTTTCAGACTTATTTCCCAGAGCAAAGATTAAGATTTCCTTTCAGGCTCCCTGTGAAAGCACTGGCCTCCCCCTTCTCTCAGTACAAAGAACTCGCTTCAATTATCTACTCTGCATCGTATGATTAGCAGGTTGTCATTGGTGGTTTCATTTTCTGTGCACATACATTTTCTCACCACCACCCCCCCCCCGGGAAACAATTCAGCTTGGGACTTTATGCTGCTCTTTCCTCTCAATTGCTTTTTTTAGATTTGGGCGAAATTATGTGTGAGGTATGCAATGAACCATCGTTTGACTGTGCGAAGCTTCACGTCGCTGTCGTGCTCACAGCCTGAGTGGGCCAAGTCGTTTCCTTGGAGCACTGGGTCTTTGGCTGATGGAAAACTTTCGTTTAAGCTGTCCATCCTCTCAAAGACATGACGGCTACCTCAGAAAAGACATAGGGCCTGACCCCAGTGACAAAGGAACACACAGCGATGCGAACTGAGGTTAAAACTCTGACGCATCATCCCTAGAAATCCAGGATCATTTGTAAAAAGAAAATAACCAGCTGACTATCAGCAAGCCCGAGGCATCCACTGAACACTGGACCTTTACTTGAATGAAATTGATTTAAAACAAAGTAGACCATCTGTAAGAACCTGTAAAGGGCTTGCCGCTGAGTGGAAGGACCGTTCTGGAGGGAGAGGTGGGAAAGGAAAACCCTTGCTGAGCGTTTGGACCCAGAACCAGACCCACCTCCTTCGTCAATGGAACCTGCGAAGAAGCAGGGCAGGAAGCCGTCCATTACCTTGATTTTGGCTGCCTCCAGCGCCTTCTTACCGTCCCAAGCCCATCCTCTCTTCGTAAAGTAGTTGACCGTGGCAAATTCGATCAGGGCAGAGAAGACAAACGCATAGCAGACAGCAATGAACCAGTCCATGGCGGTGGCGTAGGCCACTTTGGGAAGAGAGTTCCGGGCACTGATGCTGAGCGTTGTCATGGTGAGCACTGTGGTCACTCCTGCGCAGTGGGGTGGGGGAGGGAGACAGGGCGGAAGACAACATGGGAACAGAGACCGGCGTTCTTTCCCAGAACCCCCTTCTGAACTCAAGGCCTCTTTCTCTAGCCTCAGCTAACTCCTTTCTCCCCAAATGTGCCTGTGATTGTCACATTTTCTGCACAGAAAACACTCCTTCCTTAATTAATCGCCCCTCCCACCGTCCCCTTCCTCTATAGTACTAATTGAAGAGGGCATGGATTTTTGGTCTGATTTGTATATAACTGTGCTCTCCTTATATGGGTAGGTCTGGGGAATCGTTGGTACTTTCGAGGACGTGTTGTGGATGAGTGAGTGTCTCTGTGGGACTAAGGCAAGAACCCTGGGAAAGTCGCAGTGACCCCCACACAGGACTCAGTGTGCTTCATGGAGGTTTACTGTGAGGATCGTAAGCCGTGAGCTGGGACAGAATGGCGCAGTGTGCTCTTTTCCCGTACGTTGACTGCACAGAGATGTTGGGGATATCGGGGTATGACTGCGGCAGGATGGGAACTTCATTTCTTCAAAGCAGGGGCAGTATCTGCTTGAGCCTGATGTGGCTCCAGAGAGACATTATAGTACTTCCCAGCACTGCTGGGTTGCTTGGGCATTACAATGGGCAGATCTGTGTTGCCAGCAAGTGCCACCCTTTGACCTAAGCCGCTAAGGGTGTACTGTACCCACTATGCAGGAGGAGCTGAAAATTTACAGGCACCACCTTGTGAAGAAACAGCCCATCTCTGGAGTCAGGACTGGGAACTCGTACAATCTAGACAGTATCTCCTCTCCCACACTTCTGTGTGACATGGACCTGTGTATGGGATATGGCTAGAATTCCCCTGTCATGGATCAAGACTGTGATGCCCTTCAAATTGGCACTCTGAAGTTCTAATCTCAACTACCTAGGGTTGTAACCCTATAAGGAACTAGGCTCTGCAGAAGCAATGACACCAGCAGACAGTGTGGGCTGTAATCCAGGGTGACTGACATTCTTTAAAAGAGGAAATTCTAAGTACAGAAACAGGGTAAACACTGGGGGTGTGGAGGCACAAACCCTAGGCCTACCAAATGCCAGGGCATACTCCTGAATCAGAGAATCCTTTAAGCCTCAGTAGGAACCAACCCTGCCAGCATCTTGACCTTAGGCTCCTACCTTCCAGAGCCGCAAGACAATGAAGCTATGTTTCTAAGCCAGGCACTGATAGAACTTTCTACAGAAGCCATGCGAAACTCATACTACAATGGAATACTGCAGAACCAATGGTGGGCTAGCTGGGAGACCTGAAACTCACAGAACGTGAAACCTGTGTGGAATTAATGCCCTAGAGACACATTTTGATTTGACATCTTGATTTTTCTCAGCAACTCAGTCAATGACTTATGCTGAGGAAATAGCTCAGTGAGTTGCTCAAACAGGAAATAGTTCAGTGAGTTACTCAGACAGGCCTCCTCTTGGGTCGTTTAATGTTTGAGCATGTGCTGGGAATCTCCAAAGGGAAGTAGACAATCACAGACAGTGTTGTTCACACTTCCCCCGACCTAAGTAATAAATGTCCACTAAGAGCTTATTAAGCCCGTCGACTTGGTGAGTGAGTACCTCCTGGCCATGACCAATCTCCACGCCTTGATGACATATTCTAAGTTAAGTCCTGGTAAGGAAGTTGATGGCTGGGAGTAGAGTGAAGAGCAGGGGGTACCCATGGCTCTTGCTCTTCTTATATACCATCAGGATATAGATATATATATAATCTTCCTGTGGAAGGAGAACTGTAGATGTAGGAGCTAGCGTGTGAAGTGTACTTCACAGTGCACAAAGATACAATGCTCTATTGTCACAACTAATCTGCAAAATTGCCTTTTGTTAAGTGGGAGAAGACCAAAGATGCCTAGTGGTAAAGGTTCGATCCCAGCCCCTAGTTGTGGAGAGTAGCATATAGTCTTCCATTCAAGGGGAGGATCATACCCTAAAAGAGGACACCGGGGTGCAGCTTCTGTTTGTCTCTGTCTCTTTGAATCCAGCTTCTTTGTGTCTGCAGTAGTTGGAATGCAATTGGCCCTCATAAATTCATAGGCAGTGGCACTAGTACGAGGTGTAGGTATGACTTTGTTGGAGGAGACGTGTCATCGTGGTGGTGGGTTTTGAGGTTTCATCTATGCTCAAGCCATACCCAGTGCCTCAGACCACTTCCTGTTGCCTAGAAGATGTAGAATTCTCAGATCCCCTTCCAGCACCATGCCTATGTGCAGGCTGCCATGGCCCATTCAACCTTGATGATAATGGACTGAACCTCTGAAGTGTAAGCCACACAATTAAATGTTTTCCTATAGACGAGGGGCCACAGTCATGGCGTCTCTTCATAGCAATACAAACCATAACAAAGACAATGTCTACACCTTTGCCTCCCATTGTCTCTGCCTCGAACTGTCTCTGTCCCTCTGTCTGTCCGTCATGATGTGCTTCCTTTCTTGCCACAGGCCAAAATCGAATGGCCACAGTCTAAAATCTCTGAATCTGTGAGTCAAGAGAACTCTTTCTTCCTTTAAGATTGGTAAACACCGGCGCTATGTTACAGTAACAGAAAGCTGACTAGTGAGTGCAGTGAGCTTCAAGGTGAGACAGAGTCAAACCGTCCACTATGGCCAAGAATCTTCCTACGTTAGATCCTGCTGCGTCTAATGTCTTAGGCACACACAGTGATGGTTTCCTAGGGTGTTATATGATCGCATCATTCTTACGTAGCTATTTCCTCTCAATAGAAACATCCATTCCTGGGAGAACCACAAGCCTTGTGAATTTGCCTCTGAAACTTACTAGTCTCATGTAACTTAAAGGTTCTAAGAGTTGGCAGGGCAGAGGTGGTGCACACCTTTAATCTCAGCACTCCAGAGGCAGAGATGTAGGAGCTAGCTAGGATCTCTGTGAGTCTGAGACCAGCCTGGTCTACAAGACTAGTTCCTTGACAGCCTCCGAAGCCACAGAGAAACCGTGTCTCAAACCATCCCCCCAAAAAGGTTCTAAGAGTCACAGGGCCCTTCATCCAGGTTATATGAGTAGAGACCAATTGTCAGGGGAGGGTAGGCTATTTATGGAACTGCCTGCATGTTGACAGGGATGCCACTCCCATGTATCATCAGGTTGTTTCTGTAAGGAAACTCTCACCTATGAGCCTGTAAGCTACCCCAATAAGATAAACTCACTGGCTCACCAAGACAGACTTGGGGGAACCATTTCTTTGGTCTGTCATCGGTGTCTCACCTGGGAAGAACAGGCATTTCTCACTCCTCTCGTGAAACGTCCTTCAGTAGTCATCATTTGGCATATGTTGAGGACAGGTTGTGGGATCACCTCGGATTCCCAAGCCCATAAACACTGGAGTCTCATACAAACTGGCACAATCTCTGCATAGAACCTTCAGGAAGTCTCTTACATGTAAGGGCCCATATCTAGATGCCGTCCAATACCTCGTACAATGTGGCCATCAAGTAAAGAATGGCTGTACTGTACTTTTAGGAAATACTAGCAAGACAAACAGCTTGAGCATGCTTAGTACAGAGGTATGCCGGCGTTTCACTTCTGTGGTTGGCTGAGTCTGAGAACTCAGTGCCTGCAGACACAGACAGCTGGAAGCGTGTTTGCATACGACCACACGGAGGGTGTCCTAGTGTCTAATGGATGACTGTATTTTGTGGACAGTCTTAAAATGGGATGCACATTTCAAAGGGAACCACCTGAAAATTCACAAATAAATACCTGATTGCAAAATGCCAGTGTGCCCAGCCTAGGAGTGTAGTTTGGTAGTAAACTACTTGCCCACCATTCACAAGGAGCTGGATTTGCTCCCCAATAGAAGGGAGGAAGGAACAAAAATGGGGGAGGGATCAAGGGAAGGTTGTTTATAATTTCACATCTTCAAAAGATCTTCTAATGAGGAGAGATTTTCTAAAATTGAAATGATAATGAAGCAGAAAAAAATAGTATTCCCTAAACTCCCATTAAAAGAAAAACCCCGTTTCTTCTTAAAATTTTTAACTAATAATTCAGTTTGTCTCCCAGGTCACAGTGGCTAGGTAGTAATACAAATGTGGTAGCTATATTCGTTAGCTTCCATTTACTGTCACAAAAATACCTGAGATAATTAACTTTAAAAGAGGAAAGGCCTGGTTTACATTTTGGGGGTTTTAGGTCATGGTCAGTTGGTTCCTTTGATTTGGTGCCCGAAGCAGAATACCAGCCATGGCAGGAGCATGGAAAGGAACAAAGCGTATCATTTCATGGTGGCCAGGAAGTAAAGAAACGAAAGTCCCAACATCCTCTGCAAAACCATAACCCTAATGGTCTGACTTATACTAGGCTCCACTGTGTTAACGTTCCAGCTCCTCCAAATAGTGCCAAGATAGGGAATGACAAAACAGTTGCACCAACACTTTAAGCCTGAACACCTTGCTCGCAGAAGAAATACAGAGTGTTCTGCAAAACATGTTTTGAAGAATTGAGACCAGCATGGTGCTATGCAGCACACCCTAAGCTCTTGAGACACACCTAAAAAAACCCTGTTGCAAAAGGAGAGCTTAGTTAGCTGACATCCTACATAGTCTCTGTTCCCCTTTACTTCCTGTCTGCCCTGATGAGCTCATTCCCATCTCCCAAATTCTTTTCTACAGTGCTACCTAAGGACCATGCCTTTAATACACAGTTCAAATGTAGCCGTGACATTAATTGTTACTGTTTAGACCAATGTCAAGCCCTGGTTTAGAGGTACTCACCAAATACTGTCCTAGCTGGGACAGATTCTCGATTTAGCCAAAATGACACTTGGGACAAGATGACTGTCATGATGCAGGGAAGGTAGGTCTGGATGACAAAGTACCCGATCTTCCTCTTCAGGTGGAAATGGGCAGTCATGATTGTGTATTCACCTGCAGATACACATGGAAATCAGTCCGTCCGTCCCCCCCAAGGTTTACTGCCCTACCCAGATGATTTCACTAGGCTCCTTCCTCTGCCTTCAATCAAGCTATTGTTTATTTGGGTTATTTGTTTAGGTAACTGGTAGCATGGGGTGACTGGGCTTCTTTAAATTTCATTTTTGTTGTTTGATGATTTTTGAGAGCTTCATACAACAGCATTGCCTCGTTCCTTACCTTCTCCCCTATGTCCTCATCCTAAATTCATGATATTTTTTAATTATGATTGTTACAGTATGAACATATAGGTATATGCAAATACATATATACAACTTACTGTGTTCAGCATTGTGTGCGTGTGTGTGTGTGTGTGTGTGTGTGTGTGTGTGTGTGTGTGTGTGTGTCCAGGAGTAACCAATGGGATTGGACAACCTATGCAGGACCTCGACCCTGGAGAAAACTGACTCCCCCCTCTCTCAGTACTCATTGACCACCTGGACCTCTTCATCCAGGGATGGGAATTTCCCTGTCCATATTGTCATGTCATTTGGTGTGAGCATAAGTTGCCCATATTTAGGCAATCAACATCGTTAAGGGTTCATCAGTGCAACTCCCCTGTCTAATACAGAAGACCCCTTTGCAGTCTTTCTGTTTCCTCTGCCCTTGCATGATTTTCCCTGAGTGTGGGCATTGCTTTGGAGTGGTCACCGTGCAATCTGCCTGGCTTCTATTTGTTTGTTTAATTAATTTGTTCATTCTCCTCTCATACGATGCATCCCAACACTGCCTCTCCTCCCTCCATTCTTCCCACTCCCCCCCAAACACGTACTTCCCCTCTCCCCCAGATCTGTTGCTTCTCCATTTCCCATCAGAAAAGAGCAGGCCTCCCAGGGATATCAAGGTGCAATAGGAATAGCCACAGACTCCCATATCCAGGCTGGATGGATCAACGAAGCAGGGCTCACAGGGGCTCACAGAGACTAAAGAGGCAATCATGGAGCCTGCATGGGTCTGCGCTTAGGTCCTCAGCATACACGCTGTGATTGTTTAGCTTGGGTTTTTTTGTGGGACTTGCTGCCTGGCTTTCTTAAAGGTCATTTCATAAGCAAATCTTGTGAACCCCCACCCCCACCCCCCGCCTCTGAAGGGCCCTTGCTGGTGCATGCCTTTTTGGAGAAAATCAGATTTGTGTGTTTCATTAATCCCCCGTCAATCTGTGTCATGCTGCTTGCCCCCCCCACCCCCCACCACTTTGCAGGGTATAGCAATCAGGATCGGAGGATTTAGCATTTGCAGATAGAAATCAGGCTTCCAGAGCCCTGCCTGCTGTGGATGAACAGATCCTCCCTATTTTCCCAGTAGTGGAGCTCCAGGGAGACAGGACAGCTACCGTCTGCCAAGGCCTGATGCTTTCCCAGCCCAGGTGGAGAGGAAGAAACAGCCACACAGGCCACAGACCTGGGAAGCTCATTCTCTCTGCCACCCAGCAGAGAGACCAGCGTCCTCTGTTCTAAACTGGACTTCCTGGGCAATGTCCCATTGCCTCCTCTGGATTTGCCTGGCTGTGTGGGAGGCAAGTGGGGATCTTCCATTTTTTGCCGAGAATGATGCCGTCCTCATGGTTAACTGGTAAGGAGCTGTGGTGGGCAGGCCGTGGGTCTATGAGAAGTGAGGTTTCCTGGACCAGTGTGTGTCTCCCTAGAGACTGAAGGGATGCTTTGAGATTTGTAGGCCGTGAGATGATCTGGAGATTTCCTCAGTGAGTAACCTTGGAGGCTGCTGAATTACTGTGATCACGTAAACATCATCTTGGGGTGGTTCCTGTCCAAACTCCGGTTATGGGCCTACGTATGAGGGGGTAGAGGTCTTCAGGCTGTGTAGACAGGTCATTGGCATGTTGGAAACTACTTAAACCAAAGCCTATCATAGCTCAGCCTGGTTGCTACATATCATGCCCCCCCAAGACCTGTTTATGATGTCATGGATCATGGTTTAAAAAAATGGCTTCTTACAGGACAGGAGCCAAAGTTCTAAGCAATGCCTACCCATTCTTGGGATGGGTGCTTTTCCAATAGCCCCGGGCAACTGAGAGCAGGTAAGAGGTCAAGCAGACTTTCAAGTTCCTTTGAAATGATCACATTTTGTTTCTCCATAACAGCTGAAGGCAAGAGATGCCATTCTAAGTACGGTGGGACATGAAATTACCATCCTTTGCATTCTCCTTGTCTTTGCTTCCATATTGTTGACTTTGGAGTTGTTAGCAACAAGATTGGGCAATGCATTTAAAACGATGTCTTTGTAGAATGCAGGCTGGAACAGACCCTCTACTATGAAATTTGAAGGGACTGTATGGAGCTATTCCCAAAGGCAGCACCCTGTGTCAGGGCCCCAAACCCCACCACATACCTTTCCTTTCACTTTCATAAACCCAGATGTGAAATTCTACTTCCTTTTCCTGTCACATGGCACTCCCCACTCAGGCTCTCATTATCACTCAGGGATGCCCAATGCACTGGGCTGTTGGTAGGCGGGACCCTGCCCTGGAGGGTGAATGACTAGGAACAAGCAGTAAGCTAACCAAAGGCTTCTCCGAGGTTCAAACCACATTTCACAGCCATGGCTTGATCTGCCCCCTTAAGAACTGTCTCTCTGGTTACATGGGGAAGCATTTGCCAATACCACTGCTGGTGATAGCTTGGGTGATGCCTGCCCTCGGCCAGGAGAGGTGTGGCCATAGGACTTCAAGGTTGTGCGGGCCAAGCGCATGTTATTTCTTTGGCCAAGCTGGACTGCCCTACAGGGACGAGTTGGTATGTGTGTGATTGGCAGCATCTACCTCCTTCTTAGTCATTTGTCTATTGCTAGCGTGGTTTTCCAGGGTCAACCACGGGATCTCTGAGCTGTTCAGAGAAGGAAATAGGGGAATGGTCAGCAGGAGGCACCCCCCTCTTCGTGTGGAGACCACCTTGTTTCTCGTGAATGGGGACGGATACCATATAAGCAGATCGCTGGGCCTCCAGACAGGACCCACATGTACAATGTAGATGCCACATGCACCACAAATCAGTGGCCTCTCCATTCCCAGGTCACTGCAGCTGGTGCCTCTTTGTCAAGCTGCAAGAGGCCCTACAGGAGTCTGAGTGGCTCCTGCAAAGTAGGACATGGAGCCATTGAAGTGGGCGTCCCTTAGGCCCAGGCAAGGAGTCAAGCATCTCTTACCTGTGCTGGTGCTGATGTTCTCGGTGCCTACAGTCTGCCCCATGAGGTGGTACTGGTTGAGTCTGGAGCCATCTTCTGCCACAACCACAGACTTGGTAGAACCATTGGTCCAAACATAGACCACTTCAGAATTGGGGTAAGCATCTGAAGGGAAGGGGGAAATAAAAACATGGGTAAGTGGAGTGGTTTCTACTGGGGCTACACGAAGATGCTGATGAAAGAGGGATAGTATTGAGAATCAACCTCCAGGGTTAGAAAGCATCTAGGGTGGTACACCTGCACCATGTGGGTGGGACCCTTTGCTGTTTCAAAAGACTGGGTGCACCAAACATACCACGGAGTAATCCAATTCCCGTGTATTGTCTCTTTCCACCTACCAAAGAATAGAGTCAGCTCTGAGACGTATGCCTGACATCCCAGCAGGTCTGTGACCATGACTGGTCACCTATCCTGTGCCATAGTTCTCTCATCTGTGGGATGGGGTGAGGACAGGACCAACACCTGAGATTTAGGTGGCAGCCTGACTTACACAGTGACACCTCGCTGTAGCACACCAATATTACTCCCACGCCAAAACTTCCCTGTGTACTAACCACGACATCCAGGGTGGACGGCTGCTAGGGCAGACAGGAGCCCCGCCCAAGGGCCACGCCTGCCAACTTGTTACTCACATGGAAAAAGACACTATGCAGATGAAATGAAAGCAATGGGAAGGAAATCCAGAGATTATCTCAGATTATCACTGTGGCTATGGGTCCAGCCCAAACAAAAGAAGCTTTCTCAACCAGGAGCCAGGAGTAGATTTGCAAATGAGTAAAAGACTCAGCTGGCTATTGGCTCTCGTAAAAAAAGGGACTGCAGTTCCAAAAGGAGGAAATGAGCCCTAGGTGGCAGTTGGCAAGGAGTCAAGGACTTTTACCCACGGCCACATGGAACTGAATCCTGCCCAACCCCCCAAAGCCTGTAGACCTACTGAGGCTGTCCAGAGGAAAAATGCAGCCCTGCTAGTACCATGATGCAGAGGGGACAGAAAAATCCACTAGGTTCCATGGACTTCTGCTTAGAGAACCCTGGGGCAACACAAGTGTTATTTTAATTCGTAGAGTTGGTGATCGTTTGTCACATCATCAGCAATGGAAACTTAGGACAGACTGGATGGAGGGCAAACACAAGTATCTCCCCCAAGCAATTCGTGCTCAGTGGGAAGAAGGAGCCACGACAGGAAACCCATGAATGAGGCGCGGCAGGAAGTGCTGTGAAGGCAGGTCGGCTGAGAAGGAAGAAGAGGCACGTTAGAGAATGGGTCTCTGTGTGAGAGTCCTTCTACTGGAAGAAGAAGCTTCGGTCACGAGTGATGAGGGAGACACTGATCTATGAATATGTGTTAAGTCACTCAGTGTTGTTTTATTGAATGTTCCTTTAGCAGGTAGCTGTTGTAGGTCCGCAGGGTTTGTAGCAGGGAGATATCAAGGATTGCTTTTCTCCTCTGGTAGTGTGCAGAGTACTTTCCAGCACCATGAATGCTAGTCACCAAGGGTGGAGCTTCTAGTTAGGTAACAGCTTGACTCCTTCATGGTCCATGATTCATATATGTGAATCTTGTCTTCAGAAATAGGGAACTTACCAATAGGTTATAAAGAGTAACCAGTAACCTCTTGTGATGTTTGGGTGTTTCCATGGAACACCTTTGACCAATGACTCAACAAAATGTCACCCATTCCTGGAGGTTTTACTTGGTGGCATAAGATGTCTGATGGGGCATCATCCACACCAATATTTGGAGACTCTATTTCAATTTCTTCCATATATTTTAAGATGCATATGTAGTAATAAGTATCCATGACTTTTCCCTCCACACATTCCCTCTTTTGCAATGTTTTCCCACGATCTCTTCATTTAATCCTCTTATTCTAGTCTCCCCTTTGTCTTTTCATAACAATACATTCTATTTTTCCTTCCTTGATAGATCCCATCTCCCCTCTATTTTCTTACTAGGTACCTAATATCTGTGGTTATTCAATATACAACACACACATTGAGGGCTTGAAAGTTAAAATTTACATGTATGAAAAATATATACATATATACATACATACATACATACATACATATGTATGTGAGAGATGTGTAAATCTGGATTAACTCATTCAGGATGATTTTCTAGCTCCATCCATTTACCTGAAAATACCATATTTGATTTTTCTTAAGAGCTGAATAATATTCCACTAGGTAAATATACAGCATTTTCATCATCCAATTAGACAGTGGAGAGAAATCATGGCTGTTTCCAATTTCTGTCTATTGTGAATACAGCAACAATGCACATGAATGAACAAGAATCTCTGTGGTAAGATATAGAGTCCTTTGGGTCCATATGCATGAGTGGTATAGCTGAATCTTGAGGTAGATCTGTTTCCAGTTTCAGGGGAAGCACTGCACTGACTTTTACAGAGTCTGTGCAAGTTCGCATGCCCACCAGCAATGGATGAGTGCTCTCCTTTACCCGTGTCCTCATCACGAGAATGTCATTTGCTTTGTTGACCTTGGCCCTGCTAGCAGATGTGGCGTGGCATCTGAGACGAGCTTTACTTTGCATTTCCGTGACTGGTAAGAATGCCGAACAATTCTCAAAGCATTTCTCAGATATCTCCATTTCATTGTTTGAGAACTCTCTGCTGAGTGCTATGTGCCATTTTAAATGGGTTGTTTGTTTTCTTGATGTACATTTTTAGTGCTTTAGTCCTTTATGTGTAATTTGCAAAAAAAAAAAAACTTTTCCAATTATGTAGGCTGTCAGTTTGAATGATGGTGTCTTTTCCTACAGTTTCCCAGCTTCATGAGGTGCCTTTGACTATTTCTTACTCTTCACCCAGTGTGCTATTTAGAAAATCCTTTCCTACGCCAGTGAGTTCAGTCCTATTGCCCACAGGGTTTCTGGTCTTCTGCTGAGGTCCACTGATCCACTTCAAGTTGAATTCTGTGCAGGGTCATAATATGGATCTATTTGCATTCTTCTTCATGTAGACATCCAGTTTGAGGAGCTAAAGATGTCTTTTTCTCCAGTGTGTATTTCTATTTCTCCAGTGTGATTTCTTTGTCAAAAGTCAGGGTGTCCGTCGGTTTGTGGATTTATATCTGGGTCCACAATTTAATTCCATTGATCAACACACATGTTTTCTGACAATACTACGATATTTTCATTACGATAGCTCTATAGTACAACTTGAAACCTGAGAAGCTGATGATTCCAGAAGCTGTTTATTATTATTATTATTATTATTATTATTATTATTATTATTATTCAGGATTGTTTGGGCATCCTGTTGCTTGTTTGCTTGCCTTTCTGTCTCTCTGTGTATGTTTCCATATACAGTTTAAAATTGTTTTTTTCTTCAATTTCTGTGAAGAATTTTGTTGTGATATTGATGGGAAGTGCATTGAATCTATAGAACGCTTTTGGTATAATAGTCATTTGTACAATGTGCTCCTACTGGTCTATGACAAGGGGAATATTTCCTTTTTTCCTATTTTTGTATCTTTTTTATTTTTAAATTTAAATTAGAAATAAGGTTGCTTCACATGTCAATCACAGGCCTCTCTCCCTCTCCTTCCCCAACTTCCATGCCTTCCCACCAACCCCCATTCCCCTCCCCCATTTTCACTCCTAGAGTGCATCTCTCATTGTGGGACAAGCACCCAAAGTCTATTTGTATACCCAGGATAAATACTGATCTACTACCCAAGGCCCCATAGATTACCTAGACCTCCTCACTGACACCTACATTCAGGGGGTCTGGATCAGTCCCATTCTGGATTCCCAGACATCAGTCTGGGGTTCAAGAGCTAACCCCTTGTTCAGGTCAGCTGTTTTTGTGGGTTAAACAAGCCCAGTCTTGACCCCTATGCTCATCACTCCTCCCTCTTTATCACTGGGACAGCTCAGGGTTTAGCTGTGGGTATCTGCCTCTGCTTCCATTAGTCATTGGTTGAAGGTCCTGGTTCCCAGACTCTCTGGCAGCGGGAGTGTAGGTTGCTACTCAAGGGGAGATCTTTCTATCTTCTGATGTCATTTTTCCATTTCTTTCTTCTATAGCCCAAGGATTTTATTACACAACTCTTCCACTGGCTTGGTTAGAATCATCACGAGTTACTATATATTTTTGAGGTTACTGTGAGAGACACTGCTTCCTTGACTCCCTTCTCATCTGAAATCATTACTGATTTTTTTTTGTTGTTGTTGTCTAATTTTTGTAACATGCTACTTTGCTAGAAAGCTTCATTAGCTATGGAAGTTTCCTAGTGGAGTTTTGAATGTTTTATGTATAAAACTGTATCACCTGAAAATAAAGATACTTTGACTACTTCATTTCCTAGTTGTATACCCTTGATTTCCTTGTTTTCTGATTGTTTTATCTAAGGCTTTAAGTATTATATTGAATAGGTATGGAAAGAGTGGACAACCTTATTTTGTTCATGATTTTAGTGGTAATGCTTTTTTTTACTCCTTTTATTTAGGTTGACATTGGTCATGGGGCTTGCTATACATTACCTTTTATACAGTTTTAATCCATAGTGGTCGGTCATATACAATGTATATGTACATATACAATGTATATGTACAATGTATTTTTGTGTATCTGTTGAGACTTGTTTTGTTTGTGTCCAAGTATGTGGTTAATTTTGGAGAATGTTCCATGAACTGTTGAGAAGAAACTGTGTTCTTTTATGTTTGGGTGAAATACTTTGCAGATGTTTTCAAGGTCCATTTGATTTATGATGTAATTGAGTTCCAGAATTTCTCCATTTACTTTTTGTCTGGATGATCTGTGTATTGGGGAGAATTGTGTATTGAAGTAACCAATCACCCACTATCACTGCGAGATATTCGATTTACGATTTTAGCTGCAGTCGTGTTTCTTTGTGAACTTGTGTACCCTTGTGTTTGGTCTATAATTGTTTAGAATTGCAATATCCTCTTGATGGATTTTTTTTCCTTTAGTGAGCATGTAGTGTCCTACCTCTTCTGCTTACTTTTGGTGTGAGGTCTTTTTTTGACAGATATTAAAATGACTGTATCTTCTTGCTTTTTGCATCTGTTTTTTTCCCCATTCTTTTACGCTGAGTGATGTCTACCCCTGGTGTTAAAGTGAGTTTCTTGGATGCAATAGAAAATTGGATCCTGGGGCTGGAGGGATAGTTCAGCCGTTAAAGGCTAGGCTCACAACCAAAAATATAAGAAAATTGGATCCTGCTTTTTTATCCAATATGTTAGTCTACATATGTTTTTTTTTATTGGATACTGGAGACTATTAATATTGAGAGCTATCAACAACCAATGCTTATTGTTTCTTGTTAATCATTGTTAATGGTGTAGATTTTTTCCCATTTTTTTATTAACTGAGTTTTGATAATTTGTTTCTTCTATCTTCTTGGATGTAGTTAATGTCGTCAGACGGATGTTCTCCTTTTATAGAGATGCACTGATAGAAATTGTTTAAATTTGGATTTTGTAATGGAATATTTTTCCTTCTCTGTCAATTGTGATTGATGGTTTTATTGGGAATAGTAGTCTGGACTGGCAGTAACAGTGTTTTGGAGTTAGTAGACACCTGGACAGGTCCTTCTGGCTTCCAGAGTCTGCATTGAGAAGTCAAATGTTTTTCTATTGGGGCCTGCATTTAGCAAACTTGGTCTTTTAATATCCTTTGTTTGTTCTGTACACTTAGTTTTTGAATAAGGATGTGTTATGGGCAATTTCATTTCTGGTCTTGTTTCCTTTCTGGTATTTGGCAGTCTAGGTGTTTCTTGTATCTCAATAAGCACCTCTTACTTTAAGATTGGGAAGATTTTTTTTCTATGATTTTGTTCAAAATCATAGGCCTGGGCCTCATCTCCTTCCTCTGTCCCTGTCATGTGAGGGTTTGGTTTTCTCATAATATCACAGATACCTTGGATGTTTTGTACCTAAGTAGGGTTTTTTAATATTATTAAACTTCTTCTTTGACTGACCTTTCCATGTCTTCCATCTCGTATTCAACACCCAAGATCCTTTCTCCCATGTCTTGTACTCTATTTTTGCCTCTTACCTTTGAGGTTTCATATTTGACATCCTCAGTTTTTCATTTCTAGCTTTATTTCTGTTTGGATTTTTCATTTGTGATTCTATTGATGTCTTGAATTGTATTCATTAGCTTATTAAACACTTTGGTTTTCACTGAGTTCATTAAGAGATTTATTCATATCCTCATTAAAATCCTTGTGTGTGTGTATGTATATATATATATGTGTGTGTGTGTGTGTGTGTGTGTGTGTGTGTGTTATTTTGAATTCCTTGTCTTTTGCTGCAGTCGTACTGTGTTTCTGTGCTTCTCAGGGCCTATCGTAATAAGGTTATTGGTTTCTGGTGGAGACATTATACTATCTTAACTGTTCTTGTTTTTTGTTTTGCTCTAGGATCTAGGCATCTGGAACTATGAATCTTGAGATATTTCTTGGTATTAATATCTGGTCCTTTTTTATTGGGTGGGTGCTCCATTCTTCAATTGATGTTCCCCTCTCTGGATGCTAGGCAAGTGTGTTGGCTGTAGCAGTGCCTGATAAAGAGTGCGTCTGTGGATCAGCGAGTGAATGAAGGATTGGAGTTGTGGTAGGAGTAAGACTATGAGTAGAATGAATCAAGCAGAAGACAGAATATCGGTATCAAGGATAAAACTGAGGGTCTAGACCGAATAAGAAAAGCACATAGCAATTTTTAAACACAGGAAATGTGGGATATCTTGGAAAACTTCCCTGAATTATAGGCATAGGTGAAGAAAAGGAATATCAAATCAATGGCATAGACCAGACCTTCTGCAAGATCACAGAAGAGAACTTATTCAAATAAGGAAATGTAAGAAGCACATAGAACACTAAATAGACAAAACCTGAAAAGTCCCACAGAATATCATAATTAAAACACTAAGACTAACAAACAATGTTTATTGAAATCTGCAAGGAAAAAAACCCCACGAAGTCATCTGAAGGAAAACCCATCAGAATAACACCTGTTTCTCAATGGAAGTTTTGGAAAACAAGAAGAGCCTGAAGCAGTGCATTCCAAGTCCTAAAAGACGATGACTATCAACCTAAAATAATAGAGCCAGCAAAACTATCTGCCATGATGGAAGGGGAAACAAAAATTTTCCATAGTAGAAACAGCCTAAAAAATGGATACCTCGCAAGCCAAACCTACAGAAAATATGGGGACCATTACTTCAGGATGAAGAGGAATGAGCATAGCAGGGAGAAAAGAAGAAGCCATAATTATTTAAACACAAAAACAATGAAAACAAAATAATAAATAGCACCAAAAATCAGCAATACAATGAACCCAATTAATACATACACATTTCAGTAGTAACTTTAAATAACAGTGGGCTCAATTCGCAATCAAAAGACATGGGCTGGCTCAATGGATCAGGAAGCAAAAGTCCATGTATCTTCTGCCTCCAAGAAACACACCTTAGTTTTAAATATAGGCATTGTCTTATAGTAAAATAATAAACAAAATATTCCAATCAAATGGAACCAGGAAGCAACCAGACGTTGCTCTTCTAATATCTGGCAAAATAGACTTCAAATAAAAAATAAACAGAAGAGAAAAAGTAGGACCTTTAATTCCAATTAAAGCCCAGTTAGCCAAGAAGATATTACTATTCTAGCTATATATTCACCAAACTCGGGTGTGATCCAACTTCATAAAAAAATCTATTACTTGATTTAAAGTTACAGATTAATATCAATCCAATAATACTCCCCTTTCTCCAGTAGACAGTAAAACTGAAAAATGACATCCAAAATAAAAAAAAAACTTCTAGCAAATACACCGATGCATAGAGATCAAATAACTCATTGTAACAGGTGTTAGTAGGCTCCAAGATCTTAACACAACTAACTCCATGATGGAAGTTACATCCAGCCTGGGAAACTCAGCACACAGAGAGTACCACCTGCCAAAATAAAACAAAGACCTACTCCATCAAGGTTCATATTTATGGGAAAGTCTCTAAATGTACTAACTTTACTTTTGGGCTTCTGTAGTTCTGTTTCTGGCTAACTGTTCTTGTTTCTTGTTACTAAATAATGAATGGATCGAATAAGAAACAAAGAAAGAAAGAAAAAACTTCCTGGAACTAAATGAAAATGAAACCACAAAACAACACATCAAAACCTCTGGGACATATTGAAAGCAGTTTTTTGGTTTTTTTTTTCTGGTAAATTTCATAGCTCTAAGTTCCTACATTTAAAAAAAATCAGAATGAGCACAAATAAATGGATAAATGATACAATTTAAAATGCCGGGAAAGAAAGAACAAACCAGATTCAAAACCAGTCAATGGAAAGAAATAATAAAATTCAGAGCATAAATCAAGGAAATAGAAACAAAGAAAACAAAGTAATCAGCAAATCATGAGCTGGCTCTTTGAAGAGATAAAGAATGTTGACAGTCCCTTGGCCCAACTAACCAGAAGAAAGAGAGGACCTAAATCAACAGAATCAGAAATGAACAGGGAAACATTATAAGAGACACCAAAGAATTTTTGAGTATTTATAAGGGAATATTTTTAAAAACTTGTACTCCACAAAAGTGGAAAAACAAACAAAAGAATTGGATGAATTTCTAAGCACAGCCCAACTACCAAAATTAAGCCAAGAAGTCATTAACAACAGACTCATAACAAATGAGGAGTTGAAACAGTAATAAAAATCATTCCAGTTAAAAAATATGCTCCCAACCAGATGGATTCTCAGCAGTATTCTACAAGTATCCAGAGAATATCTAGACAGCCCTTCTTAAACTGTTCAAAAATACAGAAACATAAGGAGCACCACAAAACTCCTTCAAGGTAGTTAGTAGCACTCAAATATCCAAAAGTAGTAGAGACAACAAATAAAAAAGAAAACCACAGGCCACAATGAGCACAGACTCAAATGTACTCAGTAAAATACATACAGAATACAAGCATGTATCAAAAAGATAATTCACCATGACCGTGTTGGGTTTTCCCTGAAATGTAGTGAAGGTTCAACATTTTGGTATGTTGTGTTTTCACTTCCATTAATTCTAGTAAATATTCTATTTCTCCAGTGGCCATTCATCATTTAGTAGTCTGTTGTTCAATCTCATTGAATGTGTGTACTTTTTGGGTTGTTTGTTTGGTTGGTTGGTTTTGGTTTTTCAAGAAAGGGTTTCTCTGTGACTTTGGAAGCTGTCCTGTAACTAGCTCTTGTAGACCAGGCTGGTCTCAAACTCACAAAGATCCTCCTGCCTCTGCCTCACAGGTGCTGGGATTCAAGGCGTGCGCCACCACCTCCTGGCCTATTTTCTATTTTGTATTGCTCTTGATATCTAGTTTTGCTTCATTGTGGCCAGCAATGATATAAGGAAATACTATAATTTTCCCACATTTGTTGAGAGATGCTTTGTGTCCTAACACATGATGTATATTAAAGAAGGTTCCATGGGCATCTGATAATCATGTATGCTCTCTAGTGTTTGGAAGGAATGTTCTGTAGATATCATTAGATCCATTTGGTTTATGATATCAGTTCTATTATTTCTGTTAAAAGTTACCTACTATGAGTGTATTGGGCTTTATGTCTAGTGTCAATTACTTCATGAATCTGGATGCAATGGAGTTTGACACATACATGTTTTAGATAATGTCTTCTTGATGACTTGCTTCCTCAACTGGTATGAAGCGCTCTTGATCTCTCTGATTAGGTTTTGTTTAAAGTCTATCTTGTCATATATTAGAATAGCAAATTCTGGTTATTTCCATTTGGTTAGAATAACTTTTCTCTTTCTTTCACTCTAAGGTAACGTCTCTCATTGGTGAAGGTGTGCTTTTTAGAGGCAGCAAAATGATTGATACCATTTGAATCCAGTCTGTTAGTTTGTGTCTTTTGGTTGGGGAGTTGATATCATTGCTGTTCAAAGTTATTTTCGAGAGTAGTGGGCTCTGGGTGGCACATAGTTGCTGATATTCCTTTTGGGGTTTGGAGGTCATCTTGCCCAAGAATAGGCCCTGAGTGGCCAGCAGGGCGGGCTGCTTAGAGGACCACCTGGGATGGAGGCCAGGCTACTCTCTGAACCTTGGTGGCCATGGATCTCCAGGCTTGTCACTGGTACTGTGGGATGAGGTTAGAAATTAGTATTTGCCGTGCAGTAACGGCTCGACAGAATACTAACTGTTATTTAAATCACAGAGTGGACTCTATAACACATTATAACTCACATGTTCTTATTTCACACTGTCAGTATTAAAAGACGTATTTATATTGCGGATGTTAGTGACAGCAGAGACGTGACCATGTGGCCGCCAGCATGTCTGTTTTGTCAGCTCAGTGTGACTGTGTTCAGTCCTCCTCATCGTGGTAAGGATGGAAGAAATGGATGCTCGTGATGGAAGAAATGAATGCTCGTGTTTATCTCAGCTTGGGTGTTAGCAAACGATGCTAAATTCTCTTTGGTTAGCCATCATTGGATTTTGATTGGTCAGACCTGGCATTTCTGCTGAGACAGTGAAGTCTAATGAATGTCACCTCTTATAACTTAGAGCTCCAGAAAGACTCACACCTGTCCTCTTTGGCCAGGTATGAGCAGAGCTATGCAGAAGGTTGCAGATTATTTCCCCTCACGAGCAACTTGTAGTGCTGCAGATCTAAGGGGTAACAATGGCACAGCCATCCCTTGTCCTGACAAGGCCGTTAAGAAAGCATGATCTCTGAAGAGTAAGGTCACTCTGATGCCGGCTGCCAAAGCGACCGTCAGCAAGCTCTGCCAGCTTGAAGTTTCTACTAAACTATCGAGAGTTTAGAGAAGACATTGGTCACTCCTAACAGGTCAAAGTGAGGAAAAAAACTGATACATAAATACTACATATTTAGTAAATAAATGCCTTACACACAGTAGCTAACCTTGATGGAACCAGATGTAGGGAAGGAGTCTAGCTTGGTATTAAATCTAGTCTCACAGAAAGTCCCTTGCACTTCAATTTAATTTCCTTTTTCTTCATCTTCTTTTCTGCTTTCCTTTCTTCTCTCCCTTCCTCCTCCCACTTTCTTTTCATGAATGATGTGTATTCAGTCCTGAGCTTCACACACAGCTAGGGGCACCCTACTTCTGAGCTACGGCCCAACTTTGGATTTAATTTCTCATTGTCAGTCTCCCAGAGCCTCACGCAGCCTGTGAGGACAGCAGTGGCCTTATCTTCTGGCTATGTGGGGGCACCCAGGAGCTTCTGGTCACTATAGAAGATTCTTATGTCGCTCAGTGTCAGTTGACTCTGACATTGAAAATGAATATTAGGATTCAATAGTAATTGTCATTTAAATGGATGTGGTTTGAGTTCTGTGAAACCCATAGCTCTAGCTGCCCTTTCTCTTATGAAACAAGGGTAGAAACACAAGAGTTGAGAGTAACTACCTTAGAACAGGCCACACACCAAGCATGCATCTCGCTTAACTGCAATGCCCCCAGCTGGAAACCCAGAAACACCCAGCATTTCATTTACAAAATGTAGGAAAGAAAACTTTGCAAAAGTTAAGTGACTATCAATATAGCATCTTTATTATCCTGTGGATCAGCATCCCTGTTTCAAACCCACAATGGGTTCCTCATATATTCATGAGGGTGGAAAAATGAGAGAAGACTTAATTGAGGAAATAAAGATAGGATTTTTTCCCTTATAAAACAGCTCCAAAAAGGTTTCTTGCTCCTTCTACTCCTTGAAGTTATAGAAATAAGACAGACCTGGATGAAGAGGAAGGAGGTCCTTCCTAGATAGCAATTCTGATGGTAACTGAACCTTGGCCTTTTCAGCCTCCAGAGCTGTGAGGAATAAATGTACTCATGTTTTCATAAACATTAAAAAATGTAAATGTTGCTAATGATCAGTGTGACTAATGACAATGGGAAGCCCAAGCAGATTAAAGGCATGTACAAAGCATCTTTGAAGCGGTGTTTTAGTCTGTTAAAAGTGGTTTCTCCATTTTTCTTTCTATGCCCTCATAGTGCAGGAAGGATGAGAGCTCTCCCTGGAGCTCTTTATTAAGGACACTAATCCTGCTCCACAAGACTCTATCCTCATGATATAACCACCTCCAAAAGGCCCTCTTGACACTATCCCTGATGCACTGGGAATTCGATTTCCAAATGTGAATAAGAGGAGGCATAATCATTCAGACCGCAGTGAAAGTCAAAATTAACCAGTGTGTCAGCATGATTACTTAACAAATCTGAACTTGACACACACAGATTTAAGACTTCAGTGTGTTTCTAGACCTCATGAGTTTTGATGTTCATGTTTACCATGAAACTGTGGAGCCACTGTGCCCGGGGCATCTTGAATACAAGCTCAGGGTCAGGAATCCACACTTGGGATGCACTAAGAGCATAAGACGCACAGCCCACTCCCTCATGAAGGAGCTTCTAGTCGCAAGTTTGCAGCTCTCCAGTTCTTATCTCGCGATTTAAGTAAGCTAATACTTAATGCGCCATTCTGAGAAGACAATGAACAAAAGAATGAGGGCCTTTCTTTCTCTTTTCTCAAAAGTTTGGATTGGAACATGACAGATGGAAATCATGTCATTATTCCTAAGAGACTTGCTTACCATCTAGGAAGCCTTGTCTATAAACTAGGACTAACTTCAGCACCGGCAGGAGAGGCAGCAGTGATGAGCAGTTAGGTCACTTCTGTTCTCTGCAAACCAGAGAAACTTGAGCATGTGTCTCAGCAGAAGAGAGACACACATTTGCATTCTTTTGTCTCCTAACAGCAAAGAACTGTTGAATTGGGTAATTTAAACTCATTATACTTGCACATTTAGCTTCTGCTCGTTCATAGGCATATGTAGTATAATTGAACAAGTTGGCTAACCATCTATTCTTTTTTAGCAAATCTAAAAGACAAATTAAAAACACATTTAATTGAATGGCATTTCTTCTCTTAAGATTAGTTTGTTCTGAATGTGAAGCTTATGGCTTATGAGCTGAGGGAAGGTAGCTTTCTAGAATTTTCTAGCTCTCACTCAATTGTATATAAACATGCTTATGTGATGGTTTGCACAATGCATTGGTGATAATAACAATAATATAAGTAAACCATTAACAGTAGATTCTAATCAAATCCATCTTCATGAAGTCAAGGACATTGAAAGAAATCAGACATGGAAGTCTTAGATTTCTACTGAGGTTAGGAATTGTCCCTACTGCCTTTGCTTTATGTGCAATGTGAATATTATTTATTCTCCTGGTGTAGATTGAGGAGCCTCCATTAGATATATAGGCATATCTGAATGTGGGAAGTGATTTCCCTGCAGTTGGTTGCCTAACAAGTATGAAATAATTTTACTGATGAAAAAAATGAGGCTGTCAAATACTTTTCTTTTTCCAAAATTGCTTTTGAGTGGTCTGCCCTGCACGTCATTGCCATTAAGTCTGGGATCACAGTGGTCTGAGTTCATTTAGCCAGTGACCAGCGCAGTCTCTTAGCATGGCAAAAAATAGTCTTTGTGTTTTGTTTTTGATCAAATCAAAGCCTAATCTTCATATATAAAGAGCAGCACAAATTTAAACTACAGTTAATGTTCTCCTAGAGATATGAACAATTACTGTCCGTCAGGCATGGGGCTCAAGTGACTGACCGGGGAACTTCAGACTCAGTGGCACCTCATCGTCAACCCTGGTGTCCACTGCCACCGGCAAATGATTCTGAGAAATAGGGGTGGCCGTCCTTTATATCATGCCCCCAAAGAACTGGACATCATAATCTCAATGTAGCACTTGACAGTAAAAGTTTGGGAAAAAAAGAATAGTTTCCTTCCATCTGATGTCTCATTTATCATACATACGTAACCAGGCCTCTTTCTGAAACCTTTTGTATCAGAAAAGCTCACTTCCAGAATGGCAGAGGGCAGAGATTGGACAACCCCCATAACAGATCACTCTTAGGGCTCTGGAGGCACTGGAAATACTGAGGATCGCTGACACCTGGGAGGAAGCTATAAGTCAGCGGTGCCAGGCAGCTAAGTCCAGGTAGGATTCCTCTGTCCTACTGAAGAGCCTGGGCCTTCAGCACAGCTAGAAGAGTCCCAGACAGGAGTTGGAAGTGTGATTTACATAGATGCACACGGTCACCCCCAAACCTCCACCTGACCAAGACTCTGAAGCCAGGAAAGGCTGAGATTGAAGCCTGAGCCCTGCCAAGCAACTGCATGCAAATGTGTGCGCACACACGCGTGGGGATTTTTTGAATATGGAATATATTCTCTTTTAATATCAGGCTGTACAGGAGAGTCTAAAGATCAAATATTGGCTTCTCTGGATAATGAAAGAGCTGTGTGGGGATGGCAATGATCCACTTTCTTTTCTTTTTTTTCCTTTTGGATGGCTGCCTGAGGAGCAGATTTGATCTTCTTTGTCTCTGAGTCCTAAGAGGACCAAGCATACACAAGACACACGTTTGGAATGCTTAAAGCAAAGCAGGTGGCTTAGGCCAGCGCCAAGCTTGATAAGGCTTAGAGAGTCGGGCCAGGAGGACTGGTGGACATGGCCAAATCAGAAAGACTAGTGGACAGTTACAGTAAGATCGTCAAGATCATCCAAAGGCCCATGCATTAAAGGCTTGGTCCCCTGGGTGCTATGTTGAGGGATGGTGCTTAAGTAAAATACTTAAGTCATTGAGGGTAGGCCCTTGAAATAAATGTGGAGCTCATATACTTCCTTTTCTCCTTGCTCTGTCTTGTGATGTGAGTGATTTGTTCTGTCATATACTACAGTGGGACATGACATCTTGCTACAGACCCAAAGAAAGAAAATGGTCACAGAAAAGTGTGATCCAAAATACATGTTTTTTTTTGCTGTTGTTTATAAATTGGCTATGTCAAATATTTTGGTATAGTGACAGAAAGCTAAGTAATAATAGAAAAGATGCTTTTTGTAAGACATTTGAAAATATAGCTAAATAAAGAATAAAAAATGAGGAAATATGTTCAAAGAATGGAACAAGATTAAAAACAGACCCACATAAAATCAAGTTGCATGGCTCAACTGACAATGTCTTTAAAATAACCCCTGGGTTAAGATGTTTACCAAGGTCAGAGAAGTAATACATGCACAAAATAAAATTTCAACAGAGGCAGAAAATACAAGAGTACCACACAGAAATAACAGAGAGAGGGACTGTAATACCTGAACTGAAAAATTAAATGAAGTAAACCAACAGCAGACTAGATAAATTACAAGAAACAACTGGTGGAGTTGAAGATACGTCATTGGAAATTGTTCCACCGAAGGTACAAAAAGAATGAGAAACACATTTAAGAGACTCCCAAGACACCATCAACTGAACCAACACGATGAAGCTTCAGAAGACAGAAGGAGCTCTGAAATGTCTAAATGTGGGAAAAGAGATGTAAAAAGATACCCAGGATTTGTATCGTGGTCCTACTGCCAGGGGCCCCTCAACTAATCCAAACTTCACAACTGTCTCCCACATACAGTGGGCCTAGTTCAGTCCTCTGGAGTCTCTACAGTGGTAGGTCTAGAGTTCATGAGTTTCCAAAAGTTTGATTCAGCTGTCTCTGTAGATTTCTCCACATGGTGGGATGCCATGTTTAGCCTTAACACATGGGAGAGGGGCCCGGCCCTGTCCCAACCTATTGTACCAGACTATGTTGACTCCTCGTGGGACACCTGACCTGTGAGAAGGAGAGGCTGGGGATAGGGGCCGGTAAGGGAGTTGGGAGGGAGAACTGTGGTTGGAATGTAAAATGAAGTTAAAAAAACAAATCCAGAACCTAGCCAAAAAGATGTCCCTGCCTCTCGAAAGACAAAGAAATTCACGCTAAGTCACATCATGAGTGATCTATCAAAAGCCAAGAACAAAGAGATGTTTGAAAGCAGCAAGAACCAAAGTGACTTGAGTACACTCATGTCCAAATCTCTCATCCCGTAGCAGGGTGGTGGACGCAGTGATTCTGGAAGCTTCAGAAGCCTGAATGATGTCACATGTACTTTGCCAAGAGGTAGTGAATGCAAGATTCAATGTCTCCTATTTTTCAAGCTTAAACTAAAAAAAAAAAAAAAGGACAGTCCCGGTTTTTAAAATGCAACCTTAAACCATCTGATGCACAGGTTGGTAATGCCAGTGACTTTGAAGGCTAGAGCAGGAGGCCTACAGGTTCAAGGGTCGCCTGTAGAGAGAGTTCACGTGGGGCAGCCTGGGCTACTCAGTGAGACTCGGGTAGAAATGAAAAGTAAAAAGAAAGCCCATGGGAAAGTAATTCCTAGTATGTGCAGGGTTCTAGGGTGCGGAAAGAGATTAAATGAGAATAGTCTCAGGTCACACGCGCATAGGGGGAAAAGGCGGCAGGAAGTTCAGGTCCCCTCAGTTCCCATCCTCACACGCAGAGTGGCTGGAACCCAGGACTGTCCACCAGATTTGAGAAGTGTTTGCTAACGTGTTCTGATTTGACTAGTTACTCAAGTAACACGTGTCTTCTAATCTGAGCGTTTTGAATGAGTAGGGGCCATGCACACGGAAGACAAGATTGCTGCACTTACCAATTAGTCTACAAGGGAGTCGGTACAGCAATGCAATAATAATAATAAAAAATAAATCGAAAGTGCAAGGATTGTAACCTGAGGCACACAGAAAACATAGGGAAGGGGGGGGGCACTTGCAAAGGAAAGCTGGGAAGAGGGGCTGCCAATACTGACTGTCAGGGAACGCTTCCACTCCAGTGGTACACATTCTAGACTGTTCTGTGCTCTGCACACATTACCAGCTAACTCTGATCTATGATGGATGCTCACACTCCCCTTCTCTTATAGACCATATTTGGAGAATTACAGACACCCAGAACCTCCGGATAAACCATATCCCACCACATGCAGCCACAGACCGAGCCCAGTTCTGAATGAATGTGGATTTGTGCCCCCAACCCCCCAAAGCGCACCCAAAGCTCTTACACGTGAAAATAACTTACAGCTGCCAAATTTCAGGGGGCAAGCGTGGGCATCCATCGGGAAGTCCTCAAGCTGCATTGGGCACTCGGCAGAGATAGTCAGGCTGTAAAGGGCAAAAAGATGGTCAAATGGGCCAGCTCTCCCTCTCATGAATCCATTTGTGTTAAAATTGTGGTAAATATTTTTATGAAATGGTCTAACTGTTCCCACATAAATCACAGGTTTGTGCCGAAAGTGAACATCACTGGGAGTAAAAGGGCGAATCCAAAGCACTCAGGAACCCTGTGGCCTGATGTACCAGCCTGCCCAATCATCATTGTTCATAAAGCCATCTCCAGTGATTTCCCAATGACTTACCACTTCCTACATCTTGCTCATCATCATCTAACACGCTTTGTTTGACAAGGCTAAAACTACATTTATTTTCCTAAACGGTTTATCCATTCAAAAAAATACAAATGTAAGATAAATGTACAAGCAAATCTTTACCAGGACCTGCTTTTTTTTTTTTCATTGCTTAATGGACCACAAAAGAAATTTGTATTGCAACAGCAATTTTCTGGTGCAACCTGATTATTATCCTTTTAATTCAAACCTCGTATTCCACAGAAGAAGGCCACTGACCACAATGCTGACGGCCACGGCTGCTCATACCCTGACAGGCATTGTGGGGAGTACTCTGGCCGTGTTAAGTTCCCTCACCATGGTAGCATATGGATGAAGGTCACCACAGCTAAAATAAGGGTAATCACAGATGGAGCAAGGCACAGAATGTAGAGCTACTCCGTGGCAGAGCCATGAGTGGAACTCAAGATGCTGGCCTCTGCCTACAGAGAGGCTCCTGTAGGGCCTAGTACCTAACCTGTGAGTGCAGGCTCTGCTCTGCAAAAATGGTATGCTTACCCTATGCCACAGTGTGCGGATGCTGAGACCCAAACATAGTGGAGTGGGCCCACCACAGGTTTATGTGGTGGAAATCATTAGTGTGGTAGTATAGAGTTGGTACAGCCTTTAAGAGGTGAGGCCCAGTGGATAATGATTAGGTCACGCGGGAAACCGCATTAAGAAGGGTTAATTTAATTCCTGAATAGCTCCAGTAGTTCCAGTAAGAGTAGGCTGCTACAGAGTGCCAAGCTGCCCTCTGAATTCCTTTGGTTTCCCATTCCACCATGGGTTCCTTCCACCCCATCTTCTTGCCACTGTTACAGCATCACCAGAGACCTCACTAGAGACGTGACAGAAATGACCTAGGAATTTTCAGCTTTCACAGCAAGACCTAAATAAATCTCTTTCCTTTGTGTATTACCTAGCATCAGGCATTTTGTTACACAAAGGAAACAATAGTACCCATGCTTTCATGTCTCCACAGAGGTTTTTTACTAATTTAGCAAAATTCTAAATTGTACTAATGAGTTTATCGTCTGTTTCTTACGCTCTTCTCCATTATTTAAAATTAAATTACTTACATAAACTTTGAAACCTTGAACTTCCTATGCGTGTTGGAGCAGACAATAAGTCACCCATGGCTGCCCATTGCTTGTTATGTTAAGTAGAGATGTTGTTCACGCTCGCAGGATGCAAATGAAATGCAAAAACATCCGCTTTTGTCTTTATCGCTTCCTTTTGTTAATGCAGATTAGCCTGGTGTTTCAAAACTGGTAACCTCAATCACAGGTGGCCACTGGAGCCTGGATAGCCAACCTAACCAATCACTGAACACCCAGGATGGAAGCGCATGCCCGTGAGAAGAGTCTTTGACACTGCTCTGCAGGACAACCCCAAGGAAAGCGTGAGTCAGCAAGGGCCATGAGTACAGGGTGACCAGATACGCTACCAGTTCTCATTCTCAGGTTCAGATGCGGCGATGGCTTTGAAGACGCCATTCTACACACACTCGTAGAGCAGAGGATATGCACAGAGCCTTGAAAGTTAAGATAGGTCCCATGCACTTGACATTTCATCGGGTGATAGGTCCCGTGCACTTGACATTTCATCGAGTGTATGTTATCTGGGGTTTTGCCATGTGAGTGGGCGCTGCCTCCAGGCCTCGGTACAAAATTGCATCTTTCCACGTATTCTAGCGGGGCTATCTCCCACATCCCGAATCCCTCTCAGTCATGACTGTGAGGGACTGAATTTAAAATTCTAATGTGTATGACGTGCGTGTCTGTCAGCACAGGTAAGGACCAACGGACTGGCCTTAAACCTTTTTAACATTATTTTACGGGACTGCTAACTGAAAGGAAAGCTTTCAGCTGCACGCTAGGAAAGGGGGAGGCGGCAATGTAGACAGAGCTTAACTTACCAGAATCAGGAAAATGAGGACTCAAGAAGCACCGCCTCTGAGAAGAGTGTCACATGGTCATAGAGCTACCACCTGATTGCTAGGAAACTAGGAAATGTACTAGAGAAGGGGCCCATGAAAAGACCGGACTCAATGGTGAGTCTAGAAGCCACACGGCACAGTGGCCGCTCCAAGCAGCATGTGATAGTGACCACAGGAAAGAAGAAGACTGGGCATTGTGTCACGCTGGCCTCCACTCTGCCAGGAGCACTGGGGTCCCATCACGGGGACCAGTGTGACGGGAGAGGGTGGCTCAAGTGAGCCAGCCACAGCACAAGAGACCCAGCTCTGTGTCACCCCGGAAAGACATGAATGACAACTTCATGCTCCCCCCCTTTCTCTTTCCATGGGGGCATATCTGGAAATGATGCCAATGGCAGAGCCTACCTCTGGCCATTTTCGTGTCAACCAACCCTCTTAACTGACTCTCCCTCCAGCAAACCCCCAGCTTCCCATGGGTGGGCGGGCTGCCTGGACGCTCAGTTTCCCACCATTTCTGTCACGTCTGCCTGCCTGCAGACCCATCCCCTATTCCTCTATGCTGGTTTTGTTTTGTTCCTACGGCCATTGTGGTGGGTCTAGAGCTTAGGATCTCTGTAGTTTGTCTCCAGTTGTCAAAACAGATTCCATAGAAGTAAGACTCCCACCTTGGGCACTTTGTCCATCTCCGGTATGTTTCTTCTCTGCTACTGTCCAAGATCAGGGGCATAAAGGAGGACCAGAGCGCTCTGGCTGCCTTTGTGGGGTTCACTACAGATGTTTGCCCCTGAGAGCTGTCCACCTGCAGAAAATCACTGTACTAGCACAGCTTAAAGTAGTACTCTGGCAAGAGATGCTCAACAGGAATCTTCTTTTAGCATATTGTAAGAATGGAAATGTCACATATATACTGCAGGGGGCAGAGGGTTATGAAAAATGTGTGCAGAGACCAGTAGACAAGATTCAGTTAGGTGTGCTGTAAAGACTCTATAAAAATGGTTCCAGGAAACCCATGTACAACAGTGGTTTGTATAATACAACTAGCATCTTAGTAATTATTCATACTTTATTTGTATAAAGTGCCATATAATCAGTCTGAAGCCTTGTGACAGCTAACGGTCCCTGCCTGCTAACAGGTGGCAATTGTTTGAATAAATCCCTCAAGAGAAAATGCAATATATTTGTATTTATGCTGTTTTTACACACTGAACAAATGGCCTAGGTTGGTCTAGATAGAGGGACTCTGCTGATATGAGCTTTTGGACACAGACAGGAGCACACTGACAGGTAACTAAGCTACACGCAGAATCCCGTTCAAACTTTTTTATGGAATGGCTGACTGTCAGAGACCTATACAAGGCCTTAATATTTTAGCTACAGTAAATGAAGCTCAATGGGTTCAGAATCCTGCCATTGGCCAAAATTCACTGAATTACTGGAAGACACGGGCTCATGGTATTTGTTTTCCGAAGGTCCAGTGTCTGTTTTAGTTATAAATTCTGCTAAGCCAATTCAAGCATTAACAAATGTGACATGATGTCTACACAACAACCTAATTTTAAGAGAAGGAAAAGAGCACTGTGTAAGTGAAGACCATTGTTCCCGATTGGTTCTATGTCTCAACTGAAAGCTTAGGACCTCAAACTCACTAGTTTGGGTTCCTGTTTGGCCAGAGGGTCACTCACATGCAAAAGGTACTTTGTTCTAAATAAACAAATCCCTGAGTATCTTTATCATTTACTGTATGATATTTGTAAAACATTCTGGGGATGGAGAGATGGCTCAGAGGCTAAGAGCACTAGCTGCTCTTCCAGAGGTCATGAGTTCAATTCCCAGAGCAACCACATGGTGGCTTTCAACCATCTATAGTGAGATATGATGCCCTTTTCTGGTATGTAGGAAGACATGCAGGCAGAACACGGTATGCACAATAAATGAAAATCTTTTTTTTTAATGCCTAACGTCTTAAAGGAAAGATAACAGTTGATTTTATAGTCTGAAAACCATAGGTTTAACACAGGGCTTCAAAAAGATAGGAACTCCAATGACAACAAGGTAACTAAAGATCGAGGACTTTCTTGTTTCCATGGAGACACTGCAGCAGACTGTGTGCTGAGAAGAGGCAGACAGCATTGTAAACCTCAAGAAAATGCACAGCTCTCCCAAACAGGACTACCCACCTCCTGTGACAAAAGGGCTGCTGCAGATGTAATTAACATAAGGTTCTCAGAGTGGGGAGATTGCCCTACATTGTCCAAGAAGACCAGTCTAATCCCTTGGGTCCTCTCAGAGGAAATGAAAGAATGGGAGTCTTGGGAGAGACACAGGGACAGATGCGGAATGAGAATGAGGCCGAGAGCTCAGGGATGCAGGTGCCTTTCCAGGAACTGGAGGAGAGAAGAGTCTCCCAGAATCAACACAACTAACCAACACTTTGGTTTCAGTCCCAAGAGACTTCCGTGGCTTCTGATTTCCAGAAATCTAAGTCACTGGAAGTTGTGGTTTAAGCTAATACATTTGTGATAATTTGTTGACCTACCAGTAGGAAATAGATACAAATTTGATACCCAGAAAAGGTGTGTTACTGTAACTATGTTCTGAAAACATGAAAATGATGGGGCTGGGGAGATGGATCAGTGGTGAAGAGCACTGGCTGCTCTTCCAGGGGTCATGAGTTCAATTCCCCAGCAACCACATGGTGGCTCACAAACATCCATAATGAGATCTGGTGACCTCTTCTGGCCTGAAGGTATACATACAGACAGAACACTGTATACATTACATAATAAATAAATAAATCTTTTTTTTAAAGAGAGAAAATATGGAAATGATTTGGCAATGGTCTGACAGGGAAAGACTACATTTCCTGGGATGGATAGACTATGAATAACTAATGACTCTGCAGTGTTGTGGTGGTTGTGTGAGAATAGCCTCCACAGGCTCATGTTTGAATCTTTGGTTTCCAGCTGGCGGAGCTGTGTGAGAAGGATTAGAGGGTATGGTTTTGCTGGAGGAGCTATGTCACTGGGGGTGGGCTTTGCAGTTTCAAAAGTCCATGTCATTCCCAGTTAGTTATCTCTGTTTCATGTTAGTAAATCAGATGTAAGTTCTCACCTACTGATCCAGGACCATACCCACCTGGTCATGGACTCACTCTTTGAAGCTGTAAGCCCCAAATAAACTTTTGTATGTTGTCTTGGCCACATAATTGAGTAATAACTAAGACAAGTGGTGAGAAGCAGGTGGAGAACTGTCAATGGCTATTGTTGGTAGAAATATAATATCTAAATGCCAAAAGGCAGATTCTGAAGCAAATATGGAGCTTCCTGGAAACTGAGAAAGCAGATCCTGCTGTATGGTGGCAGAACACACAGATGAATAGTATCTACAGTAAGAGGGAAGCAGAATTTGTACATGATTGTAGTAAGCTAATGTAAGGCCTTAATCCCCACCGCATGAAAGTCTTCCCGTGCATAAGAATTGGTCTTTGTGGATGTGGACAGGTTGTCTTGAGATGGGGAGGCCATCAAGGTGGACCCCAAGTAGTTTCAGAGTTCTTGGGAGAGAGAGGTGAGAGACGAGGCCAGGCAGAAGAGCAAACTTGGAAACAGAAGAATGTGAGTAGCTATGCTGACAGCTTGAAGAATCAGGCAGGAGCCCTGGTAAAGGAATTCAAAGGATGCAGCTCTGAAAAGTGATAGCCTCCAGAGTTGAGTATGGTCCTGCTGACACCATCATTATGTGCCAGTGAAACCAGTTTTTTATTCATGGTTCCTGCGACTTTAAGAGAACGGCACTTGTATTGTGCTAAGTATGTACGTGGTGGTGATTTGTTCAGCAATTACAGAAGACGAATGCGTCTAAAGGGAGTTGCTCGTGTGAAAGAAGTTGCCTCTTTTCTTCCTACTTCTCATATGGAGAAAAGTGACAGAGGGAAACTGCTAATAGGGAATCTACACTTGATGACACTGATACTTTTCCCTTGCCTATATTCCTTACCAGATACAAACAAGCTAAAAACCAAAGGTTGTGATTGGACACCAGGACAAAGACTGAGCCAGCAGCTCAGGCTACATGTGTATATCCTGTCTTTTATTCCATCTTTCCCATACATTAATTCACTGCTATGGACCAGACCAATTTTTTCTTAGCTTGGCCAAAATTATAAACTTTTCCTTTCCTTCTGTTTCTCTATACATCAGATTAAAGGTTCTCTTAATGTTGGAGTCTCTCCATCTCTCTTTCTCTCTCTCTCTCTCTCTTTCTCTCTCTCTCTCTTTCTCGTGTGTGTGCGCGCGCGCGCGCGTGATTCTTAAACAACCCCTCCATGATGAGCCTGACCTAATGCAAAATCAGGAGAAGCTCGGTATCCGTGTATTGCTGCACTCAAGAGGAAGAAAATCCAAAAGTACTCTTTGCAAAGCAGAGCACACAAACGCACAGGTTTCTCCTTAACAAATCACCAAGCCAGTGTGCTGTGGATATTGGTTCTGCAAATATTCCTGGAAATGTAAGTCTAGCTTATGTTAGTGTGTTGAAGGCAGATCTCTTCCAAAGCTCAATAGCAATGCAAAACTGAGCCCTATTGCACGTAAAGATTGGTAAGTCAGGAGTGTGAGCTGAAGCCTGTAAGCCATTCCCAGCCGGGTCAGCTCCCCACATGTCGCATTTAATGTTTATTGTAGCTAAATTAATGATTTAATAATTTAATGACCATTGTACATACACTGTCGCTGTGTTTGATCTAGCACAAAACACTCAGATCAGGGTCCTTCCAGAGGCCGACCCATGTCGTGTCCTCATTACCCACGTTCAGAACTAACCGTGTTCCATCCACAGCCACAGGAGGGCACAGGATCACAGCTAGAAGAATAACATTCCCACTGACCTACTTTACACGCACTCAAATCTGAATTCAGTGAAAAGTAAAATAAAAAAGTCTTAAATTCTTATTGGGAATTTGACATTCTCCCAGTTTTAAAATTCTTACATTAAATAATTCATGCTCTCACTTGCACAGTTGTAGAATTCCATCCTTTATAAGTACTGTATCCAGACATGGTGGTACAAGTGTGTAATCCCAACACTCCAGGAGAGTTGGGAGGTCATTGCTACCCTGAGCTGAACAGCAAGATCATGTCGAAAAAAAATATCTCTCTTTTCCTCCCAAACACTTACTACTGACGTAGCATAACTTCGCACCCCTTTTGTTTTGGAGGCTGTTGGTCCAGCCCGGCCTCGAACTCACAGAGATCCGACTGCCTCTGCCTCCCAAGTGCTGGGATTAAAGGTGTGACCACCACCGCCCAGCACAAATCCTGTAAGTTACTTCAAGCCTGAGTTACAGAGTTCATGGGTTGTTCTAAGGATAACTGGCTTGTTTTGTATGCCTCGGTATAAAAGGGATGTATATGAGTCCAACCACCAGAGCTACACTGAGCTAAAAATGCCTTTGGAGCTGTGCACAATTATTTGTATTTTTGTTCCTCTTCAGCTGTTGGGGAGAAGATGTCAGAAATTCTTGCTTATGTTGGGAAAAAACAGGATAAATGCCATACGCTCAAAAAAGCTGGTGGGGTACTTCACCAAAGGGGGCAAGGTCATTGTGGGTCTGTTTCAATTAATGACTTCCTTTTGTTAAAAACTCTCTATAAGACATTTTAATAATGAATAGCATAAAATGTTTAATTTTATGTGTAATATACACGCAGCAATAAATAGACCATAATAGATAAAATGTGGGGAAATAAACAGAAGGCTGAACAGTAAATAATTGTTGCAAAATCAACAGAGCGCAAATGTGCGAATGATCTCCTTTCTGTAGGGCAAACTCAAAGTTCAGCCTAGAAAACTGTATTTCTCTAAGTACAGAGCACAGACAACCAAAAGCACAAGCCAGAGGGACAAGCTTCCACTATTCACAAATCCGGAGCCCAAATCCCTGTGGAGATTGCAAAGCCTACTGTAGAATATTGTTTAAAAAGCCCCAATATAAAATGAGGAGCACTGTGTGTGCTGCATAAAAGTGTTCTTAAAACTCCAGGGAAGGAGCTGGAGACATGGATTAGCAGATAAGGGTATTTGCTGCTCCTACAGAAGACCTGGGTTTAGTTCTCAGGCCATATGGAGACTCACAACCATCTGGAAATCCAATCCCAGGGGATCTGACACTCTCTTCTGATCTCCTGCATGCATGTACACCATGCACTTTTGTACACTCCAGCACGCATGCACACACACCCTCGTGCGTGCACACACACACATACACACGCGCACGTGTGCGTGCATGAAACAAAAATTGAAAACATTCCAGAAAAGAAGATGGCGCCAAGGAAAACTGCACTTTCAGGATTCCAACAGTCTGTCCATTCATAAAGACAATGGCTTAGTAAAAGTTACCAGTATTAACAAAAAAAAACAGTTATGTAATTTACTGGGAACCCTACAACTCATGGTGAGACTGCTTAATGAACTAAAAAGTACTCTAACCTCAGTAAGTAAGGCCCTGCTCTCTGACTCCTATGGAAGTGGCCATAGTCTTGGTTCTGATGACTGGTAACACAAGGGATGTGACCTCTGGTCTCAAAGAATATTGGTGCCATGCTTTGCTCTGTTAAAGGCTTTTGGGTGACTAGTTCGAGAGCTGCCTTTGTTTTCCCTGCACCACAGATACCCTAAGCTGAGGCATTTTCCTGGGCAGTGCTCATCTATTTATAAATGTTTGCCCCAGGCACAGAAGCTAGGAGTGTGCGGGTACTCAGCAGACAAGCAGAAGACTTGGAAAGTAGAAACTTGGGAAGACCTGTGAGAGGCAAGGGTCATATAGTGCCCCTGTATTCTGGGACTTACAGGACACCATGCATGTCAAGGACTAGACACAAGTAAAGGAAGGAAGCAAGAAGACTGGTATCCAAGACATATAAAGAATTCACAGCTCACATTGAGTAAAATCAGCTTTGGAATGTATTAAGAGAGCTTTCAACATATCTTACCAAAAACAAAATCCCATGGTGCCAAACAGGCATAAGATGTTCCCAATGACATCTCATTATGGAAAAGCAAAGTAAAACAATGAGATTTTGCTGCTACTAAGATGACCAGAACCCACAACATCTATGGTGCCAAATCTTGGGGAAGCAGGAGCTCTCATTCATCAATGCCGTGTACACAAAATGCTCCAACTGTTTCCAAGACAGCTTGGCAGCATTCACAGAACTAAACAAACTTACCACATGACCCAGAGTTGAGCTTCTCAGTCTTTATCTGAGAGTGCTGAAAATTCATGTCTACACAAATATCCCCAGGACTATTTACAGATGTCCTCCTAATCACCAACAACTAATTGCTAATTGGAAACCACAAAGATATCCTTCCATATGTGAATGGTTAAACTGTACCCAGACATCATGGTGGAATATTATTCTGTGCTATAAAGGAATGAGCTTTCATACCACAAAATATCCACAGAAAACTCAAGTGCACATTCCTAAGTGGAATAAGCATGTTGGAAAGCCTATATCCATAGATTCCATATGCTTGGCACTCTCAGAAAAGACAAACCTCCATGTTTTATGACTCAAGTGTGTGGTAGCTTCAGCAAAAGAACACGGAGAAATCAGTAGGGATTGATCTGGAAGATTCATCCCTTTGTCTGGTTGCCCCACTGCTGCAAGGTGCTATGCATACTGTCTTACCCAGCTGTGAATGCTGTGAGCTAAAATAACAGCTAACCATTGCACCATACCCACTGGTGCAATGATAGCATAAATGCCATTGTAATAACCAACTACTTTCTGATTGGATTCACAGAGCCCATATGTGTCACTGTTGTTGGGGCCAAGAATTTTGTCTAGAGAGGTCCTAGGCCTAGAATATAGCCTACTACTATTATTCTGACTCCTACTGACTTATTTATTGCTCTGTCAATAGATTGATGTATCTCTCAAGCCTCATCAGAGAAGTTTCCTATGTAGTACTTGACAGACAGTACAGAGACCTACATGTGGGTTAAATACAGAGAATGAGAAATTGCAGAATGCTCATGCCTAAGGGAGGTATCTATGCCATGCACACACTTCTTGAGGCTCAGAAATAATCACAGAACAGGGGATGGACAGTATGAGCCAGAGGCAGTGAAGGAAATTGTTTTCTTGGCACAACAGTGCTGTTGACTACATGAACCCACACCAGTTATGATATCATCCATGAGACTTGTACAAGCTCAAGCCAGAGAAAATCCATGGACCAGAGAGGTGGGCATAAAGTCTTGCCATTAGCTGAGGGGCTGTTGGTAACTTACAGCAGCTGGGATTGGAAGAATTAGTTTTCATTAAGGTTGTGGACCCTGATATGTCCACCATGTTACAGTGAGTAGTAGCACAAATTGGGGTAGATGAGGGTTTGGGTTTTGTCTGCTTTGTTTTGTGTTTTTTTTTCTTGAACACAAAGTTGTGTGGATATCAAAGGGACGTTGGATCTGGGAAGAGGTGGAGGGATGGATATGGTCAAAATACAATGTATGAATTTTCCAAGAATTAATTAAAAGAAAAGGTAAATTTATGGAGATAATAAAAAGATAAGCAATTGGTCAGGAGCCAAGGGAAGGCAGAAATGAATAAATAGATGAGTATATAGGATTTCTAGGGTAGGAAGTTTCTATGTGATGCCATATTGGATATGTACATGTTTGTTTGTCCAAACCCATAAAAAACAGGTAGCACCAAGTGTGAACTCTGCCATGCACCGTGGTCCTGGGACTATGATATGAGCACCACTTGAGCAGCAATGGGGTAGAGAAGGCTGTGTATGCATGGGTCAAAGAAGCATGGGAAATCTCTGAACACTTCTCTAAACTCTTATCAACCTGAAGCTGCTCTGAAAGGTGAATTTCTTTTGTAGTGATTAATAGGAGTTGAGAGGGGGTATGCTTTGGTGTGGGGTGTATAAAGACAGCCTATATTTCATCAGTGAATGTGGTATGCATGTGTATAAATCCAAGACAGAACCTTGTTACTATGCACAATTAAGATGTTATCTAAAATTAAATGATTATAAAAAATTAAAATATATGAGTAAGTAAAGCCATTTATTTTTTTAAAAAAGATTAAGTTCAGTACTTTGCCTTGTTAGTGACTTTTCGTTGCTGTTAAAAAAAATACCTGAGGAAAAAACCATTTTAAAAGAGGCAAGATCTCTTCCTGGCTCACTGTTTCAGAGCTTCTGGCCCACGGCTGGCTGGCTGTCTCCTTTGCTTTGGACCTGAGGTGGAAGGGTTTGAGGAAACAGCTCTTCACTCCAGGGCAGCCCAGGAAGCAGGTGGCTCAGAGAGGGAGGGTCCAGGAACAAGATGTTTCCTTCAAGGGCCCACTCTTGTAACCTACGCTGCCAACCCAGGTCTTACCTCCTAAGGGACCATCCAGCTACGTTTCCATCAAAGGACATATGTGTTGTGACTGTGACAGGGACCGTGCCAGCAGGCATTTGACTCAGCTTTTTTAACCAGTAAAGGGGATATGGAGTTGGGAGTGCAGGACGCTTGGGATTCCATCCCAGTACGGAACACAACAAGAACATAGATTCTACAGCTGTAACAACTGGGCAGCTTGTCCTTCTGCTACTGTGTAAGCAATGGAAAGGACCATGGCGGGAGTGAAGGCAGCTTACTCCACAACCGCCTGATTCCTCAAGGGCACAGCGCAGCAGCTTTTCCCCGGCGTTCCTATTAGTCAGTTGGGGTTGCCATAACAACACAGATGCTTTCTCGGCACTCTGAATGTTGACAGTCTAAGAAGAAGGAGTCATAGATTTGGCCTATAGGCAGCAGCCTTCTGTGCCTTCACAAGATTCGTTTCCTCTGTGAGTGGCTGCGTCCTTTTCTTTTCAAACAGGGACACCAGCCAGACTGGATGAAGGTTCGCTGGTCAAGACCCCATTTTTAGCTTTCATTATCTCCTTAAAGACTCTGTTTCCAAATGTAGTCTAATTTTGAAGCACCAGGGGATTATTAGGCTTCAATGTAAGAATTTTGGGTTGACAAAATTTAGTGCACAGTAGCTAATCCATTTTCCCTTCACCCAGGGTGCTATTTGCTTTTCTGACATGACAAATGATGGCACGGAAAAGGACACAATGAATAAATAGACTAAAGTCAGTTCAACTGCAATTATTGGCTGATAGCGTTTTGTAAGGGTGAGAGCTTAATTCACATGAGAAATGGTGTCCGACTCGTGCAGCTCTTATGGGATTATTAACAAAGCTCCTTTTTTGCATTCTTTACAGAGACACCACTGAGTTATTTGATTCTTTGAGGATGACATTGACATGCATACAGAAACAACACTTTAAAGGGGTGAATGGAAACAATGAGAAAGGACAATGGGGGGGGAGATAGTAGGGACATGGGTCAGGAAAGAGAGATGGAGAAAGAGAGAGTGAGAACATGTGAGCTCTTTTGAAGACCCTGCACCCAATGTGATCAACGAGGACAAGTACACATCTTGTCTGAGCTATGAATTGTATTTCATATGTGTTTATCACCCTGGGAAACAGAAATTCTCTTTATTTCCTTACTCTAGGAAAGAGAAATCCTCTTTACTTCTTTGAGAGTTGGTATAATGGTCAGTGTTCATTGTCAGCGTGGTAAAAAAAATCTCAAATCACCGTGGTGATGAGCTACTAAGCTGTGAGATATTATTTACCTTGACTATGCTAACTGAAGAGGAAAGACCCTCCCATTGTGAGTGACACTATTCCCTTGGCAGGGACCCTGAGCTATGCACAATGGTGGAGGATGGGGGCTGAGCTTTAGCACACATGCATGCATTAATGTTATACTCCGGCTACACAAAAAAATGGTCCCACTGCTTCGAGTCTAATGCTGTGACTTCCCACCCATAGCCAGCTGCAACCTAGAGCTGCAACCTTCATAAACTCCTCCCTAAAGTAGTTTTTGTTACGGTATTTTATCACAGCCATAGAGTAGAAATTAAGATAGCTGTGGCCGACTGAGATTTCAACTCAAGTAGAATAGTTTTAGACCCTGGATATGAATAAGAGTGGGATAAAAAGTTAAGTCAGCTGGCTATCTGTAAGCCGTAAACATGTCAAGGATTTTGTAAGGAATCCATGATCTTGCCCACTGGTGAGGCATATAGGTTCAGAAAGAATCTGAGAGAGGTTATCAGACTCTCCAAAACCGAAATGGGTAACAGATGTCGATGGATGCAAGCCATGAGTAAGAGTGTCCGCCGGTAGACGGCAGAAAGAAGAGAGAGCCGCATGTCCCGTGGCAGAAAAAATAATGCAAAGGCCGAGAGACATGGAACTGGCTGGTTAATGTAAGTCTCAGCCAGCAGCTAGGACATGGCAGGGACTCTAGGCTGTTCAGAGGAGTCTACAGAGAACGTGTGGGGAGTAACCTACAATCCACTGGACATCACCTGGAGCTTAGGTTGTTTTCTGAGCATGCTGGTGGCAGCCGAAGTTAGACACATTCAGACATAAGTGGTGGTTAGAGAAATCCGTATTGAGACTAGAAAGGAAAAAAAAAGGAGTGGCCAGATCTGGTAACTGGGGCTTTGATAAAGTCCAAATCAAAGATCAGTTCACTACATGATGGTGAAAAAAAAAAAATAAATGCTCAGGGATCTTGTAGGGAAGAATGGCACACACAGAGGCCAGACCCAGCATGCAGAAAGGTACAGAAAGAGTAAGAAATGGTCCTAGTGATGTGAGAACCCAGGAAGACACAGGTTTAAGCAGCCTACAGTGACAAGATCCAAGGATTTGAGTTGAGTAAACGAAGGGGAAACCTGGTTTAAGCAAGATATCCTTTGACTAGGCTAGCATCCCTGACAGGTGGCAAGGGACGCACATGAGGTAAGGCTTGTAGCCATGCCAAATCCGGGGGTTCCTCTCGCGCCCCACCGGCACCGTCACACTTAGAGTCCGATGCCATCCTGATCTTATGGCTGAGAACGGAGAACAAGGGCTGGTGCTGCCTGTTTGGTGATGAGACCTCGGCTGCTGGGAGAGATGTACGTTCCAAACACTCCCCTTAGCATCTCTGCCAGGAGAACAGTATTAAGGGCTGGGGAGACTCCAGGGCGGAGCATGCCTACCTACGGCCCTAGGTTCCATCCACAGCACCGCAAAAAGGAAGCGAAAGCGTTCAAATGTTCAGAGAGACGTGTGAGTAAAGGTTACCCACGGATCACTCCCAGGCAGCTTTTCGTTTCGCTGTCTTTTCCCAGCGGCACGTACTGTTGCATAATACGTGCGCCTGCAGATTACGGGGGCCTTGACAAAGTCGAAAGAAACCAGGCCACACAGACTCAGAGAACCTGCATGTGGCTGTCTGGAGTAGGAGTTCCCCATTCTGCTTCCCTCCGTCCTCATGACCTCTTGCAGCTCTACGCCACAGAGTTCTGTGGGGAAAGAGTTGGGCATGAGGACCTGCACGGCTTAGGAGGAGCCTTTACGGTCTATGGTTCCCTCAAGGGCCAAACCAAGCAATTTTTCCCTGCACACGGGACTCCCTGGGGTGTCTCCAATCTCCACATTCGGTCCCATTTCTGACTATTCCTTGAATCTTTCCCCAGAAACACCCTCAAGGAAACACTAATGTAACGTCATACTGACTCCTGTGGTTGTATTACTTCTGGACACGGTGGTCCCTACGTCCGGAACACCGTGGTAGCTTTCCCATCATGCCATTGTTCATTTCAGCACTGGTGTCTCCCTTCATTCACAACTGTATCCACAGCAAGCCCTCTGTCACCGGGACCTGACAGCTGAGCAGGCGGACAGCCCCCAGACACACTCAAGGGAAGACTCTCATGTGACTAAGTGGATGGAGCAGGGAGCCGGGAAAGCCTGTGAAGGGCTGCGGCAACAAGAACCGGGTAGAGAGTCGGATAAACCAGCGTTCCAGTGAACTGGTATTTTATTTTATATTTATTTAGGCAGATCAGCCTAAAACGATATATGTCTCAGGAGATGCAAGCTCATTCCCGCAGAGCACGGGCATGCACGGGCACGCATGTGTGCACACACATGTACAGAGTCTATACATATCTACACATGGTCATCAGCCGTGCCATACCACACATCCACAGGCATTTCCTTATTCACACACTCGTGTACAACAGTGCATGGCATGCCCTACACTCATTTCAAGCACTCATATACAACACGTACACACAGACTGCTTAATATATGCCTCACACATTACACACTCAAACACACACACACCCGTACTCAGATCCACACATCCACACACAGCATCTACCATGCACCACAAGTGCTCCTACACCACAACACTAGCTTTCCTGCGTGCCCTATAATACACACACACTCATACGCTTGCCTATCCATATATGCTCACCCTCAGCCAGAGCCTGCCCTAATCATCCTCGGTGATCGTGTTCTCAAGTTCGGTTGCATACCACCAAAGCACAGATTTAGGAAGGTGAACACAGGGGCTGCCTTCCAGTATTCTGGGCATTTTAGCTCCCCTAGTTGGACAGAAGAGATTGTTTACTTTGGGCTGATGGCATACGGTGGACACAGGTATACTCCCGAGATTTGTCACAGCTCGGTCTTTCTGGGAAAGGCTAGCACTTGTCACGTATCACATGCATCTACCTAAAGGGTCTATGACACACACACACACACACACACACACACACACACACACATACTGCTGGGGTTCAGTCCCCTCAGGTCAGTATCCAGGAGAAGGTCTTCCAGTGAAGACTCTCTGTGAAGTAAACACAAATGTCTATTTGGGATGTGTTTTTCCCTTTGCAAGACAGCTTCGTTTAGCTGTGTCACAGACAACCTATGCAAAATTGAGAAGAGAACTCATCTCCGTCGCTCACTTGTGAAAGCCTGGCAGCTTCCAAATGTCCCTGCTTCCCTCCCTTCCCTCCTTCCAGGCACTACCTTGGGGAATGCCAACGTTTTTGAAGCCAGCATTAGTTTTTGACACCTCTGAGACACTGACTGCTTCACATCTTCAACAAGTCCTGTCAGCTCCCCAAAGTGCAGACAGACACGGCGCCGTTTTTTCCATGCCCCTGGAGTCTGTCTTCGCCTCTCGTCTGGATGCATCTTCCCCCGTAACCGCCCCCTTGGGATGCTAACCCTGCAGGTCATTGTCTCCACAAAGCAGTGGGTTCCTTGCTCCAACCCCAGGGTGGGTTGATGCTCTCACTCACCAGCCCAGCCTGCATACACCTCAAAGGTGCAAGGTTCTGTACGCCTATGATCAGCCTCCTCTTACCTACCCAAGGTCATGTCTTCTCTTGGGCCCAGTAACAGGCAGCCTACTCCAGGATGCCCACCCCAAAGGGCATTGCCTCTTGCCCTGTTTTCTTCCTATGTTTGAATGCTGTCAGTCAGAAACAATCCACCATTACTGGTTGGCCTTACACTGTGTGGGGTACTGTGGGAGAAGCCAACTGGTTAAAAACAAAACAAAACAAAACAAAACCCAGCTTCGATAATAGAAATCAGCCATGCATGATTTTCCTGTGAGTGTATTCATGGTTTACTGACCACAGACAGGTTTAAAATGCTTTAGAAAACCCTCTCATGTTAACAGAGTTCAGCATCGAAGCTTTAATGTTCCTCAAATACTTGTAAGACTCCACTAAAGCCTTGAAACGCCCCCTTGATCCTCAAGTGATTAGGCTTCCGTGTCCTCATAGGACCAGCACAAAGCCTCTGGGACTGCTGTCTGTGATAGGTGTGTATGGCCATGATCAGGGCTTGATTCTCAAATCTGCCTGAATTTCCAGTGGATCTCTGTGGAGGGACATCAGTTCCCTCGAATGCTCTGCCCAGTGTGGAAGCTACTGTTTACATCTAGGGACTGGCTGGTTGAAACGTAGCAAATAATGCTGGAGAGCAGAACCTCTGGCTTTACTTAACTTCAGTTTTAAAATATTTACGGCTTTATTTCACTCTGTTACAATATGTGGGGGCATGGGTATGGGCTCTTGCGTGCAAGTACTCTCGCAGGCAGCAGAGGGCACATGAAGTTGTTAGCTGCTCCTCGATGTGGACGCTATGAACTGAACGTGGGGGCTCTCTGCCAGACACTGAGCCATCTCTCTAGCCCCATCTTTAATTTTTAAATTTGATGGAAGATTGGTTTCACTGCATCTAGGAAAACCAGCCAAAAACACAAAGAATTCGAGACTCAAAGTTTTTTTTTAAGAAACATGATGCATGGTGAACCCTAACATGTCTCCTGATCAGCATCAGGGCCATGCCTAGCCATTTCCAGGCAAATTTCAAAATCTCATTGCTACTATTCCTCTGATCACTTAGCTGACATTTATAAGTCATCTCAGGCGCAGGAGGCATGGATGGAATGCAGACAGAGCTATGCATGACATAGGCTCGTCAATTTCCAACTACCAGAGGCCCTAGTCATATCCTTAATCAGTTAAATTCTTGAGCCACATTTTTCTTTTTTTCTCTACCTGAAGGGAGGAAAAGACTTTTCAGCAACCTTTGACCCTGGCCCAGAGCTCTGGTGTTGCCACTGCCTGGGAAACAGGCACGGTCTGGCCACACACCATTGGGGGCCGGGGCTCCTGGAGGTTACTCTGCAGAATTCCAGCATCTTATTTCTCTTGAAAGTTCTTCAGTGATCTAGGCTACAGTGATGGTTGCTCAGCAGCCAGCTCCTGAAGCTGGCCCACTTTTCCCTCCCTGTGTGTGCTGGCAGCACCACCTAGTGGCAGCGATTTTCAGTCCTGATGTCTAAATAGAGCAACACTATTTATCGGTGTCTTGGGCATCTGTTAATGTAGAACGGGCAGGTGGGCTACCAGGTTTTGTGGATGAATGGATGCCTATAGTTCATTTTGATCTATTTACCTTATCTCTGGATGGACATAGTGCTGTCACAAATTCTTCTGAAGCACCTGTTGCATAACAAAACCAACAGTATAAGTTCTTGTAAATCAGTACACAGAGCATCTCAAATGGTTCCTTCTATTCGGACATAACTGACTGACCGGACATTTTCTTGTGAGACTGAGGCTGATAGTATGAGTCTGAGACCATCACCGCCCTGAGACTCAATGGCCACCACCCCTCCCAACATCCTTGGAATGGATGATGGACTCACAATACACCCAGAATCTGTTTCATTTTTTCCAGAGCAAGAAATATACATGTAAGAAATTAGAATACCCCCTTTGAACATCTTTTTCATCGAATATAAACTCAAACCTTCATAAAGCTGGTTGAAGCTAGTCATTCATCAGGTTTGTGAATGCAATAAGTATTGCATGTTTTCTGTGTGGATTTGTGTTTGTGTATGTTTGTGTGTCTGTGTGTCTTTATACTTTTGTATATTTTTTCAGTGTTTGTGTGTTGTGTACCGGTATATGTGTGTTTTCAGAAACTGTGAGACTGTTTACAAATTGAGTAATATATATATATACTGTTTGGTGATACGTGTATCATTGAAAAAATCAAAAAGGAAATTAAAAACTTCTTAAAATTAAATTTAAATGAAAATACTATGTATGAGAACTTTTCTAAAATGATAAATTGGAGGGAATCATAAGAGGAAAGTTTATAGCTATGACTGTCTCCACTAAAAATCTGGTGTCCCCATTAATAGAGGGAGTCACTATAGATTTAAAGAGAAATCTGGCACTAGGGAATTGTACAGAGATCTACAAGGATGACTCCAACTAGGAATCTAATCAATAGTGGAGAGGCTACCTTAAATTCCCTTCCCTTATAATGAGAGTGATGACTACCTTAAATGCCATCCTAGAGTCTTCATCCAGTAGCTGATGGAAACAGAAGCAAAGATTCGCAGCTAAGCACTGAGCCAAACTCCTGGAATCCAGTTTCAGAGAGGGAGGAGTGATGAGCAAAGGGGTCAAGTCCACGCTGGGACAACCCACAGAAACAGCTGACCTGAGCCAGCAGGAATTCATGGACCTCAGTCTGACAGCTAGCAAACCAACATAGAATCAAACCAGGCCCCCTGAACATGTGTGTCAGCTAGGAGCCCTGGGCAATCTATGGGGCCTCTGGCATTGGAATCAGGATGTATTCCTAGTGCATGAATGGACCTTGGGAGCCAATTTCCCATAGAGGGATACTCTCTTAGCCTCAATACACAGGGGAAGGCCTAGGCCCTGCCCCAAATGACTTGACAGATTTTGATGATCCCCCATGGAAGGCCTCACCCTCCCTGAGGAGTGGATGGGGGATGGGATGGGGGGTCGGTGGGGGCAAGCGAGGATGGAAGGGAGGAGGAACTGGGATTGATATGTAAAATAATATTGTTTCTAATTTGAATAAAATTCATAAAAATAAAAAAAAATCAGGTGCCCTGCAGAGGATGGGGGTCTGTGCCTGTAATCCTAGGAGTGGAAAGGCTGGGTCAGCAGGGTTGACATCAGTGTGAACCTGTGTTATATACACAGTGAGAACCTGTTTCAGGTATAAAGCAAAACAAAAATCATATCACAAGGAAATCATGTATAATGCACTTCAAAGTAGTATAAAAAGTAAGCCAAACTTAAGGCAGTAGGCAGTAAGAAATAATGAAGACCAGTCAGAATAATAAAATGAAGACGAAAAGTAAAACACAAAGACTCAATAAAACAACTAGCCAAAAACAAAAACAAATTAACCAAAAGACAAAGGAGACCCAAATTATTAAAATTAAGCATTTTATTACTTTCACTACGGACAGCAATGAAAACTAACTACAGGATCATTAGCATATACTTACATTTCTTGAAAAACAAATGGAAAATCTAGTTCTTCTCATCGAGAGGTTATAAATAATTTAAACAGGTCTATGGCAAGCAGCCGATTGAAACGGTAATAGTCTTTCAGTGAAAAGACACTCGCCCTAACTCCCCCCCACAAAAAAGGAGAGGCTCTACATCTTGCTTCAGAGGAAGCTGCAGACCCAGGGAGGGGACAGGTGTGATTCTCATTAAGGCCCATAGGCGTTGGCAAATTCCATAACTCAAAACAAAAGCTGCAGGCATAGGTGAGAGACCCCAGCTGGCAGGGCTGTACCTGCCTGCTGCTCAGTGGAAGACACCAGAGACTCCAGCCCTGAACACCAGTTCCGCACAGAGAAACAACACACCAGCCCTACTGGTGCTCCCCCCCCCGCGCCGCCCCCGCAAACGCTGTAAAAGCCACCACCAAAGGCAAAAGGAGGACTTGAATTTCTCAAATTAAAACATGAAAGAAAAACTCAACGAATGAACTAACGTTGGGTTTGCAATCCCAGGCCAGGATAAGAAACATCATGAAAAATAATAACAGCCTATACCCTCCACAAATCACTGTGAAATCATGCGTGAGAAGGGGAATGGAAGGAAATAAGACAGTCGGCCTACAATATGAAAATAGTTAGACTTGCTGAAGGAAAGCCAAACTGGAAGGATGATAGAAATTAAAAGCTCAGTAAGCCGAATACAAACTGCAGAGGAACTCCTCACCAGCAGAGTGGATCATGTAGACATCAGTTCCTCTGGAATGGAAGCGAAATAGGAGGAAATGCCTCACTTAATAAAGGTGTATAATAATCTTTAAAAGAAATATGAATATGAAGTGGCAGAGATCTGAGATACCACACCAAGATCTGCATTTCAGATGGACAGAGAAGAAGAATGCCATGGTGATGGTATAGAGAATATTTTCAATAAAAATCATAGAAGAAATTGTTCCAAGGTTAGAAAGAGAAATGCCCATCTAGGTACAAGACATATTGTAGTTAAAACAATAGAAATGAAGAGTAAAGAAGGGGTATTAAAGGCGTCAAGAGAGACAAGTCAACTCACTTTATAAAGGCAGGATAACACTTGATTATTAACCTGATTAATAATCACCAGAGTAACAGCTGATTATTAGACAAAAAAGCATAAAGCCATAAGAGCCTGAAGTATGTATTCCAAGTTCTGAGAGACCAGTTATGAACTCAGACTATTTGTTCAGCAAAACTATTAAAATTGAAGGCAAAATTTAAAAAAAGTTTCATGATAACAACAGAATAAAGAAACTATGGCTACTGAGCCATCTGTGTAAAGGACACTGGAGGAGATACCTGAGTCTGAAGAAGAGGATAAACACACCCAAAAAAGGCACAAGAATACATTTTATAAACACACCCAAAAAGGCACAAGATTAAATTAATGGTTCCAGAAGAATCAATGAAAAAAACTCCAAGAAAACAACACAAAACAAAAAGATGAGAAGAATTAAGAGACATCATTCAATAATAAATCTTAATATTAATAATCTCAATTACCCCAATAAAGTGACAGAGTAACAGACTGCAATAGAGAACAGGATCCATTTTTTTTTACCACCAGGAAATTTATCTCACCCTAAATGACAGACACAACTTTAAGGTTAAAGTGATGGGAAAAAATTATTCTGAGTTAATGAAACCAAGAAACAGCATGCGTGGCTATTCTAATATTTTACAAAGTATACTTTGTGGCAGTTTAGGTGGAATTGGCCCCCATAAGCTCATAGGGGGTGTCACTATTGGGAGGTGTGACTTTGTTGCAATAGGTATGGCCTTGTTGAAGGAAGTGTGTCACTGTGCCATGTGCTTTGGGGTGTCATATGCGCTCTAGCCCATGCCTAGTATCCTACTTCACTTCCTGTTACCTGCTCATCAAGATGTAGGACTCTCGGTTCCTTCTCCAGCACTATGTCTGCTTACATGCCACCATGTCGCACCATGGTGATAAAGGACTAAACCTCTGAAAACGTAAGGCACCACTATTAAATGTTTTTCCTTTATAACAGTTGCCATGGTCATGGTGTCTCTTCACAGCGATAGAGTCCCTAACTAAGATGCACTTCAAGAAGAGGCAGACTCCCATGGCTAAGCACTGAGCTGAACTCAAGAAAGCCAGTGACAGAGAGGGAGGACTGATGACCAAAGGGATTAAGACTGGGCTGGTTTAACCCCAGAAACAGCTGACCTGACAAGGGTTAGCTCTTGAATGCCAGGCTGATGCCTGGGAATCCAGCATGGGACTGGATCAAGACCCCCTGAATGTGGGTGTCAGTGAGGAGGCCTAGGTAATCTATTGAACCTTGGGCAGCAGATCAGTACCCATCCCAAGTATACACATGGTCTCTGGACTCCCATCCAACAATGTGAGATGCACTCTCACCCTGAACTCTTGGGGGAGGGTCTAGGCCCTGCCCTATATGAAATGACAGACTATGGACACCCCCATGGAGGGCCTCACCCTCCCTGGGGAAATAAGGGGATAATGGGGAGGTGGGGGAGGGCACGGGAGGAGGGGAGGGAAATGGAGAGGGACCTGGAACTGACTTGTGAAGCAACCTTGTTTCTAATCTAAATTTAAACTTAAAAATAAAAAATGCACTTCAAACCAAAATTAATCAGAAGAGATAAGAAGGCTCATTTCGTATTCACTGAAGGTGTAATCAATGAGGGATTATTACAACCTGAAAAATGTACACACTAAACACGGGTGCACCCAATTCCATACAAACAGCACTAATAGATTTAAAAGCACAGATAACTCCAGCATATTGATAGTGGGTGACTTCAGTACTCCAGCCTCACCTATACAGAGGTCCTCTGTACAAGAAAATAAACAAAGACACTCTGGAGTTAATTTATATCAGACATCAACTGGATCTAACAGACTTCTACAGAACATCCCACCCAAACACTAAATACAAAGTGTTTTCAGCAGGTCATGGAATTTTCTTTGAAGTTAAACACATATTAAGACAAAAGGCAAACTTTAATAAAAGTAGGAAACAGAAATATCATCCTTCATTCTATCTAACCACAGTGGAATAAATCTGGATAGCAATAACTACAGAAAGTTCATAAACTCATGGGAACTAAACAACCCACTACTGAATGATAATTGGGTCAGGGAAAAAAAATCAAAAAAGGAAATTTGAAATTTTATAGAACTGAATGAAAATGAATACATGAAACAACAAAATATATAGGAAAGAATGAAGAGAGTCATAATAGGAAATGTTACAGAAAAATACTGAGATATATCAAATTAATAACTTAATGATTCACCCGACATCCTTATAAAAGCAAGAACAGCACCTCCCAAAAATAGAGAGTAAGAGACATTGAAATTCAGGGTAGGAATTAATGAAAGAGAAACAATAACAAAAATCAATGAAATGAAAACAGTTATTTGACCAGATTGACAAACCTTTAGCCTAATTAACTAACAAAAGGAAGAGAGAACTCACAAATTAAAGATAAAAGGGAAGATATTACAACAGACACTAACAAAATTGAATGAATAAATCATAAGAACATATTTTAAAATGTATATTTCATTAAACTGGAAATCCTGAAAGAAATGGTTGAACTTTTAAATGCATATGACTCTCAAAAGTTAAATAAAAATGAAGCAGATAATTTAAATATAAAAACAATGAGATTAAAGAAATATTTTTAAAAACTACAGGCTAATCTATATGTATGTAATTTAAAGCTGCCTTCTTAAAAGTTAGTGCAGTATGATATGATCTTGACTTTTAAGAGCTACATTAAATGCAGTTATTTTGGTATATATTCCAGTTTCCCTAATACTATGTGTTGACAACTTGAAAAAAACAAGTTCCCCAGCTAAAGAGCCCAGATGAATTCAGTCCAAGATTCTGTTTTCTCTTCAAAGAAGAATCAACACTAATCTCCTCAAATGATGGCATAAAAAAAGGAAGTCTTCCAAATTCCTTGAGAAGTCAGTATTATCCTGGTACCTAAATCAGACAAAGACCCAATTTAAAAAAGAGAATCATAAGCTAATATCCCTGCTGAAACATAAACAGAAAAACTCTTAATAAAACATTTGCAAGCTGAAGCCAAGAATATATAAAAAATATCATCCACCATGAACAAGTTGGCTTCATACCAATGACATGGAGATGGTCCACAATGCTTAAATCAATGAATTGAACCATCACATGAATAGATTTATTGACATAAGTGTCATAATAATCTAATTAGATGAATAGGCCTTTAAGAAAATTCAACATTACAGCATGCTAAAAGTCCTGGAGAGACTACAGATAACAATGGACTTATCTCAACATCAGAAAGACAATATACAGCAAGCCAACATCCTACATCTGGCTTGATGAAAAACAAAAACTCAAAGCACTTCCATTAAGCTCAGGAACGTAAACAGGGTTACCACTTTCCCTATTCCTGTTTAATATGATACTTTAAACATTAACTAGAGCAATAGGACAAGAGAACAAGATTAAAGTGATAGGACAAAAAGAAAGAAACCCAAATATTCTACCAGAAAATTTTCTATAGCTGATGACAATTTGTACAAAATGACAAAATTAATGCACAAAATCCACACCCATCCTATTGCATCAACGACAAACATTCTGAGAAAGATATCAGGAAACAATCTCATTCACAACAGCCTTAAAGGATCTTGGAATAAATAGAACAAAGGAAGTGGAAGACTTACATAAGGGAAATTTCACAACATGGAAGATAGAAATAGAAGACAGCAAATAATGAAGAGACCTTCCATGTTCATGGATTGTCAGAATTAATAGTGTAAAAATGGTCATCCTATCAAGAGCAGTCTATACATATAATGACCCTAACTAACATTCAGAAAAATTGAAAACAGCCATCTTACATTTCATATGGAAACGCCAAAGAACCGGAATAGTCAAAACAATAGCGAGGAATAAAAATACTGCATGGGTTTACCACCATTCTTGATTTCAAGTTATACAAAAGACCTGTAATATCTGGGCTATAGTGGCACATGCCTTAAATCCCAGCACTCAGGAGGCAGAGGCAGGCGGATCTCTGTGAGTTGAGGCCAGCCTGATCTACAGAGCGAGTTCCAGGACAGCCTCCAACACAATACAGAGAAACCCTGCCTCGAAAAAACAAAAACAAAAAGGCTATAATATAAAAGCATCATGGTATTTGCATTAAAAAACAGACATTGGCCAATGGAATAGCACTATGGCTCCACATATAAACCCATACTTCTGTAACCTGATCATTTTGAAAAGATCTAAAAACTATACATTGGAAAAAAGTGGTGCTGGGAAAGCCATATAGATACATGTAGAAGAATGCAACTGGATCTTGAGTTTTATCTCTCCATTCAACCCGAGATGGATCAAGCAACTCAACATGCAGACATAAAACCCAGCATCTTGACTCTGGTGGAGAAGAATACAGAGACTGTGCTTCAACTAACAAGGACTTTCAAACAAGACCCTAGTAGTGCAGACCTGAAAATCAACAATTGTAAACTAAACTAAATTAAATTCAGCAGCTTCAGCAGAGCAGAGGACGCCGTCATTCAAGTGAAGAGGCAGCTTAGAGAATGAGGAAACCTTCACCAGCTATGCATCTGACAGACAATTGGCATCTAGAATATACAAAGAACAATTAACAATCATCAGGTACTACAGACTTTGAAATAAAAAGCCAAGTGCCAGAATTGGTTATCTTTATTTGAGTTCTCCATCAGTGGGGTACCGCAGACCCCTCAAACTTTACAAGCTGTTGCTGTTGCTCTTGGTTACAACTTGAGTGGAAAGACTCTATTACTGAAGATACTACACACCTGAGTGCAATCAAGCATGTGCTGAACTGAAAGTTTCATCTTTACTGGCTAGCTTTCATGATGCCAAGGGTCTATGTGTAAGACTGGAGGAGAAAAGTCAACGACAGCCTTACCCAGCTCTGAACCTTCTCACTGACCCAGGAAGACATACTTACTAACACAATAGTGGTATGAATGTTACAGGAATAAGAAACCCCTTTCCAATTACTTAAGGTTCTTTGCATCATTGTCATCTACCTAATGTCATCATTAGACCATGCCAGGTGCCATCAACTTGGACAAAAATCTATGGCTGTCTAGGTTATAGATACCATATGGTACCTAGCATTATTACTGTGGTAAGTGAACACAGAAATTAACAGTCCTCTAATTTCTTATCTTTATACCTATAGATTAGTGAATCTCTCAACCCTCATCAAAAACAAAATAACAGCAACACCAAACACCTTCTTTCTGCAATAGATAGGAATTAACTCACAGATCTACAATCAGTCAGTGTGCCAAGAATATACTGTAGAGTATTCAACTCTAAGTAGAGCATCTTTATCATGCCAACTCCTCACAAGGCTTGGGGATGACTATGGAAGAGGTGAAAACATTGTAAGACCTGGGGGAAGTAGATATGGCAGCATTAACAGTATTTTCTATACATAACTCTCGGGATGTTAAACACATAACCTCTCAGAAGCTGGGAGTGTATGTACCAGACCTGCACAAATTCAAGCCAGCCAAAATTCCAGTGCGAGAGGAGCCCAGGAAGACCCAGATATATCTGAAGAGCTATTAACAGCTGATGGCTGGTAGAGGAGAGAGGACCAGTGTTCTAAAGGAATGAGTCTCCTGAGAGGGGCCTATGTTCCAGTAAGCAGCTCCACACCCGTGCACATATGGGCATCATTTATTGGTCTCAGTACTATTTTAAAAAAGAGAAAGGACATGTGAAATTGGGAGGGAAAAGTGGTGAATGAATAGGGAAGGAGTTGGAGACTAGGGAACTGGGAGTAGATTCGATCCAAACAGTTCATATGAATGTATTAAATGAAATATTTTTTTGGTTTTTATGAGACAGGGTTTCTCTGTATTGTCTTGGGGGCTTTCGGTCCAGCCTGGCCTCGAACTCACAGAGATCCGCCTGCCTCTGCCTCCCAAGTGCTGGGATTAAAGGCGTGCGCCACCACCGCCCGGCTAAATGAAATATTTTTAATGCTAAATACTAGACAGATTTCTTGATGGATTCTACCAAACCTTAAACAAACTAACAAGCAAAAAAACGATGCAATGATCCTCAACTCTTCCAAAAACAGAAAGGAAAGGAATACTACAAAATACATTCTATAGAACCAGTATTCACCTGATATTCAATGCAGATAAGGATACAATAAGAAAATAAAGAAAAGCATAAACCAATTGTTTTAATAAACATAGAACTTAAATTTTGAAAATTTCCCTTGCAAAAAAAGTTCAAGAAAATATTAAAAAGAACATACACCCATGACCAAGTCGATTTCACTCCAGAGATGCAAGGATTGCTTGATATATACAACTCAATAAAGGTAACATAGAACAAAAGTAGACATAAGGACAAAATATCACACAGTCCTCTTGACAGGTGTAGAAAGATCTCATAGGAAGTCCAATATTAGTAAAAGAAAAAAATTCGATATAGAAGAAATATATCTTAACACGTATTTATAATAAAGGCTACATCCTGCAAACCTGTGGTCAGCATTATACTGAGGGAAAGGAAAACAATTCCATCTAAGATCAGGAAAGAGAAAATGGTCTATATCACTTAAGAGAGAAGAGTGTGCAGACCATTTTCTCTTAGCTAGAGCAAAGATTGAAACAAGTGATATGAATATGACAGGAAGAGACCAATTTTCCCTTCTATCTGAAGGAGACATGCTCTGCTTTGAAGACACTGAAGATCCTCCTACAAAGCTTATGTCTCATAAACACTTCCAGTGACGTAGCAGGTGCAAGATGACCATACAAAATTCATCATCTTTTCTGTACACTTAATAAGCTTGTGAAGGAAGGAAGAAATTAGGGAAGGGAATTACATTCACAATAGCAACAACAAATAAGATACCCGGGAACAAACCTAGCCAATGAGGTGAAATACCTCAAAAAATGAAAACTTTAAACTACTGAAGAAAATTTAAAGAAGACGCTAAAGAATGGAAACATTCCCCTATGTTTTCCCGGAATGGCAAAATTCACAAGTGGAAACCACCCACTCTGTTACCAAAAGTGATATAGACTCAGTCCCCATTAAAATTCTAATGACTTTCTTCACAAAACTAGAAAGACACTATAAAATTGGTCTATGGAAACACAAAAGGCTACTGATAGCCAAAGAAATATTGAGCATAAGGAACAGTGCTAGAGGTATCGCAATACACCTGATTGTAAATTATTCTTCAGATTCAATGAAACAAAAGTAGTATGGTGCCGGCCCCAAATAGGCATATTTCGTATGCAGTAGAATAGAGGCTCCAGAAGCAAACACACACAGCTGCAGCCAGGTAACTTTTGACAGCGGTGTCAAAATGCATCAGAGACAACACAGCTTCTTTAACAGGTGGTACTTGATAGCTCCATGTAGAATGCACCTAGACCCATCTTACACAGAAATCAATCCAAAATGGATTCAAGACCTCAATGTAAGGCCTGAAACTTTGGAACTTCTGGAGTAAAACATAAGGACAAACATTTTAAAATAAAGAATAGTCAAGAGCTTTCTGGGCAGGACTCTAATAGCTTAGGTAGTCACCCTGAGAATTAAATATATATATATATATATATATATATATATATATATATATATATGGCCGTACAATTAAAAACTTCTCCACAGAAGCAGCAAAAAGATGAAAGGCAGTCAAAGTATGGAGAAAATCTTTTCCAGATCTGCATCTGTCAAGGAACTAACATCTAGAACTCATGAAAAATTCTAAATAAAAGCTAAACATCATCATCATCATCATCATCATATAATCAATCAGTTGATGGGAGATCATCAGAACTTAACTATAAGACACTGCCACTGAATGCAACATGTACTTTAGATGCAAGATACAGAGAAACCAAGCTGGAGCTAAGCTGTGATCTTCTTCCCTCGGAACTAGCTTTCTTAGTTCAGGAAGTTGCTGTGTAGCTTGATGGGGAGAAAAGTCATCAACGGTTTCATCTAGTTATGAGCTCTATGAGTTTCAATAACAACTGGGCAGGCAAGATGTGCCCAATGGCGTAAAAGTGGATTGAGAGCTATGGTTCCTCCAGCCACTTTCTTAATGGATCTTAGGCCTCCTCCATGGGAGCCTGGTGCTGTAAAAGTAGACAAAAGTCCATGACTATGGAGGTCATAGGTCCTATGGGAAAACCTACTTCTGTCCTGCTATATGGATACAGTGTCAAACTGCCTCCTGGATGTTCATGTTTACATCCATAGATTATGGCTAGGCTTCATTGAAGAAGCATATTCTTGAAGTGGGCATTGGGGAATGCAGAAATTCCTAACTGATGGGAGTGCTGAGACCATGGAGTGATCAACCCTAAATCAAACATCTATATAACCCCCTCCAACGCTAAGAAGGGGGAGGTAGAAACAATGCCAAAGCCAAAGAGTACTTGCAATGCTGTGTTCTGGACATGACACCAGTATTGAACCCACGAACTCACAGCGACAGAGGACTGGGCTCATCAACACTCTGTCACGGATCGTGCAGAAGCTCACAAGTCCTGCTCTTCCTTTAGGAGGCAATTCATGGTTGATGGAGGCGGCAGAGTCATATTCCTCATTGGTGTAGCTCACCTAATGCTCATGCAGGCAACCTTAATTACAGCGGGCCACAAACAAAAACAGACAGGGAAGTACCAAGAGGCCTCTTGGGAGTAAGCAGAAGTGAGTAAGAGAGAATAACAAGGGAGATGATGATCAAATTGTAACTTATATACAGATAAGTAATGAAATCATGAAAATGAAGTTTAGAAACAAAATTGAGTAAATGAATTGAATAAGCAGCATTCAAAGGAAGAAACACAAATGGCCACGGAGTATCTGAAGAAACAAAAACGTTGAAAGTGCTCAGCCTCAAGGGAAATGCAAATTTGATCTACACCATAATTTCATCTCTCACCAGCCCAGATGGCCATCAGGGAAACAAATGACAAGAAATATCTATCAGGACGCAGGGAAAGATGAACTCCTAGTCACTGTTAGTAAGGATGTGAATTTGTGCAGTCACTATGGAAGTCAGTGGGAAGCTCCTTTGGGGCACCAACAATAGAACACACACCCAGGGAATTCAAAGTCAACAAGGCACGCTTCCCCATCCATGCTCACTGAAGCACTACTCCCACCGCCCAAGACACGGCGCCAGTCTAGATGTCCATCAACAGACAAATCGGTCAAAAATGTGTTGTCGATACACACCAAGAAGAATGAAATGAAGTGAAATTACGCCATTTGCAGAAAAATGGAATGAAAGACAGCCATGTCGAGCAAAATCAGTTAGATTTAGAGAGACAAACGCTGCATGTGTTCATCCCTATGTGCAGTAATATATATCGTTTTCTAGATGAAGGAGGATGAAGGTCTCCACACGGGAAGGGGAACAGCAGAGGGCGTGGGAGAAAGGCAGAATATCACCAGTTGGCTTTCATATGCTGGATACGGATTTAACTGCATATATGCGCACCCGAACGATGTGAAGACAGAACTGGGGATATCGGAGAAGAGGAAGAAGACAAGCCGGGGTGGGCGTGTGGGGCTAGGAGGAGAGCTGGATGACAAATATGGTCAATGCGTGCAATGATGTGTGTATAAAAGTGTCGCAGTGAAACACGTTAGTCTGAGTATGGAAACTACACACACTCTCCCGGTAGACTCTAACTCGCCTCCAGGTGACTTCTTCTCATACACAGTGCGATGAGGGGACACTAGGTCAATAACGGTTGTGCTGGATTGTGTGGGTGAGTGATGGAGAGGAAGGTTGTCACGTTCTGTGCAGGTGTATTGTTATTGCTCTTGCAGAGGACCTGAGTTCAATTCCCATCACCCACAGCTGTTTGTAATTCAAGGCCCGGGAGATCTGATGCCTTCTTCTGATCTCCTCGTGTGCCAGGCATGCACAAGGCTCAGAGACATTCACGCAGGCGAGGCATTCGTATACATAAAAATCTGAAAACACTGCGAGTTAGCAGATACATTAGCTGTATCTTTTAGTTGATTTTTAAAAGTTAGAAACACAAAATGGTAACAAGTATCCGTGTGTCTGTGTCTCCCACACAGTGTGTTTATACACACAACACACACACACAGAGTCTCCTACAGTTTCAAAATGTCTTATTTCTCTAAATTCTGATTTGTTCTATATTGTAACATACATTGGAAACTTTTTTATGTTTCTTAAACATGATTCCGAAGCGGAAATACATTGTGTTCCATTATATAGGTATTTCATATTCCTGAGTCTGTAAAGAGTTCATGTTATTTCAGTTTTTCTATCCATGATAAGCAAGTTGATGGGGGATATGCTTTGGATTAATCCCAGGAATTGCACAAAAGATAGGTAAATATTTTAAGGTTGTTCCAGAGAGTCTCCCATCATCACTCCTACCAACTCTAGGAACAGATTTCTTTAATTACTTCCTGTCTACACTCTCTACGTGAACATGAAGTACTTGGCTGTCCTCCCCTGAGATGCGTTAGCAACAAGCCTGCTTTAAACACATGTGTAGGTCACTCATCACACAGGTGCTAGTGACACGCTCCTTCCTATCTTCCCTCGGAGGTTCAGAGGAGCCTTCCTACTGCCTGCTGGAGCCTGGCATGCACGTCCTCGCTCTCCTCTGCCCATCCCCAACTGGCTCCCTGTAGGCACGTGCTCACCGTAGCTCAGCTCTTCATTCACTGGTACCCAGCTCTTAACCACTGAGCCAGATCTACAGCCCCTGTTTCGTAAGGTGGTATTTGGTTTGGTTTTGGGTGTGTGCGTGTTGGTGTGTAGGTGAGAGATCAATGTCAGTCACTCCCCACTTCACTCTCTGTAGACGGGGTCTCTCGGCCGAGTCCGCTGATTGGCTAGACTGTCACAGTTGAGCTCAGGGACCCTCCCGTTTGCATTCCAGACCTGCGATTAGGTGTGAGACAGGGCTTGCAGGTGCACACCTCCACATCTGGGTTTCCTTTGTGCATGCTGGAATCTGAGTTAAAGCCCTCATGCTTATAGAGCAAGCCCTTTACCACTAAGCCATCTTCCCGGCTCCATAATAACTCGATACTGGGGTATATTATGTACAGATGTTTACACCTGCATATATATATATATATGCAAATGTACACCTCACTGACCAGTTAAAAAGTTTTTAGCTGTAAATTTATGATGTTTTCCAGATACATTACCCAGAAATCAGACATTTATAACACATGTAATTCCCTTATGTTACTACACTTTCACTGGAAGGATAGTTCCCATCTTTGAGCCGAACTGTGAGAATACTGCCCTCTAGTGGGCATTGGACTGACATACATATTTATTATAATCCGGTTCTCAGGAAAATGAGTTTTAGAACTAGTATTCTTACTGCATTAGAAGAGATAAAAACAGACAGTGATGGAGTATGATCAAAATGCGTTATATGCATGTATAAAAATGTCACAATGAACGCCATTATTTTGCACAACTGATATATGCTACTAGATTTTTTAAAAAGAATAATACAATGATTTTTGTTTGTTTCTTAAGTATGCTTTCCTCAAAGTAAAACATCAGACCGCAAAACTCGCTGGGCAGGAGACAAAGTGGAGAGACATTCGATGCAGACAGTGCTGGGAGATGCTACCCTGCCGTGCGCTCTGACACAAAGGTTGGACTGTCAACACGCCAGTGTTCCTACCTAGGTCTTTCATTACGCATGAATGGAGGGATCCCTAAGGGAAGAGATGCTGGGTGTCCTGACACAGGCAGGACTCTAGCTTTGTGAGTCTTCACCTGTAAGTCCTCTCTTTCCCCCTAGTGGATTTTAGTCCAACAGACCAACAACTGCACCCGGGAGCCCATTGTGGGGACTATGCTCCCTAAGGGGGTGTTCACCACGTTATCTTACAGAGCGCAAGAGTTCCGAGGGTGCAGAGGAAGGCAGCCATTGGTAGCCAGGTGACCTGCTTAGAAAACACAATCAGTCACAGCTTGGCATACTCCCTGGGAGACACCCCACAGGGGGTTGCCCCACCCTGAGCTCCAGGGGCTTGTCCAGAGAGCATTCATGCTCACATTCTATGCAGTGACGACAGAAAGTTCCAGACAGAAAACAGAAGGGAATGACATAGGCTGGCCATAGCAACAGTCTCCAAGAGCATGAGCAGATCTTTGGGGTCACTATCCCTCCAGTGCAGGACCCTAGGAAGAAAGTCTGAACACGAAACTCAGGGCAGGGTGTACGCTGAAGACTGTCCTGCCAGAAACCGTTGGTCACTGTTTCTAACTTTCCACGTCAGGTCTGCAGATGTGACAAGAAGGGAGTGTGAAAATGAGACGCTCAGGAGAAGCGATTTTTTGGATGTCATATTGTCGGACAATGCATATGAGTGGTTGCTTATGTTTGCACATGCACGCACACATCTCAGTGTCCAGTCAAAATTTTGTAGCTATAAAGGTCTTTGTCAAATACAAGTCCTTGCAAGCTCAGAGAGCCACAGTCCCAGGAGCCTTGTGCTTGTGGGAAAACATCAATAACAAGAAAGATGCCACTATTCACATTGACGCCCACTAGCCGCAGGGTTGAAAGGGTGCCTTCAACTCAGAACGCTTCCAATTTGTGGTAGACTTATCGAAATGTAACCCTTAAAAATTGTGAAGTCTCTTAATTTATAATGCTTCTTTCTTGTTTCATAGTTTGGTACTGGGAATGGAAGTCTGGGGTCTCATACTGCTACACTTATAATCGATCCCTGAGCCACACTTCTGGCCAAAGAGACTTCTTTTGAAGATAGTGGGAAATGCCAGTGGCTCTCTTTAGGCTTACTAGAGCTATTGGTGAAGTTTATCTTTAGATTATGGACACAATGGCCCATTGGAGAAATCCTAAAAGGTCTTCAGATCCAGCATTGACAATACACCAGCTAAGTGTGCCAGGTGACAGACACTCGTGGAGCATGCATCAGTGATGGCTAGAAAGATGTCCAGTTTTCTCAGAGATGTGTGTTTTTAAATGACTTAAAAGACTTCTGGGACATGACAGGGATTGTAAATAAAGACCCTACCCAGAACAAGCACTTCTTTGGTTTATGTTGGGTTTTCGTTGTACTGAGGGAAGCTATGTTTTATAAGGCAATGGCTACCGTTTGTAAGCATTCCTAGGTCTGCCTTGGGTTAGTAAGGGTACCATACAGACACTAGCTTTAACTACACATTCACGTTTCATCTTTTGAGTCAGATATATCTTACAGAACAGTAAGGACAAGATTTTACTTGAACAATGTACCTGTCTGTGCTTTCTGCTACCTTCTGGTGTTGTGAGCAACACCGCAATGCACATGTTCTGTCTACATGTCCAGACCAGGTTTCTTACGGCCTCCTCAGAGTGGATGCTAGCAAGAAACTACTGAACCGAGGGAAACAAAATCCACTGGTTTCGTATGATGTGTAACCTGGCTGTCTGTTCCTGTAACAAAGGCCTGTAAAACACCGATTTGCAAAGAGAAAAGGGGCTTTGGGGCTCACTGCTTTGAAGATTGCAGGAGCAGCCTGTTGGCTCCATTGCTCTGGGCTTGTGGCAAGGCCGACACATAAGGACAAGACTGTACGACAGAACCATACCACAGATCTCATGCTGGGAAGCCAAAGAGAGGGAAGTGAAAGCTGTCCCCCTTGACGATAAGGCCACATCACTTACTGGTCCCACCTCTCCCTAACGTTGCTGCTTAGAGGGTAAGGCCTTTAGCATACTGGTCATGGGGGCACATTCCAGATTCAAGCTACAGTTGCCAGGTCTGATGAGTGACCTCAGTGCTGCACAGGGAACTGTCCCCCAAATCACCCGTGATGGGTGGGCCCCAGGTCCTCCCTTGTCAGCGTGTAACCCATGAGTTGACAGGGATTTGTGCTGTCATATCACTGTCCTTGCTAAATCAGTAAGATGACGGTTGGTCTTCGTCAACCTGACACAGTCTTAACTGAGAAAAGACCGTAAGATTGTTCCGTATGCAGGTCTGTGGGGCACTGTCTTGGTTTGTCATTGACATAGGAGGACCCAGCCCGCTATGAGGGTGCACCCCAGAAGGGAGGTCATGAGCTGTCCTAGAGAGCAAACTGAGAGGGTCCTAAGAAGCAAGCCAGTGAGCAGCGCTCCTCCATGGCCTCCGGTCCAGTTCTTGCCTCCAGGTACTTGTCTTGGATTCCTGCCCTGGCTTCCCCTCAGCGATGGACTGTTACATGGAAACATACGCTGAAATCAACCCTTGATGGGGAAGTCCTGTGTATATGTCAATAAAGCACTGTTGGCCGATAGGGAAGCAAGATAGGTAGGACTAGGAGTCGAGGAGGACCCTGGATAGGAGAAACAAGGGAGTCACGATGTAGCCCGCCAGAGAAGTAAGATGTCCGGAACTTTTCTTCAGTAAGAGAAATACTTAGATTAACAATTATGGGATAAATACTTCAGTCAGAGCTAGCCAGTAAGAAACAAGCAAGGCCAACAGCTTCATAATTAATACAGCGTCTTGTGTGTTATTTGGGGACTACAACGCGGCAGAGCCCAGGTGACTGGTGGGGAAAGACCAAAGCGGCTGGCAAGGAAAAGGCTTCTCTCTACAAACCTTTTCCTCCCCGCCTTGGTTTCGGCCTTGGTGCTTAATCATAGCAGTAGACACCTAAGTGAGGCAGCTTTGGCGCATTAGAGATACACAGCAACTCCAAGGGCTGTTCCCCTTCCCAAATGTTGTAGGCTGAGGAAAAAGAAGACTCATTATGAGCTCTGCGGCTCATTAACAGTCTCACTCTGCATAAGCAACCACTCACTGCCGCCACAAGCCGCCCTGGCTCTCATAATTCGCACCCTTCCTTCTGGGCATGGCACTCGGGAGACGGTACCAACAGGACTCTCCTAGAACCAGCAGGAACGTGGCTGTGCTCCAGCATACAAACACGATGGGTCTAGGGGGGATATTGCTGAAATTGTGGTGGGCCCTGTGGTGGCTCTGTGACCCTGTGACCCTGAGGTGATCACCAAACTCCTCTGGGCCTCACTCTCTCTCTCTGAGCACTGAATGTGAAGGTGTTACCTGCACCTGGCTAGCAAAACTTTTTGACAACAGAAGCATTTGATGTCTGTGCCCTGGAAACGACACAGTGAGGGGGCCTCTGTCCTGCCTGTCCCTCTCCATAGCATAGATGACTCCGCTCCTCACACAGGTAACATTCACCGGCGCGTGGCATCGCACTTCTAATGTGATCGCTTCGAGTAAAGCTATACCTTTTAAGATGTATGGCTTACATTTTGGATCTAACTAGCCTCTCTGAGACGAGACACAAGGACAATCATCCAGTGGCATGGTGGGTGTCTTTATTCTATGAAAAATAAAGTTACTCCCACAATAGCCTTCACCCCAACGCCAGCTGCCCGCTAGCACGCTCCATGAGCTCGGGCCGTCTCGCCCCTTCCTCTGCTGTCCTGAGTTCCCTCGCAGACTCTCTCCTTTTCATAGAATACTGACCTGGGACTCATTCTCAAACCCGCCACCGGTTTTTTCTTCTTTTAACTTCTCCGCAGACTTTTTGAATGGAAAACGTGCTGTGTAGACACACTGACTCTATGAACTGTGTCCATCTATGGTCACAAGTTCACCGGCAGTGTGAAGAGAGCACAAGGGTTGGGAAGAGGATGAAACACCAACATGTGTGTCAGTGTCTTGCTCGCCCCTGCCCTGCTCCAAGCCATGTCTTGCTGCCACAGAGGAGCATGACACTGTGCCCACGTGTCCCCTGAGAAACTGTAGTTCAAACACAGCCTCTGGATGTGAAAACAGCTATACTGTTTTCCAATAAATTTTAAAGATATCTAGATAAGTGTGTGTGTGTGTGTGTGTGTGTGTGTGTGTGTTTGTGTGTGTTTGTTTATGTGTGTGTAGGGAATGCAGGCTTATTTTTGTTTTGTTTTCTGTAATTTAATGCAGGCTTATTTTTGCTTTGTTTTGCTTTCTGTAATCTTGAAAGCATTTCCTCAAGCCTACTCACCATGGAAACTGAAAAGATATGAAGGGCTCTTGCTGATTGGTCAATTCATTGATTAGCTGAAGTCTATGAATAAGTCAGGACAAGAGTGGCAAATGTCATTTTAAATGAAAAATATTAAAACTTATTCTTAGCATTTAAATCTCATCAAAACATAAGAAATGGGTTTTCAAATCTTGAAAAAAAAGCTGTACAACTGCAACTAAAATGGGTTCCCTGTAGCTTCATAAGAACATTTGTAGGAAACACAATTTCCCTCTTTCATTATCCGAGTCCCTAATTCAAAGGATGCTCTTTGAGCATGTACCAAAAATAAAAAGGAGTACAAATGCTGATTGATGCCTGTGGACCCCTTCAGCTCAGGGAGGCAATCTGAATAAGCCTTGTCATCTGTACACAAGCACACTTGTGGTGCATGACAGTGTGGTGAGTGACAGTGTGTATGTGCTCACATGTGTGTGGGTGAGCGCACACACACACATGTCCCCACATCTCCAAGTATAAATGCTCAGTGTGCAATGCACCCTAGTACACACACACACATTCTCCCACACATCTCCAAGCACAAGTGTGCAGCGTGCAGTACACTACAGTGCACACACACACACACACAGACACACACACGTGCCCCCCACGTGTGTACAATCCATTAGGTCCAGATCTGTGACAGACATCTGTAGCACAGCCACCAGCTGGCCTGACCAGCCACCCATGGCTACTCAACCGCTCACTCACCGCATGGTGTAGAGTAGTGTGCCGTCATCCTCCAGCCTCAGAAGCTTGTTGGGTGTGGTCATGTTGTGCGCGATGGACTTCTTCCCGTTGTGGAAAAACGTGTCTGGGGTCCAGATCTTGCTGGCAAGAAGGTTGTTGAGAGGTAGCCGTTGCATGGGCCCCTTAAACCGCAGCCTTTCATCTTTCCAGCTTTGTCGGAAAAACACATCTATGGTGTACTCCTGGTGCAGAAGAAGGCATCAGGGTGATGTCTCTGCGGGAGACGCCCTTAACACAGTTTGACTCAGTGTGGGAATTGCCTGTGTTGACCAGGCTTTGGTACCTACCATTTCCGTGTCGGACACCGGGCCGAAGCTGGTAACGTAGATGTCTGTTCGCACCTGCGTGATTCTCTCTGAAACACAGACACAGACTGCTTTGAACTGCCTCACCGTGAGCCTCCTCTGTTCTGTGTTGATGTTCTCAGTGCAGCACTCAAAATCATTCTCTGTAACTGCGGCATAGGTGCGTGTTTTTGTGAACCTGGAAGACTTGAAAAAAATTACTCAATGGATCTGTGTTGTTCCAAACCACAAATCGAATGGAGTATCCACCATGTTAGGAAGGTGGTCTGGGCTTCATGGTATCTGTGCCCCTGAGGAGTGGTCTTCAATAGATGTTGACTGAGAGTGGAGGTCTAAAGTAGTGTCACTCCTAAGCCTGGAGCCAGAAGGCCAGCCTGACTTGAGTGAATACCCCGATAAAACTGGAAGCACCGTATGGACTCAGGGAAGGAGTGTTGAGCAAGGGCTTTGTGTATGCCAACACAGGTATAGCCTGAAAAAGAACCACTCCTCCTTAAATGGCATTGTGAATATTAGAAACTCCCATCACAGGGTCCTACCATATTAACTAAAGTGAATGAGTATACAGAAGTACCAAAATGATCAATAATACTAGCACAGGGACTCCTGTTTGCCTTGGGTCATGAGCAGAAACTATCCAGCATGCACCACCACCTAAGTTTAACTGCTCCAAGCTGCCTACCAGCATAGCGAGCTCATATAGTTTCCTGGATCTCCTGTTGAGGTGTTATTCCACTTGCATGGAATATTTTTATCGTGTCTGTGTATTGTGATTTCAGTGCGTGCCTTCTGGATAAGCTAGAAACCCTACCGCGCACCCTCTGACCCAGAGTAGCCCATTAGGCTCTCTGCTGCGTGGATAAGAGTGACGCAGACTACCTTAATAAAATTCTGCAAGAGCTGATGGCAGCTCAGCAGTCCTCTCCATGCTGAATGTGCAGAGACAGAACTATTGGACACTGAGCCTGACAATGTCTTTCAGTGGGGTAGAGAGGAGACACCACACCTGTGAAGACTTTGCTTGCACTGAAGACCATGAATACAAATCTGTGCTTCCTGTGAATCTTTGTTAATAATACAAACATGGGTGTACTCACTTTATTCTGATGCATTTGGCAAAGGGTCTAAACCTCATGCTTTGGATACAGGAACAAAGTTTGAGAGTTTGGAAGCAGTTGCTATTTCAGGCCTCCACTGGGGTTCAGGGGACTTGCCCTTTGGATAAGCAGGGACAATGGGAATGCCTTAACTCTGTGAGAAATCAGACTTCCAGCATGTGAAGACATAAAGAAAACCTTCAGTGGACAGCAGAATTCTCATAAGCACTTACATATAAGAGAGTAAGAGCCCTTTCTCTTATTTCCTAACACACTGTACACTTAGCATCAACAGCACCTAAGAACTCGGTTCCTCCCAAAGGAACCAGAGCGGACAGTCAGATTGTCTGTAAAGCACGGAGACTTCAGTGATGAGATAAGGAGACCACTTCCCCCCAGCCCCATGAATACTAACACAGGACACAAGATACAGCCCCATAAACACAGGACGCAAGATAGATCGGTTCTCTACTCAAAATGCTGGCAAAGCAGTCCTCTCCGGAGTTGTCTGCAGTTCAGTCAGCATATCGCTGTGGCTGAGGGTGGTTTTTCCATAGATCTTCACAGGCCTCAGCTGGAAACACACTCACCTCCCAGCCCAGGCCGCAGTCTGTTGTCATATCCATCCAAAAGCCCGTCCAGGATCCTGGTGAATATTGTGATGTTGTCATTTGTCTCGTCTCGCACAGAACTGGTTGGCATTTGTGAGAAGCTTTTAATGAGAAAAATGAAAGAAAGAAAGTTCTAATTGCTTCTCAGAAGCATTTTTTTAAGACAGGCACACAATACTATGGCGTTCTGACCTCGGAGGACTGCGATCTAGTAAATAGACCTCCCACGCCGCCTTGGCTGGCCGCTGGCTTCCCTTCACAAGCCCTGGATTTTGAGCATCCTTAGATCTGCTCTAGGAAGAAGGGCTGTCAAGGTAACTTCAAGCTCCCGGTTCCCCAATCTTTTTGAGGAGCTGAAGGTTCTTGTTTGTTTTCCAAAGCCTGGGCTGCTCATAAGACTGTGACTCTCAATGTTTTAGCCACATTTGAAAAAACAAAAAAAAGAAAAGATGAGTCTTGGTACATGGAATAACAGGACCATGAAATCATGAAACCACAGGGGATTCCAGAACTTTATTTAAATCAGAAAAACTGAGTTTGAAAGACATCAGTGAGAACAGGGAGGCTGAAAATTTTAAACTGGGGAAGGTGCGGTGGCACAAACCTCCAACCTCTGCATTCAGGGGGCAGAGACAAGCAAATCTCTGTGAGTTCAAGACTACCATGGTCTACATAGTGAGTTCCAGGCAAACAAAAGCTGCATAGTGAGATCCTATCTCAAAAAAAAGATTGTACCCATTAGAAGACAAGAAGGTGAGCCCAAATCTCACTGCGCTCCTACAAACAGACTGGCCTTCAGAAAATGAACAAGAATATTCTGGTTTCATGTAACGGTGTGAAGTTTTCCAGACTCCAAAAGTTGGTGGAGCTGGAAGCCAGAATTGACCTACTTAAATGTGATCAGTGAAAACAATCACTTCCAAGAACTTGGTGCAGCAAACAGCAATTCTAACCTCACTGCACACCCAGAGAAAACCAGGAAGACTAACTGGGGACCGTGAAGTCCACATGCCCAGGAGACAGAAATGTGTCTGAAGGCCACAGATCCTCTTCCATCACATGTTTTTGGGGGGTACAATCAGCACTCGGCCTACGAGCTGGTCTGGGCTTCAGAGACTCACGGCCCGTCACCGAGTGAAATCCGGCGCTCTTGGCACTCAGAAGAAGAGCACATTATTCCTGGCACTTCCCTGGTAAGCCTGGCTGTGGGTTGCCAGGTCCGTGTAAGCTCTCCCTCTCATGCGGTTGTTGGAAACAGAGCGGCCATCTCTCCCTGTGAGAAGCTGGGGTCAGAATGCACGTGCCCTTTCCCCACTCAGCCCCTGAAAACCATGCATTTTCATCGACTGCATATAAGCAGGTCGATCCTTTACTGGCCCCAGAGGGCGTCCCTTTTGGATAAGCATAAAATTCCCTTGATCTCCTGTCTTTCACATCTCCGTTGGAATGCACGAGGCTGAATGAAGGGATCACAAGCTGAAACTCAGTCCTGCTAGTACAGAGCCTACAGGCGTGAGTATTCCATTCTGTTACTTGGCATTTTAAAATACTACGTGCCTCTCATTTCTAACATTCATGATAATTTCAGACTTCAGAGGAAGCGATGGAGCCACCCCCCAACCCCGGTAGCTTGTAGCTGGGAGGAAAGCCTTGAAGCAGCTGGGCTGCTGCATAAGATGAATGCTGTGTTCTGGGCTTGCTTTGTTGTCTAATAACTGGGCACAGACAGTCTGGCCTCATGGCATTCAGTGGCTGCCCGTCCGGTTACTCGGTTTAGACATTGTCAACATGCCTAATGTTAGAAGGACCTCACTACCACTCCAGTTTAAAAACCAAGGCGTGAGAATGTTCAGCAGTAGGGAAAAAAACCAACACAGTCTACCTCCACAACTGAGTCCGTCTCCTGCTGCTCAAAGTGCCCAAGGTCAATTTCGCTCAAAGTCCTAAACATAAAAACGTCATAAATAGGCAACTCGGGATTTATAAACTGTACAGTATTCGGGGAACAGCCTTTCTGAGTATCCACTCTGTATATGCTGCCTGCCAACTAGCCATTTAATAGCTGTCTCCGTTATCAGCTGAACTGTCACATCATTGCCATGTACAGTGTCAAGCAATGTTCATTTTATGTAATAAATGGCCCTGAAGTACAAAGGTAACGCTGCTGGCAATGTCATTGCAGTACGGTGTTATAATTTTTCCATTTTATTATTGTTCTCCTTGTTGATTTCTTAGTATGCCTAATTTATAGACCGAACTTTACCACAGTTGTGTGCTATAGAGAAAAAAAATTGCAGATGTGGGTTTTAACAGTGCCCTAAATTTTAGGCACTCACCAGAGGTTTAGAGTATATTCCCACAATCAGGGGGCAAGTATTTCATGTTTTGGGGACTTTTCTAAGCTGGCCCATTATCAGTTGTGAAACATTATTCAGTCACATTGGATAGGAACATACAGGGCCATCAGGATTTGGTGGCATCACTGGCTATTTTCATAACAGCTGGCCACTGTATTTCTCTCTCTCTCTGTGTGTCTCTGTGTGTGTCTCTGTGTGTGTCTCTGTGTGTGTCTCTGTCTCTGTCTCTGTCTCTGTCTCTCTCTCTCTCTCTCGCACACACACGTACTGCCTCATTGTTTCAGGCAACTAGTATGCCTTTTGGATCTGAATCTCACTTTACATAAGCGCAAATTTTCACCAATGCCAGGGACAGATGCAGTGCTTATGGATTCCAGAGCTATTTTCATTTATTGGACATATACTATTTATTAGTTGTTACTTTATGTGCATGGGTGCATGGGTGCTTTGCCTGTAACAGGTACATGACCGGTGCCCACAGAGGCCAGGAGAAGGTATTAAATTCTCTGAAACTGGAGTTACTGTGGATGGCTGTGAATCACCACACGGGCGCTGGGAATTGAACCCAGGTCCTCTGGAAGAGCAGTCAGTACTCTTAACTCCTGAGCCATCTCCCCAGCTAGACGCAATCTCTATTGTATATTTTTAAATATCTACTCACTCTTACCCGTAATGACACTTTCCAATGTCTTCCCTGCCCTCATAATCCCATCCTGTATTGACCTTTGGTTCTTCACTTAGTAGCACTCAGGGCTCAGGGGAGGGGTCTGGAGTATTTTCCTTGTTGTACTAAATAGTCATGTGCCAGGAGTAGGAGCGAAAGAAAAAAAAAAAAAAAGAAGACAATAAGAAAAAAAAAACATCCCTGGGTAGAAGCCAGGTTTACATTTTGCTGCTGTCACTGTGGGGATTTTGTTCGTTTTTCATAATCAGTCCGAGACAATGAATCACCTGTGCTACACGGCTGTGCTATGTCCGGTTCTCGTGGTACTGGGGATTATGCAAGTACTCTTCGCTGCCCTGGCGCAGTGCCCTCTTCACCCACAGATGTCTGGGGACTCGGTTATGCCTCCATGCAACTGCAAGATCTTTCAGGACTGCTTCTTAGGCAGAAAAGCAACTCTAGTCGGGCTCAGCAGAGCACTGGAAGAGGAAGGTGGTGCAGACATGCTGGGAACTGTGTTCACGGGAAATCAGGGTGACTGAAGAGCCTCGGATAGAGCCACCAGGCAGTGTCTTCACCAGGAGGGCCTGGTCACCATCCATCTTAGCCCTGCTGGATATAGTCAAGGGGGTCTGCTCACTCTTAGTGCAACTGTGAGTGAGCTCCTGCTAATCGGGGACAAAATGAAGATCTTCCGAGGAATGGATTTTTGTGAGGAGGAACCACATCTATTACTGCCGACAAGCATCTTCAGCATGAAAGAAGTATTTTAAATGTTGGCAACTTACTTCAGTTATAATTGAGGACTAATTCAATTCAACTGCGGTAAGGTTAAAGTAGCTACATTCTCTTAAAATCTGAAAGTTCGAAATAGCTTTTCAGTGTTACTTATGAACACACTACCCTCATCCGATGCTCTAGCTCCACTCATTTGATCTTCCTCTGGAAAGGGGATTCATAAGACAGCAGAGATGCCCCTCAGTATGGAAGCCAGAGTGTGTGGGAGCTCCGGTCCCGGCTACCATTTGCTGTGGGTGGCATAGCATCCCCCCCACGGCCTCCCTTACCGTTACTCATCTCTCGAAAAGTCCGTGGCGGTGGCTATTAAAGCATATAATCTAGAGAGCCACACAAAGGAAAGACTCCACACATTCCCAGCCACAGAAGAAGGCCATTTCCCCGATGTTTTTAGTCAAAAAACGTGTGGGCAACTTCACACACGCAGAATCTTCCAGTGCATTGGGCCAACAGTACAGAACCAACCGAACCTGTTCCAAAAGTCTCTGCTTTTTTTGCATTTCTTTGCCTCGTTCCTACGGAAGGCACAAGCATGTGACCCAGTGACTCTGGTGATGTTTGGTTTGAAGGGTAACTGACCCAGGTGAGCCCCATTTCCCAGCCTGTTGAACACAGCGGCTAAAGGACAGGCAGGGACACTGGTAGGTACTGCAGAGTGCCAAATGTCCCTGAGGTCCCTGCTGTGGCAGTCCAAGCTCTAATTCTAATGAAGAGAGCGTAGGGACCAGGATCTTACGAACTCTGATCTACTCAGGCACTGGCTGTCCAGGCGGTCTTAAAGAAAGATACACTGTGGATGTCTTCAGCCAGGGAAGAGGTCTCTCCTACTGCCTGTTGTCTCATTCCTGGCCTTTTCAAGGCATTAGCTTCCTCTCAGTGTCTAGTCCCATAGGGACTCGGGTTTCACTGATCTCAGAGAGAATAAGAAACAGGATTTGTAGAGCCTGCACTCCTCCCCAGTGACCTCCCCTGCGTAGGCCTAGTGGAAAGTGGGTGTTCTAGGGCCGGGGCTAGAGCGGCTGCCACGGGGCCATTGACACAGCCTCTGTGAGCCTCTAAATCTTTGAATGTTTCCTTGGGGGAATCCCAGTGACGGGCCCCAGTGACGAATGTCTGAACCTATGCCAGGCAGTATTGTCCCCA